>NW_022986865.1:149584-460620 GCF_010094085.1 Westerdykella ornata | reverse complement strand
CAGATGTCCGATGCATCTGCCTTGGATTGTAGTTGGGTGAACCAGGAGGTCCAGTCCTTGCTGGTAGCCAGAGTGGCTTGAGTTTGGTTGTTGATCGTGTTGGTAGACATGTTGGTAAAGGCAGTGAGACTCTTAATTGTCAGATTTGATGGTATCTGAAGATGTCACGGTGACAGAAAGATTGATTGAGGATGGGTTGACTGATTGTATTCAGGTGTGTGCTTGTTTGTGTGAGGCTGGGGCCTGACACCGGTTTTGATGTTCTTTCTCTGGGCACCAAGGCTGTGCAGGGCACTAGCCACTGCAAAATCACTAGCCACATGTCCTCAGACAGTACCGGTACAGACAATATCTCCCAGTCCTCCTCTCCAGTCCCAGATGGGATGTCCATAAACTGGCTTACCATCTGACACCCTCCCTTCCTGTTATCCCTCTACTACTAACCTACCCACGCATACAAGAATCCCTAGCTATCCCTTCCCGCCCTCTGCATGCATATCTCTACCCTTTTCCCTGCTTTCCCGCTCTCCTAGAAACCCTTTTCCCCCTCCCTGCTGCTTAGGAGCAGACGCGGAATTAGACGTACTCGCTCTCTAAGTCGTAGCTCTCCTCCTCGTCTTCCTCCTCATCTACCTCTTCGAGCTTGATCCTCTTCTCGGCGCCATCTCCGTCCTCTTCGCCTCCTCCTTCTCGATCTTCATCGCCGTGCTCGTCTCCGCGACGGGAATCAAGAAGAGTGGACCTCTTCCTCTTGCCCCCACCCCCACCACCACGAGCACCATTCCCATTCCCATTGCCATTCGCCCTCCCCCCACCAGCACCAGCACCCACGCCCCTCATCCCACCACCACCAAACACATCCTCGCCGCTATCATCATCACCATCAGAGACGTACGTGGCATTCCCCTTCCCATCCCTTATTCCACCAAACCCATTCGAAACAACCGTCTTCCCAGTCTTCTTGCCAGACGCCTTGACGCCGAGGAGACCCGTGGTAGTGGCGAGGGACTTGGAGCGTGGAGTCTTGGGCGTGCTGGGGGTGCTGAGCGTGCTGCCTTTGCCGCCGCTACTGCCGCCGCCGGTGCCTTTGGCGCGGTTCTTGATGTTGGCGAGCCGATGGCTGACGGCTTTGGGGGTGCAATCTGTGAGGGTGGAGTTAGCGGGAGAAGAGTGGAGAAGTAGATGGAGTTGTATAGAAAAGACAATGGGAAGGCAAACATACCTTGACCGATCTTGGCGGCGAGATATTCTAAAAGCCCCTTGTTCATGGGGATGTTGGTGAATTCCAGGATGCCGGCTAGCAGCTGTTTGTTCGATAACGTTAGTGACTGTATACACGGACCCAGAACACACAGTCTACATAGGTGGACTGCAGAGCAAAGAGGTAGGAGGGAGACGTACCTTGGCGTCCTCGACGGAGGACCAATTAACCATGGTGAATGGTAAGTGATGAGATGAGTTGAGTTAAGTAGGGCCGACTGGGTAGTGGCAAGGTAAGAAGATGTCGCTGCTTCGCGCGAGTGAGGCCAAGTGCAAGACGTCGGGGTCAGATACTAAGAGGGTTGTCAGCTAGGCTCTCCAATGTCGAGATTGGCAATGCTAGGAAGGCGAATGTGGCGGCCTTACAGTGTCAGGATCAAGCGCCACTGCTGTGCTGTTGAAGATGTAGCAAGATGCTGAGCTGTGTGCTTAAGCAGGTAAGACGAGCTCGCGTTGTTGAGAGCGACGACGAGGACCAAGAGAAGGCGTTGAGTGGGCAGACGCGAACGTGAGAAGAAACTCTGTTGCGAGGAAGAGTGTGCAGGAGTCTGTGTAGGTAGAGGCGCAAGCGGTGCAAGTTGCAAAGGTTAGCGTTAGGCTGTGTAGGACGAGAGGTTGTTACAAAGTAAGAGGGGCGGACAATGTAGAGTAAAGAGGAGAAGAGGATCAAGAGGGGAGTAAAAGTGTAAGAGCAGGTTGAGGAGCGGGCTAGGCTATGCAATTTTTAAATCCAGTGTGGGATTGTCGGTGAAGGTTGCCTGGCGGAAGCGAGACGAAGTGAAGTGAGGTGCGGTCAAGATTTTCACTGTCAAGCCAAGTATGGTCTGGCGGAAGCGAGACGAAGTGAAGCGAAGTGAGGTCAAGACTGACGGTCAAGTGACTGTCAAGCTAAGGATGGTGAAGCAGTGATGGGATTGAGATGCCAAGGCGGTCAAGTCAAGTATGGTGAAGGTGTGCGGCGCCTTGGAGAAGGGTCTAGGATGAAGGTAGCGGAAGAGATGGGAGAAGGAGGGCGAGCTCTCCTTTAGAACAATGCAGAAGTAGAAGTCTTTGTGGTAAAGCATAACGTTCCATATCATATACCCAAAGTGCATATCTCATATTCAGAGACTGGGCAGTCAGAAAACTCCCACAAGTCAGTAATCCGTCCGCTTCGAAGAACACTTCCCTCACTCAAATCCATCACGCATGCAGCAGATGACAATCGATGCGCGAATCGAAAAATAATATGCCATTCCACTACCATGAAGAGGGTATCTGATAAACGAAGGAACCCCCAATCCGTCCATAAACACCCAAGAGACTTGATTCCTTTTCCTTTTCCTTCTTGGACAAGGCGAGCCTTAAGACAAAAGCTCATCCGGATGCGCGCTCACACCCTTCTAGTCATGGCCGCCCTCCGACCACATATGTGCGTCGTTCTCCCGACTCCTCCCGCCCGCAGCGACATCGACATGCATCCTCGTCTCCAATTCCTCCTCCATTTCCTCCACGTCGTCGTCATCGACCGTAGTCTCCTCCTCATTCCGCTCCTCATGCCACTCATTCCTGGCTCCCTCGCCCTCGCCCTCATGCTCCTTCGCCCCTACCCCTGGCACCCTGGGTGCACGCATCCTCTTGCCCTCGTTCCATCTCCTCCAAAGCTCCACGACATACTCGGGCACCTTCTGAAACGCCAACTCGGGCGGGACAATGGGCAGTCTACTCAGCAACTCGCTCTCCGTCATGAGCTGCGGAGCTTGCGCCTCCGCCTCCCTTAAGAAATACTCGGCCCAGGATTGCTGGTACTTGAAGACCAAGTCGCGACTCCACGGGGAGCGTTGCCTATACGGCGACTTTCCCGTGCGGCGATTCACCTTAAGGATGTCGCGCAGGTGCTGCTCGCAGAGATCGGTAAGGCGCGCGTGGCCGCCGGACTGAAGCCAGAGGTCGCGGAGGCGGGTGACGACCAGTTCGTACGCGACTTGAACATGGGCACTGCATGGGGGGAGGTTGGTGCTGAGGAGAGGGGGCACTATGGACGAGGGAATTAGATCAGGTTGGTGGCGCGGAAGTTTAGTGACGTACTGTACTTGAGGAGCTGTTCTTCACTCAGATATTCCGGAACAACTTTGGCCTTGGAAGGAGTGCCATCTTCGGATGCAGTCGCCGTGTCATACCACTCGTCATCTAGCACTGGAGTTAGCAGCTTCAACCAAATTGAAGTATCAAGAGACTCACCATTCGGCGCAGCCATCTCCTCCGCAAGCCCATCCCGTACCTCCGCACTCTCCTTCGCCTTTGCCCCTCCACTGCCCTTCCCCTTCTTCTTCGCCATGGCCTTCTTCTCTGTAGCAGCAGCAGGAGCACTCTGCGTATCCGTAGTGACCGTATTGGTTCCAGACTCAGACTCAGACCGACTCCCACTCTCCGTCTTCCTCTTCTTGTAGGCTGAGGCAGAGGCTCCAAACCCCGAGGTCAGCGGTAGAAAGGGAGACGTAAACCAGTTCCCCGCCATGGATTCCAACGACGTTGTCGCTCACGTGAAGGTGGCGGCAGGCTAGCGGAAGCTTGGGTCGGCGGTCGGGCGGATCCAGCCACTCGGTGCGGAGTCGGGTCTGATTGATTGGGAGACAAGGAATGCGGGTTAGCGAGGGTTTCGTTGTACAAGTACAATCGAGTGGAGTAGTAAGCAGCGAGCGGATGCTAACAGTAAAGAGAGACTAGCGAGCAACACCCAGTTTGGTTGCGCAGAGTAGAGAACGAAGAGATGAAGTTGTGAAAGAAGAAGGCCTTGCAATTGGAGTTGGAATGAGGGTATAAGATTGTTGTTCCGCGACTTCCAAAACAGCAAACACGAAATCACATGTCTGTGCGGAGTTTGTATGACGTCACTACCTACCCTCGTAGGGCGGACGGTTAGCGATGTGTTCACTGCAACACACTTTACTGTGTATACGATGAAGAAGGTTTCCTTTCTTCTATCATTTATATTCTCGGATATCGCAGCTGTGATTCGCAATAGAAGACCAGAAGTTCGACTAGCGGCAAAGCCAGCAACGGGATATCCAGCTCCCTTTCCAGCATGTAGGACCTGGTCCGTGAAAATGCCTCTGTCAATCCCCCTACTCCCAGTCCACTTCGAACCTCATCCGCAAGCTCAAAACCCCTGCAAATACAGTAGCCACTAAACCCACTCCTCAAACCCCATCACTGTCAACCAAACTCAAACCCCTTCTTCCCCTTCCCTTTCCCTCCATATTCAGCCTCCACCTCCACCTCCCCCTCTTCCTCCAACGCCCTCAACCTCCCCTCCCACTCCACCCTCTCCCTCTCAACCCTCGACTCCGTCCTCCGCAACCCCCCAGCACCAGCACCCGCAGCAGCAGCACCCGCAGCAGAAGAAGACTCTCCAAACTCCTCCTCAACAGGCGACCGTATACCCATGTTCCACGTAGTCTGTCTGTGGCGCCGCTTCGCCGCTAGTCTAGCATCGACAGCTGGAGTCTCGTCTTGCAATGGCGGCTGCGGAAGCGCATCAGCCTGTTGTTCGAGGGCTGATGATATAGGCGCCGATCTTGTCGAGATGGGTAAGGGGCGCGTGGGACGCGTGAGATGGGTGCGGCCTATAGGGCAGTCTCTGCGCGGCGGGAGCGAAGGAAATGAGGGAAGTGTGGGGCGCGAGGGACGCGGAGGATGTTCTTGCACGGTCGAACGTGTAGGAAGGGTAGGACGAGTCAGTAGCGCCGGGATTGAGGTCTCCAACGGCAGGTCGGGCGAGGGAAGCGGCCAATCGTCGACATCTACATATTCGCGCTGTAGCTCTCGGTGTCGTTGTTCGCGTAGACGCAGCCTTGAAGGTCCGGGGAAAGGTAGGTCTCGTGTGGGTGTGATACTTCCCGAGGATTTGGCATCGTGTTCATCTTCCTCTTTCTGTTGGGATGATGCGGTCGAGATAGGTAACGTCTCAGTAGGAACCGGAGGCGAGGGTGGCAATCTTGTCGGCGGCGACGGGAACAGCGTTAGAGGCAATGGCCAGCCTGCGGGTGCCTCGATATCCGGCTCTCTCTCCTCCTCACCCGTATACCATTCCGCTCCGGGGCCCAGAACCGCTGCCTTCATGGTCGGTGTCACAGCACCAGACGAAGGCACGACATCCCCCTCGTCTTCCTCTTCGTCCTCATCTCCCCTCTCAATATCCATAAGCAGCCTCGCATACCGCAAATCCGTATCATCGCTCGCCACACTCCTCCTCTTTCCTTTCTCGTCTCCCTCTCCAGAATCCGCGCTGTGAATCGACAAAGCCGGTGGCGGAACCGGCGTCATCATATCCCACATCTGTCCCAGCAGCGCAATCGACTCGCTCACATTCTGCCTTCCGCCTTCTTCTTTCTCCACCGACTGCGCATCGTCCTGCTCCTCCCTCGCAGCCTCAACTTCTTGATACCTTTCCAAAGCCTGCTCGTAAAATCTCGTCGCCCAAACAATCCTTACCGCCTCCACCGGCACTTTAAACTCGGCCCTCCGCGCCCTCCTCTTCAATCCATTGAGCCCCTGCCGCTGTCTCGCCAACATAATCTGTCCATGCGCAGAAAGCTCCTTCTCATCATCATCATCACCCTCATCCTCCTCGTTCCCAACCCCCTGCTTCCTCCCCTTCTTCTTCGTCGGCAACGGCTGCAAAGCCGGAACCGCAACAGGCACCCAAGCCCCCTTGCTGACATCGAAATACTGCCTCTGCTTCAACCTAGCCAGTCTCTCTTGCGCGAGCCGCTGCTCCCGTAAATGCATCGCCAACCGCGAAACCCGGTTTTGCCGCATCACCGCCTCTTCGTCCTTCACGAGCTCGTCTTTGATGGCGGCGTGCATGGCTGGTTTGAATCGTACGTGGTGCTCCAGGTCTGTCGTAGATTGCGTTCCCAGGTCGAGCGTGAGCTTTTGGAGGACGATGCGTGCGATGTGGACGGCGGCGAGATGTGGTGCCGTGTGCGGGGAATTGGAGAGGGCGACGAGGGATTGTTGGAGGGAGGATAGGGTGTCGGAGGCGTAAGAGGATATCTTTCCCCTGTTTGGGGTGAGGGGTGGGAGGGAGGAGTGGATGGGGGTGGAGGGTTCGGAGGGAGAGTGGGAGGGTAGGGAAGGGAGAAGGGGAGGAGCAGAGTGCTCTTTCTTGAAGAGCTGGAATTTGGACAGCTTCTTCTTGAGTCCTGGACGTGCCTTGGACTCGGACGTCGATGCGGATGCCGATCTGCTCCCTGGAGGAGGGCGGCTTGGGAGGAGGGATCCAGGCGCAAGATCCTGGGTGGAGGAACCCAGAGTGAAGGACGGAGGCTTCGATGGATCATCCATAGGCTCTTGCACCGTGGCAAGGCCTGGAAGGGAAGTCAATCCAAGCCTGATCCTCAGCCGCCCTTCACTCCAGGCCCCCCAAAGCGCCACCAAGGTGTCCTGCACCTGTATATATGCCTCCCTAAGGAGGGGCTCCCTAGGCACATTTTCGAGGTCGGCAAAGGGATGCTCGACTCCGCTTGTGCTCAGTTCTCCAGCCGGAATGGGTAGGCGTTCTACCCCAATGCTTTCCAGGACCTCGGAAACCGAGTACCTTTGCAGAGAGAACGAGGACTTTGCCGCCGACGTTGGCGTGGGCAGAGGCGGAATAGAGAGGTCGGACGTGACGCGGTGGAGAGTGAGGGATTCCGTATCCACGGCAGCGGGAGCGGTGGTGGAGCGAGGGAGATGTCTCGGTCGGCGAGAAGGAGTCGAACGCAATGGCCAGCGTGGAGACTCGGGAGGAGGTTGAGCGTGACCGACGAGGACAGGAGGGTCACTTCTCGAGGCGACATCTTCTTCTCGGCGGAGTGCAGGGTGGCCGCGCAGGTGGGGAGGGAGAATTGTGAGATCTTTCGACTCTGTGGCAAGCCCTTGACTGCTCGGTCCTCCCTCCGCTTGAGCGAAATGTTCCGGTTTTGGAGTGGAGGCTAGGACTCCTTGCTGGGCCCAGAAGCCAAAGGGACCAAAGGCGTTTCCCTGAGGCTGATTGAAGAAGATTTGTAAGTCTCGGAGTTTCGAGAAGTCGGCGTTGTATGTTGATATGACACTTACGAGAGGAAGGACAGACTCGAGCCCGAGGGGAGTATTGTCGTCAACCCGTACGGCTAGTAAGGAAATAGGTTAGCACTGCAGTGCAAATGTATACTGTGTAGGGATGCACACCTTGTCCGCCCTCCAGTCTGAGCGGAGGCGGTCTCGTCCGCCGCACCAGAGCCGCCCTAGTTCTCGAAGGAAAGAGGGAGGAAGCTGGGGGGCTAGTAGCCAACACCAGAGCGTCAGAGAGGGAAGAGGACGCGGTGGAATTTTCCTCTGCTAGCGGCAGAATTGCCCTTGGGGTCTTTGTTGCCTTCGCTGCGGCGACAACGGCAGCAGAACTCCAGCTACCCATCCTCCTCGCCCTCCTCAGCTCGGCGAGCGTACCTCGCTCCTCTTGCTCTCGGATGATTCTCGCACACTGCTCTGCAACCATGGTCTTCTCCAGGTTAGCTTCTCCATAATCTGTGCGCGAATTGGTTGCGGATCTTTGCTCTGTCCTGCTCCTCTTGAGCCGTCTGTGGGCACCGGGGAGAGGCGTCATGCCATCCTTGCTGTCCTTGAGGTTTTGGTGGCGATCGAGCTCCAATGCCCTGGGAGGCAGGAGTGGAGGATGTGGATGAGATTGCATCTCCATCATGTAGAGCGAGCACAGTGGCTGCGGAGCTTGCCAGTAGGAAACAAGTTGTTACTTACCGCTGCTGTGATGGTTGTGGGTAGAGGAGGGAAGTGGAGGAGGGAAGAAGCGCGACGCGAGATATGGGCAGAGTGCAAACGCGCGGACCCGTAAACAAAAGTCACTGTGAAGTTGAAATGGAAGGAGCGGGGACGAAAGACTGAATAGAGAATGACTGGAAAAGGGCTTCTTCCGACTAGGTCTGTAGAAGTGACAGGGCCCCAGCGACCTTTCACCGGCCGACCGAGCCTGAACACCATTACCTATTTCACAGAGTCGGTCGACAGGAAGGGGAGATAAGTGAAAGTTGGTGCGAATGGACATGAAAGTGTCTCGCTGGAGCTCGCTTTTCACTAAGTCAGGAAAGAGAAGTGTCCCTGAAAACTTAGGGTAGGTTGACAGCAGAGAATCGACTTGAACGTCTTGCGACTCGAGATTGCGCGATGAAGCAACTGACGTTGCCTTCCCTTAGTTGAAATAGTGGGAATTCATGCATCTCGTCCACTGTGATCTGAAAACGTGAGATGACGGCAGCACACCTTGACAATGGAATATCAGGATTGTATCGCATCTTGTCTCCGGACCATTTCTCCAAGAAGAAAACTCATGGACTGTGAAAAATGACGAAAGAGCATTGTACAAAAGCATGAATGAAAGGCAAAACGAAAATTTTACCATTGAACTGATGCTTTAATGCTTTAATGAAATCAAATCCCCCTCTTGTCTATCCCAGTTCGCTCCCTATATGAAAGCATGCTGTCTACTCCAGAAACGTGAAAAGATTCGTATGAACAACGTTAAGCGCGCGATCCGCTTCACGTGCTTCAATAACACACGAGATGTTGATCTCGCTTGCGCCTATGTCCAATCAGCATAACAACCTAACCATGATAAACAACATTCACGACATACCTTGCGAAATCATCTCGATGTTGATATTGCTCTCTCCCAGAACGCTGAAAAACTTGCCAGAAATACCAACCATATTCTTCAACTGCCGGCCCACCAAACTCACAATCGCCATATCCGGGACGATGTCGATGGTGCCCAGCTTCCCCAGCTCAATGACGGCGCCATTCAGATCCTCATTCGCGATGCGGTACTCGTCCTCTCCGCCGCCGCTCAACAACGCCGATTCGGAGTGCAATGCCATGGAAACGTGAACCTCGGACGAGGAGATCAAATCAACAGAAAGATGCCACTTATCGAGAATGCTGAAGATGCTCATAAGGAAACCGTGGGCGCGCGTGCGCTTGTTGCTGTGTACGTTAAGCACAACGATGTTGTGTTTGATGGTGACGGCTGTCGGGCGCTTGGGACCCTGAACTTGAGTCAGGAGGCTCGCCGACCTCGTGCGGAATAGCTTTGGATCGCGGAGAGGCGCCTTGTCATCGATCTCTTCTTGGGAGTCGGGGTAGATTACAGTTCCGCTGTTGCGAGGATTGATGACGTTCTTTATGCGGATTTGTATGCGGGCGCGTATGACCTGCTCCATAGTAAAGGGATGGATGACCTCTGACCCGTAGAAGGTCAACTCAGCTGCCTCGGACGGAGTAACGCTGGATAGGAGACGTGCGGTGGGGACTTTTCGCGGATCAGCGGTGAAGATGCCATCAACCTCTTTCCAGATTTCTGTGTAGCGCTTGTCAGTCAAGTTAGCAGTCATGCATTGGACTGGGACCTACGAAGCTCTTCGGCCTGGATACCCACGGCCACCAGCGCAGCACAGAGATCGGTATACCCTCTCCCAATGCTCGACAAGATACCGCCAGGCACACTGCCAAAGTATCCAGTAATGACGGGAACCTTGTCCCCGCACGCGCGCACCTCCTCAGCCAAAGACTGCGCCAGGTTCTTATAGAAGCTCTCATTCAACCCCTTGAGCGGACTCCCATTCCCCTTAATGATGTCCGACAGATCGACAAACTGAGCAGGCACGCCACGGTCCTGCAATAGCGCGGCCATGTACATGCAGCTCAATTTCTCGCCCTTGCTAACAATCTTGTCCTCCACACGCGACGACACTTCCTCGAGGTGCTGCGCCGACTCGAGTATCTTGGTCAGATTGACCATCTCAGCGTCCACACCCGCTGTATACGCGGCGAGTATCTCCGGAGACGCAATCGTGTTCTCCGCAGCCTGGACGTGGTCCGCCCGAATCGCCTCGATAATGTCATCGTACCCACGAGACCCGGGCTTCTCTGCAGCGCGGGCACATCGTAGAAGTCGATTGGTAGTCCCTTCGAGTTTAGTATTGTTGCTCCTCGCCGAGCACACAATGGCCGTGCGGTTCTCCTTCAGGCTCGTCCTACTCAGACGTCAGTACCGCGCAGTGATCAAAAAGTGGCATGTTCGACTCACTTGACGACCTGACATATGTTCTCCGCGTATTTACCGACAGCCGTGCCACCAAATTTCTGCACGATCCAACCGCCGGGGAGGTGTTTCTCCGCCGTGTGTGCTATTCTTTCCGACTGGTGTGTGAATCCGTTCATTGTGGTAAGTGTGAGGGGTGAAAGCGGAGACGCCTGGAACACTGCTTTTTCGCTCCTCAAGGCTCAATTTAAGAGATTTGAAGGATCCGGCTTGTCCAATGGTCCTTTCCTCGTCAATAAATCATAGAAAACAAGGGCGTAGGAGCAAGCAGTGAAGGGGTAGTCGTGTGCAAGAGGGCGGGTGGTGGGTCCTCGGCAGTGCGGGACCTGAGTCAAATAATATGTAATGCAGCCCGATGCCGCAATTCGGGTGGCTGCAGGTCAAAAGAAATTTATCAGCCATAGATTGTGGCGCACTAGATGTGGCAGTGCGCCCAACCGCGATTCGAACAGTTCGAGACCTTCGCGGGGAACTACCCTAGCGCCTTGGCGCGGGCCTTCCTGTTCACTGGTGTCCTTATGGCGCCTGTGGCAGATTTCAACACCACGTTTCAATCCTATTCAGATATCCCGTGTATAGAAATTCGTTGTCGAACAATAATCGGTATATAATCACTGGCCCTACTTCACCTACCGGAAGCCAATGCCATTACTTTCCTCACCAATGTGCCGGTCAGATGGACATGTACAAGCAGACAGAACAGATATACTCCCGCATCCTCTCGCTCTGACCAATAAAGTGTCCTCCGGGAAACCCCATCTCGTAATGCGCCCTGCAAATGCATAGTATCCTCCCCTCCAAACGCCAATTCATAGTAGTCACAGTCCGTGGAACCTGACCAATTCCCCCCGTGTACCCAAACGCCAACACCACACACAGAGAGAGTGTGGGATGATTGCAGAACCCATCCCGTAGCGTCCTGCCAGCATATCGCGTCTGTCCGCAAACAGAGATCCTTCCGGCCTTGCTGCATTCTTCGTCTCCCTCGTGGGACGTTCCTAGCGTCTGTAAATGTCCCGCTCGCGGTCGCGATTCCTGTTGTCACGCCGCTCTGGACTTCGGGATCGCGTCCTCCCATCTCTCCGGTCTCTTCCAAAGTTGCGCGAGTCACCCGGGCGGTCCCTATCCCTGTACGCCCTTCCACGATCAGATCTATCATCTCTGTAGCCTTCGCGAGAATGCCCGGAATCCGCTGAACCCCTTCGTACATCCCTCGCCCGGTCGTCAGGATCGCGAGAACGTCTTTCCTCTCGAGGCCGCGGTCCATCGCCGTCGCGGTAGCTAGGCACATATTTGTCCATGTGTCGCGGAGGTCGGTCACGGTCAGTATAGCCATAGCGAGGTGCATGTCCTGGAGGATACCGCCCATCGCCCTGGTGAGGAGGTGGTCCACGGTCTGCACCTCCGCCCCAGTGCGGTCCATGCCTCGGCGGCGGAGGAGGCGGTCCCCGGTTGTCATAGGGCGGCGGCGGACCTCGATTGTCATATGGAGGGGGCCGTCTGTCATAGGGACCGCGCGCACGATCAACACCTGGCGGGCCTCGATCCTGCGAGGGATACCTGGAACGATCCCAGTGAGGTCCGGTTTGAGGAGGTCCAGTTCCAGCCCATTCACCATTCGGTCCCCCGCCTACAGTGCCGCCAGCGGGAGCGGGAGGCAAGACGCGCTTCTGGCCACGTGCATTGCGTCTGTCCAGCTCGTGCGAGTCCTGGAATTTCGGGATTTCTTCCTCGCGCATCGGCAGCGGCTCAGTCTTGAAGTAAGGGTGTTCGATGGCGTCAATCGCGTTGATACGCTTTCGCCAGTCCAGGCGGAGCAGGTCGCTCAGGAGGGACAGGCCAGCCGAGTTCAAATGGTGGAATTGGCCTGTAAGATTGCCATTCGTCGGCTGAGAGTTCTTCACAGTCTCAGCGCCCGGTAGCTGCTCCCAGCCCGGCATGGTTTGGGCGGTCGGTGTGCCCACAAGCTCGAAGATGATCTGCAGCTGATGAAGGTCGCTCTGTCCAGCCAGGATCGGCTTGCGTTTGAACATCTCACCAAAGACACAACCGGCGCCCCACATATCGATCGCAGGAGTATATCGGCGGAGTTGGAGGAGCAGCTCGGGGGGCCGGTACCATCTCGTCACGACCAGGCTGGTGTAGTCACGAGTGGCTTCCCCATTGCCCTTTCCGCGCTGAGGCACACGTCCATCGTAGGTACGGGCGAGCCCAAAGTCGGCGATCTGGAGCCGACCTCGGTTATTGATGAGCAAGTTGGCGGCCTTCATGTCGCGGTGGAGGATATTGTTGTCGTGGAGATAGTGGAGGCCCTTAAAGAGCTGGAGCATGTAGCACTTAATCTGCGCCTCGGAGAAGTTGACTTCGGGGTTGTCAAGCAATCCAGACAGGTCATGGTCCATATATGGTGTGACCATGTACAAGATAGCCCTCTTTCTTCCCTCCGCTTTGGGCCTCTCCACAGCCATCTCCTCCAGCTTCAGCACATTATCGTGAGACAGCATCTTGAGCAGTTTGATCTCCCGTAATGCCGTGATGGGAAACCCGTCCTTCTCATTGTGCATCAATATCTTTTTTAGCGCGTAGACCTTGCCTGAGAATCGGTGTCGCGCCTTGTGTACTTCGCCAAAAGTGCCTTCGCCCAACTTCTGAAGCAGTTCGTACTCGCCAATCTTGGAGCAGCCGATGAAGCGGCGCGTGATACCCTTGGGTGGCTCTTTCATCGTCGTCGTGGTCGCCATGGCCGCGGCGGCGTGCGGAGGTTTAGACAGGACACCTGATCGGGTTTGAGATATCGTAGATCAAGGGGCGCGTCGTTGATAAAGGAGTTGGTGGTGGAGTTGGGCGGATGGGGCCGCAGTCGCGACCGCTGCCATGAGAGAGTGTGTGATTGAGGCGCCTGTTATTGTGCCGTCCTCATCCTATTGTGCGGGAGGCATGGGAAGTCTGCATGTCCGCGATGAAGGTGAACAGCGCGGCTGATTATGTAAGCGAGGCAGGACAGGGAAGCTGCAACCGCGCGGAACCTCACCTCGCCGTCACATTGAACCTTCGACACCCAGCACTAGCAATTGAAGCCTGAAACTATCGGTATGGGGCGGAGAAGACGAAAGGATATGTGGTTCATGAGCTGACAGTTCTAGGGCCCCTCAACGACGCAATGGGTCCCCCACGTCCTCGCCTCGAAGGCCCGCATCCCATCAAAGTCCCTCCGGTTCGCCCTCTATACAGATTTATGGCTACCGGTCTCGGCGCATCTATGTGGTTCTTTGTATGTCAGGTACTCGGTAACACTTGGGACGGCGCTGACGGAGGATAGTTGATGTACCGCGCGAAGCAAGATATGCCCGTCCTTCTGGGCTGGCGACACCCTTGGGATCATTGAGCGGTGGAGACAGATTCGCGAAATACGACGATGAAATGTACATAAACAGCGGGCGATTTCATATCCAAGCATCAGCAGGACGGAAATGAATCAAATCTATCAACCAAACCTTGCGAATGTTCTCCTATGCTGCTTCCCCCGGTTGTGTATCTCGATCCGGTGCGATGCGCCAGCCGAACTGTAGGGAACTTCTTATCATGCCGATGTGTTTCTCTGTGCAGTGGAGAAGCCAATTGGATCGAAGATCACGTTCAAAAATGGCCTGGCCGCTATCCAATTCCCCCCTTTTTAGCCCTTACATATCTTGTTTCCGAAGATTTATCATACCATTTTCTTCCGGCTCCTTGCATCATGCAATGTTCCTCATCAAGGCCACAAGATAGCAGAACAATGGGTTTGATAGCAAGTGGATAAACTTCCAGCCCAATATGTATTTACAGAATAACTAAGAATGGATGAATGACCAGGATATCTCGTGCCACAGAACCAATTCCCCCAGACATTGAAGAACGCCGATGATGCAAAACGCTACCTTTTCCCGTGCACGATAATAATAAGCGAGCTCTATCACCCATGCTAAATGCTAGAATCTACAGACAGAGTTAGCATGGAGTCCAACGGGGCTTTGATGAGAGAGGTGTAGAACATACCGTATCTCGTAGTTCCCTGCCCTGGTCATATACCTCACCCACTTAACACTACTATAATTACTCTTCTCAAACACTTTCAGATACCGCACCAGCAGCCCCGAACTCGTAAACATTAGCAGCGAAAAGTTCAAACTCAGGGGCGGACGACTCCACGCCTTCTGATTCGTCATGCTCGTCAGCGTGGCCTCCGCGCTCAGCACAAATTCGCTCTGTCCGGTGAACCGCGGAATCTTCCACACAATGTTATTGTGTTCGGGCTCGTACTTGGCTTTCCCCTGCGACGTCCGCTCCGTGATGCGCGCGGTATTCAGAGGTGTGGGGATGCGGACGACGACGTTGGTAGCGAAGAGTTTGGAGCCGTAGTTCGCGCGGATGGCGATGCTGTATTCGACTTTCGTTTTTCCGACTTCGTTAACGATGGCGTGCACTTTGAAGGGTAGGTTTACGTTCTCTGTGGCGCGGTACCGCATCAGTTCGAATTCGCCGTCGGGCGGGATGAACGAAATAATGCGGTCCGTATCGAACTTGCCCAGCTTGACGCACTGGTGGAATTGGCAGTCCTCCAGCGTAACACTGCCTGCAGCGGCGCGCGTGGCTTTTGTGCCCGCGCGGTTCCCGCTGGGATGATGAAGGTTATCCTCACCAAGGGTAAGGCGGTCGTTCAGGCCGAATTTGCATTCGGGAGTGCCGGAGAGGTACGCACGCATCACGATTTGGCCGTTCACATCTGCGCGGAGGACGGTGCCGGTTGCGGACATAAGAAGATTGACGTCTTCGATAACGTCGACGAAGGCTTCGTTTTTTCGGTATTTGATGTCGGCTCGTCTCCAGGAGAGGGCCCCAGTGGCTTGCATGGTGATCTTTGACGAATCCTCCTGTACGCAGACATGTCAGTATAACCATTTGGAATACTCTGGAAAGCATCCTCTGTGCCATCCCACGTACCATTGCCCGCTCGGACTTGACACCCTCCGTTGTAATGTACATCTTCAGTGTATCCGTCTCGGTATTCTGCGGGTATCCGAAATCGAGAATCTCTGTGAACTCAATTAGCCATGTCCATCTTCCCCTTAATATAGCTCTGCCAATTCCGAGCAGTTGACATACCATCCAGCAACTCATACACCAGCACAAAGTTATTCTTAACAGCCTCCTCGTCAAACTTCCCAAAATACGACTTCCCCAGCCCAATCAGCCTGTACAAGAACTCAAACACCAGAGCTGCATTCGCATTGCTCTTCGTTATCGCCACCAGGTATATATTCTCGTGTTTGACATGGCTGAACGTTGTAGACCCGAGGGTCAGAATCGGAGACCGCACCTGCGCGTTCGATATCACTTGGATGCGGAAGACGTCGGCGAGGCGGGGTCGGCAGTCGTTGCGGAAGGCGCGAAATATTAGATTCTCGCCTTTTTGATTGAATATAAGAATCCCGGAGAGCATGTTGGCGGGAGGAGCTGGGGAAGTTCGAGCGCCGTACGGTTGGGGGTTATGGACTCTTGAGGGTGGTGTAAAGGGAGGTGCGGTTAGTGAAGCTCGGACCATGACGGTCGAGTCGAGGGAATTGCTGGATTGGTGCTAGTGCCGTTTGTGAGAATGAACGTTTCTTAAGCGCTGTTATAGAAGACTGCGATACATTCAGATTATACGTGAAAAGTGTGACGAGAGTGATACAGAATCTAGGCGGTTTTCCTTTGTGGGCTCAACAAGCTCTCTTCAACCCAACAGGTCTGTTGTGACCTTGCATGATAAATTGGATCAAAATGATATTGAAACATAGAATTAGGTGTTGGCAACTGTACAGGCATGCGGTACGCGGGTATCTCGAAAGGGAGGAAAGCACTCAGCACTCCTTCACAGGCACTCCCAAGATCCCGGTCAACGCAGCCCATCGTGCCCTCCTCTCGACGAATTTGGTTTTCAACAATTCGTCGACCATTTTCGACAACGCCATTCGCCGGCCTATATACGAATGCACAATGGCCTCAGGTCGCTCTGTGAACTGCGATGGACGTTCAATGTCTGAGCGTAGTTTGAGTTCGGCGGCACTCATGGTTGAAGCATTGGCGAGAGTCCACCAGAAGAGCCGGCCGAGACTGCCGGTTCCATGCACCAGGGCTAGGTCAAGCTGCTCAGTGTTGTTACTAGCCGTCCGGAGAAACTGCAGGTAGGATTTAAGAACCCGGATGACATCGTTTGCCCTACAATCGGCGAGTTGCTTGTTGTCCTCTATCCAAAGGTGCGAAGAGTGATATGGATGGCTAAGTTGGCGTACGTTCCCAAGATCGCCCAGAATCCACTGTGTGTCGCTTTCCACAAAGATGTTCGAAGGTTTGATATCGTCGTGACAGAACCCTTTCCTGTGAAGTGTTTCCATTGTGCGAAGGAGCTTATGGAACGTCGCACGGTAGGTCAAGTCCAGTTGGCTGAAGCTGTTGGATGAGCTTTGTTGGCGTAATCTTTTAGCTAGACTGGGGAGATTTCCACCGGCAACCAGAGGAGTGACCAGATGCCATTCTGGAGCCCTTCGTGGTAAGGAAGTGGCCATGAAATAAGCCTGCACAGGCAGGAACCCAGATGGGTACTTCTCTTTCGCGTCAGCTTCTGCGCTCCATATTCCTCCAACTTCCACTGAGGCAGGGATCTCCGCTGGCCATCTCATGTTCGGGTCACCCGAAACGCAGTTTCGAAAGGGGCTCTGTCCTGGGACAAATGTCTTAATCACCGAGGAGTTAAAGGTGTACGTCTTGCCTTCCCACCCCGAACCCAGAACCTGCCATTGATTTCGATGAGCCAACAGCGTATCCACGAACTCCAAGTGTGAGGCCTCGGTTTCCCGTATCGCTCTATCTGGTCTTGCAAACTCTGTAGGGGAATATTTTGCACCCAGTTCGCTGCGATAGAAGAAGAATAGGTGCTGTCCGTGTAATAATGTCAGGATGAAAAGAAATATTCCTAGGATACGGTTTGTAAGAGTGGTGGAGCGAAACCTGGACACCAAGTATGGGCGACCTCCCCATGGTGGTATTGATGTCTCGAAAGGGCGACCCATGGTCCCAGGCACGAGTTTGCGAGCCTCCGAATGCAGTGGAGAGTATGTACTGTGTATGGAACCCTGGGAATGTGGGAGAGCAAGTAGAGATTGGGACCTACCTTCAAGGAAGGAGCGAAAGCTTACATAGTGGCGCCTGGGAAGGCATATTTGAGTGCCAGGAGTCACTTCCCCTTCATTCTTACTTGTAGGCGCTGTACTATGGCGCAGCATCTCGTTTCCGGGGCCGCCACAGACGTCGTCTCCAATCAAAGGGAGTGGTACTCAAAGGAAGCTCAGCCGGATGCCAGCGTTTGCATACAGCTACCCCCGTGGGCGGCCCTCCTCGTTTCCTAACATGACGTAGACACAATCATGCGGCCGGTTTTGCTGGCACGAGACATCGTATATGGGCCATGGGGGAAAACAAGGCATCGAGTCTCGACGCATTTCCCGCGGTTCCGGTCAACAAGATCGTTGGCATCGTGGCGGTGCATCAAGCAAGAGAGGCCAACAGCGCCTGCCTGGTGAGGGGCTCATGTCTCGCGGCTGGAACAGCTTGGCTCACACAATCCAGCTTGATGTTGTTGTATGGACTTGGAGAGTTCGGTGCAAAGTGCAGTGTGGTTTGGAGATGGCTCAGGGGAGGAAACCCAGAGATGTGGCTGTGTACAGTACTACTCGCTAAGCGAACATTCACCTGTCGACGTCATCGGCGCAACCAACCACCGTGGACTAGGCCCAACTTCATAGCGAGATGGAGATGGGGCATTATAGAGGGGGAACAGTTGCGCTCGAATTTTTCCGATTACCTGCAAGGGGCATTGATAGCAAGAGAAAGCATAACCCCGAGTCGGGAATATGTAGAGTTCTCCCAACCCTTGGGAACCCACCGTCCACCCCACACGCCAGGTAACCTCATGCCGATAAGTATTTCCGAACAGGTAACGTGACGTATCTCCGCTGTGTACATAAACAACATAGCCAACGTTCCTGCCTACCATTGATCTTACATCCCGCTTTTCAGCATGTCGATGTCAGTGGAAGAAGTTCAGACCCCGCGTGAAGGGTTCCCGCGCCCCGTACCCAACATACCAAGCAACGTCCTCGAGCAGTTTCGTCTAAATGGAAAAGTCGTAGTGGTGAACGGCGCGGCCGATGGCATTGGCTTAGCTGTCGCAGAGGCAATGGTAGAAGCGGGTGCCAATGTTGCCATGTGGTATCATAGGTGAGTTTGACGCAATTGCTCATGAACATAGCAATGACATGGATCCAGCAATTCTGCGGCCGTCGACAAAGCGGCAGAATTCTCGAAAACTCACAATGTAAATGCGAAAGCGTACAAGGTCAATGGTGAGAAGACTATACGCAATCAGTTGAGAGGCAAGTGGCCTAACTAGATCTTTAGTTTCGGATCCAGAACAAGTCCAGCAGACCATTGAGAAAGTCGTTGAAGACTTTGGCAAGGTTGATGTTTTCGTTGCGAACGCTGGTAAGCCACCCTATATTCAGGACTGTCATCACCACACCCTAACATGATTGCAGGAATGGCCAACTCCAAGCCCATATTGGAACAAAGTCTCGAAGAGTACCGGCAATTGATGTCCGTCAATGGTTCGTAACTCAAGAACAGTATCCCGCAACGTCTGAAGCAATGCGCTAATCCTCTCGCAGTTGACGGTGTAGTCCACTGCGCGAAGTACATCGGACAAGTCTTCAAGCGGCAAGGCAGCGGTAACCTTATCATCACATCGAGCATGAGCGCCCATATCGTCAATGTGCCCGTGGATCAGCCAGTCTACAACGCTACAAAAGCGTTTGTCAGCCACTTCGGGAAATCCATTGCGCGCGAGTGGCGAGATTTCGCGCGCGTCAACATTGTGTCTCCAGGCTTCTTTGACACGAAAATGGGTGCCAGTTCACGCATTATAAACGAAGCGTATCGTATGACGCCACTTGGCCGGCAAGGAGATGTCAAGGAGATCAAGGGGCTCTTTTTGTACCTGGCGAGCGACGCATCGACATATATGACTGGAAGCGATATCCTGATTGACGGAGGGTACACACTGCCATAAGACGGACCTCTTAGAGGCGTTAGAAGAAAATAAAGACACGGTACGGTGCTCGTAGGTAAATACAGGTGTAGTGGTGTGATTCTTACGAGTTCCTTATGCAGTGAACCTTCTGTAGAGAGAGCACATACCCAGGACCCATTTCTAAAGGTGCACAAGTGCCGCTGCCGATCCAAACATCTCCCGCTATGAGTCTCGATGTGTAGACTACCAAAAGCATACTGATTTCTAAAAGAGTATGGCCAACACTGAAACTGTCTGTTCTAGAAAATACGAAAAGTGGGATTTCCAAAACGCCTGGAAGTTCGAACAATTGCACTTCCAGACGATCGCAAATTTCTGGAGAGATATCAGCCGGTTGTCTGCAGGTATATTATTCACATATTTATTTAAGGGCCGATCGCGCCTGGTTTAGAATCTGTTCACATCTTCTGCTAGATCCGCGTATCACAACTCTCTAGAGTTTGAAGTTTCCCGATCTTCCCTGACCTCCGGCGTACCTCTTCGCACCCGCGATTCCTTCCTCCTTCACCACGCCAATCCCGTTGTCAAACTCATACCGTAGTCCATCTTCCAAACTCTTCGCCTCAAACGCCGCATAGTAGCACGAATCTCGGTCCCTGTTTATACAAAGCTGTGGGAACTTAACGAGCTGCTCTGCAATCTTTGTCGCCTCTTCAAGAGCCTTTCCCTTAGGCACAACACGGTTCGCCAAACCCATTGACAAGGCTTCTTGCGCGCTCACGGGTCGTCCCGTGAGGATCATGTCCAAGGCTCGTCCGAGACCGACGATTGCTTGGAGCCGTACGGTGCCGCCGTCAATCAAGGGAACACCGAATCTATGTGGAAATAACAGTTGATTATTATATCCGAAGCATTCCTTACCAAAATGATAGTGTACCTACCTGCGACTGAAGACACCGAAAACAGCATCCTCCTCAGCGACCCGCATATCCCCCAGCAAACTCAGCTCCAGCCCTCCCGCAACCGCATACCCACTCACCGCACATATCACGGGCTTGACGATCCGCATCCGTGAAGGTCCCATAGGCCCTAGATTCCGCCCTTCAACGGGCCCAAAATGCGGATCTCCAGAACCTCCACGCTCGGCCACGTCTTGGAGATCAGCGCCCGCACAAAATGTTCCATTCGCGCCGTGAAAGACGCAAACTTCTTGTGTAGGGTCGGCTTCGAAGTCAAGGAAAGCTTTATATAGCTTTTGGGCTGTGGCAGGGTCTACGGCGTTGCGTCGGGCGGAGCGGTTGAGCGTGATGGTCGTGATGCCGCTGGGCGAAGGAGAGTATGTCACGGCGTGGGGTTCGGGGTCCATATTGATAGATGATATTCGAGGTTCGAGATTTACTGAATTCTTATACTTTTTTAAATAATATCAAGCCACTGTATGTCCTTCATGTTGTTCCTCATTCATACACAAATTGAAGGCGGGGATCGATGTCTTATAACGGCATGCCTCGGCAACTCTGCTAGGGTAAGCTGAAACCTCATTCCTCCAAACGACCGAAGTGGCGCTGCAGGTGGCATATTTTTCATCCTTTCTATAATCACAATCGCGGTTGCCAGAACATGTACAAGATGTGCGTTCGGCAAGTCTTTGAGTCTCCTGTCCGACGACAAGTACTGTGGGGAACGTGTACGTGTCGATCTCTGAGTTCATCATCGTGATGTAACCGCCTTTCAGCGAAATCATGGGAACAATTTGTCAAGGTGTCAGAGAGAGTATCTACCACAGTTACCTAACCTTGAATCTGGAAGCGTAGAAAAACGTCCCATGGGAAGGTATACACTTGTGACAGCCATGACCACCGCAGCACAAATTTTAAAACCCCTAAAGCCAGCGGCAGGATTGCGTCCTCTCCCACCATTTGCCCCTCGAACACTTGCAAGACGCTTCACAACATCCAGAGCAGCATCTTCCTCTCAACCAAAGATCCTCCTAGAAGATAAAGAGAACGGCTATGGCTTCATTCGCCACAATCCCCTGCCGAAGAAACCGCGAAAAACCAGCGTAACAGAAATCCGCGGTCCTTACTACTCAGCTATGGGACCGCACTATCTGAAAGACGTTCTGGGCACGATGGGGGCACATGTAGACGGACTGAAATTCGCTGGTGGCTCTTTCTCGCTCTTCCCGGAAGAACAGCTTCGCAAACTTATCGACCTGGCGCACTCGCACGATGTCTATGTCAGCACCGGAGGCTGGATGGAGCATGTACTCACGCAATCCGACGCCGTTGAGGCAGTGGACAAGTACCTCGCAAAGTGCAAAGATATGGGCTTCGACGTTGTTGAGATCAGTACTGGGTTCCTCTCTCTACCTCCCGACGACTGGCTCCGCCTTGCTGAGCGGGTCATGAAGCACGGTCTGAAGCCCAAGCCTGAGATCGGTATTCAGTTCGGCGCTGGCGGCGACACAGAGGCCTCTGACCTCGAGGCACTGGGCACTTCTGATCCCTCGCGCGTCATCAACCTCGCGAAGCGTTTCATGTCCATGGGCGTAGAGCGCATGATGATCGAATCAGAGGGCATCACGGAGAATGTCAAGAGCTGGAGGACGGATGTAATCCAGGCGATTCTGCGCGATATCCCGCTCGAAAAAGTAATGTTTGAGGCTGCGGATCCGAAGGTATTCAACTGGTATATACGGGAGTTCGGCATCGATGTCAATCTGTTTGTGGATCACAGTCAGATTGTGCAGTTGAGTTGCTTGAGGAGGGGAATTTGGGGGATGGCGGATACGTTTGGGAAAATCACGACGTATAGGCCTACCGAAGATTGATTGCAGATGTAAAAACTGCTTAGACGAAGATTCTACGTGGAAAACCGGTGAGCTCTAAATTGGATCTAATAGGTAATTCTGTGTTAGGTTGCTGCATCTGGTGCAGTACCCTGGGACTTCAATTGTTCGCCCCCATCGCAACCCTCTGCAGTCGAACCATTTGCTAAATTGCACAGGAGGGTTTCAATTGATTTTTCTCACAACATTTGTCTATCCTTTCCACGCAGTCCGCATTGAGTTCTTTCAACGTTGGAATCTTTTGATGTCAGGTGACAGGAGACCCCACAAGGATATATTTCAAATCATTCTGCAATCTTTGTAGGAAAGAAAGAGGGCATCCCAGGAGAAATTGGGGATTACCATTCATTATAATGATGCTGGAGTGTCACGATATTTCCACGTGCCACCAGATTTTCAAAAAATGTTCCAGGGCCCCGGTCTGGGCACGCTAGGTTGGTTGCAGACCTTTCCAAATTTGGTGCTTCGCACAGCTTCTGCTAACCTCCCCAACAGTTCTGTGACAGAGCACAAGATGATTTCACTACATCGGAAGCTAAACTGCGTTGCTGCTCTATCATACTTCATATAAACGAAGGCCGCGCTATGCGGGCCGCCCGCATACCCACTCAGTCGTATTCTGGACTCTTTCTTTGGCTTCTCTCCCTCTCGGGAACCTCCGGCTTTGGAACCATAAACGAACCGAATATTATCGGCCAACATTGTGAGCATGAGCGCATCACTCGTGCAGCATTTGCCTGTCCCCCAGGAATCAGTGTCTCAGATGGAAGATGCTTCGAAGAGCTGAGCTTGCATCAGTTGGCCGGCCGCTCGGGCCCTGAGGGTTATGTCGGCACAGGATCGAATGGAGCCGTGGGGGCTCCCGATATGCTCGATCCCGTACCAGAAGGGCCGGAAGCTCACTGCGATAATGCGGACTTTCTGGATGACCCTTCTTACCCTCAAACGAGGATGGAAGCCACGGCCCAACTGCAAGACTGTGTGAATCATCTGCGAGAGAGATTCTTAGAAGGCGTTGAGGCAGCGAACAAGATTACAGACGAAGAATCAAGAATTATCATATCTGAAGTCGATATATCCACACTAGATTGCAGATTCTCATTCCCAGAGCTTCAGTCCCATCATTTCTCAAGATCAAAGTGCTCTGCCATCGAAGGTTTTGGACGGGCGTTACATGGCATTCAAGATTTCTACGCCCATAGCAACTGGGCAGACCGCTCCGAGCCGCCCTTCAGCGCAGCCAATCCTCCAGGCTTGGAGCGGACCGACTACCCCATCTTTCTGGACTTGCGTGCGGAAAATGATATAACAGAGCAAGTTCCACACAATTTGTCGACCGGATGCTTTGGCGGAATCTTCACCGATGGACCTGTGGGAAGAGCAGGGCACCCTCTAGAGCCTGGATCCATAGATTGTACTGGACGAATCACTCACGGAACCCTCAACAAGGATAACGGGATTATTGATGCGGTAACGGGGATGACCAGCAAACCGGGACCTAACACTCCGCGAAGCGACATTCCTGGAAACTTCGAACGAGCAGTCCAAGGTGCCATCAAAGATTCGAGACGCCTGTGGCGCCACTTCAGAGAAGAAATCAGAAGGACTTACGGCACTGAGAGAGGAAATATCATGGTTTGTGCTCTAGTCCGTGATAATCCCAACAGAGACTGCTACGGGCGGAGAATCGCTTTCCTACGCGATGCACCCAAGGATATCAATAGGGTGGCTGAGATACAGATCCCTATTCACAGATGGCTGCTGGAAGAGTTGGAGGGTAAGGCTCATGATGAAGGTCCTGACGAGGGAGGCACGCCACAAAACGCTACGAAGAGCAGAGGTTCCAGTGGTGAGCTACACGGAGTTGTAAAGTACGACGAGGACAATGTCCTACCAGGCACCAGTCAAGGCCTCGACATTAGCTCGGCGATAGACGATCTTCTAATCCATGCCGGCACGATTCCAGCCAACAAGTCTGCCATCATTGCTCTGACCACTAATCGTGACTTGCACCTTGGCGACAGCATCGCAGAGGTCTGGCGGGCTGGAGATAAAGGAGTTCGCGTACACTTAGGTCTCTTGCCACCTGCACAAACTGCTCAGCAGAGATCGGAGGACAAGACTATTACAGCATTGTCCGAGGCCAGGGCGGAGGATCTCATGACTGCGGTGCTGCGGACAGGTGGAACATACAGCGTGTTACACAGCCGGAGATCTATCCCCAGACTGCTAGATCATGTCATCTCGCGTGGATTGACGCAGTATGACAACGCACGAGACACGGAAACATTGCTACTACCTGGACTGTCCATCGGAGACTACGTGACACCGGCAGCGGAACCTCGACGGTTTTCCTTCGACGCGCATGCGTACGACAACGTCATGGTCGCTGTTGCCCCCATCACACCGAATCTAGCATTACATGTCAGCGTCCGCCATGTGCGCTGGAACGAAATGATTCGCGAGCTTAGAATAGGCGCCGGCGGGAATGAAACCTTCCGGGCAGAGTTCAGTGTAGCGGATATTCCTCGCACTGACGCTTGGTTTGAATTGGAGGTTGCTCATGTCGAGGGGACTGGACTGGCGGGCAGCGGATTATTTGAGGTCAGTATGGAAACGGAGGTAGTCTCTGCAACCGGAGATGGACAGAAAGCTACGAAGCCTAATGCTCAGGGGAGAACCGGCGAACACGACGAACTGTAGAAGCTTATTGCGTTAATAAGCCAATGTCATGATTCCTCGAATATTTCTGTTTATTGGGTATAGATGGCACAGGCATAACTCACTGCCCATATAACAGCACACATTCCTCAAGAAAGCAACATGGAAGCGGTATTTTGAGGGTTTGCCGGACAGAAGTTTGAGCCGAGTATTAGACGCGGCCCGTTGTGGAAACCGGCGAGACCCACCAGGATGATAGATGAGGTCAACATCTTGCACATCATTCCAACCCTTGCACAGCATGGCTAAATCAACCATACAGATTGGGCCGCTTGCTTCTCCACCCGCAGCATATGCCCTCCAATCCGAGTGGATGCTTTTCGAACGTGTCTTCTATCTCGCATCTTTCTCAACAACCTCACCTGCTATCGAGCATGCGCTTCTATACATGGGATATCTCCCGTCGATCTCCATCATACCTCTTCGGCCGCACTCGCGATTTGGTTAGGTAGTGACATTCACAGGTCGCCCAAATCGAGGGAAACGAGGTCGAACCCATCCGTCGCCCCCGCATCTTGTGCTAGGATAGATATTATCCCAGAGACATGTATAAATGGACACGGACGGCCGCATCTACAGCTGCTTGATGCTGTCTCCAACCGCACCTGAATTCCTCCGCGGCGTTTAATCGTACAAGATGAGATCTCTCATCACTTGGAGCACATCCCTCACTCTCGCTTCTGTCGTTACTGCTTCCTTCGAGACCAATCTCAATTACAACAGTCCCTCCCGACGCCACCCTTCCTTAGGTGTCGATGTCCCGAAACTGAAACTTTCAAAACGCGGACTTGAGCCTCGCGCCTGGGACCCAGCGGAGCTCAAATTCACTCACAATGTCGCATCCGGCGACCCCTATCCTGACAGCGTGATTCTATGGACGCGCATTTCACCTTCCCTGGAGAATGACAAATCGAATGTGACGGTCAAGGGAAACGTGCCGTTGTACAATCATGACACGGAAAGGTACATCAAGGCGTCGCCGAATCCCGTCTGTGTGGAATACGAAGTGTCCAAGAACGAAAAGTTCTCATCTGTAGTAACGAAGGGTACGGCGTACACGACGAGCGACATTGACTACACGGTCAAGGTGGAGGCGACGGGTTTGGCCCCGTTCACAACGTACTACTACCGGTTCACCGTTTGCGGGTCGACTAACCGGAGCCCCGTGGGAAGGATGAAGACGAGTCCTGGACCAGATGATAACGTCAGTAAAATCGGTTTTGCGGTATTCTCGTGCAGCAACTATCGTATGTATACCTTCAACGAGAGCTAAACATTATGTCCTAACTCCATTTCTAGCAAACGGCTACTTCAACGCATATGGCAATGCTGCCCGCAAAGATAAGATCGACTATGTGGTATGATTGGTATTTCTGTGTAAGCACGAAGTTGGTGCTAATGGTCTTTGCAGCTTCACCTTGGCGACTACATCTATGAGACTGGCAAGGGTACGCTAGGGAAGGATCCTCGTGCCACCAACCCGAAGGGCACGATTTACACGCTCTATGGTAAGATTAGGAAATTGAATTCCAGAAACTGTGCTAATACCGAGTAGACTACCGAACCCGCATTGCTCAGTGTATGAAGATTGCTCTGGTGCACTTACTAGCCATCATTACTAATGTTGCACAGACAGGACGGACCCCGACCTTCAACTTTCCCATCAGCGCAATGCTTGGATACCAGTTTGGGACGACCATGGTGCGTGATGAATGTCCCCAGGAAGAGGAGTTGGACGGCTCAACTAATTGGAAATAGAGGTCTCGAACAATGGCTACCGCGATGGCGCATCCGCCCTCAACAACACCGAAGATTCCTTTGTCAAGGTTGGAGGTATCTCTGTTGATCAAAGAAAGATGAATGCAGTAAGAGCCTACTTCGAATGGATGCCGTACGGTCCCTTTTCTCTCCACTGTCAATAGCCGGCGCTAACACCCCCGTAGTATCCGCCAAGTCGACATGGACGACAACCTGCGCATCTGGCGCTCGTTCCAGATGGGCAAACTTCTCGACCTCATCATGCTGGATACCCGCAACTATGACAGGAGTATCACTGATCTCGACTGGAATAAAGGTTACATCCAAAAGATCAAAGATGATGCTGGACGAACCCTTATGGGTGGCCGTCAGGAAAACTGGTTCTACAATCAGCTCTCCAAGTCCCATGAGCGTGGCGCTACGTGGCGACTTGTGGGGAACCAGATCGTCTTCTCGAGGATCAATAACACGGCAAATGCGAACTCGCCCTTGAATGGTGATGCTTGGGACGTACGTTTCCTTCCATGTCGGCAGTCGATTTCTATAACTAACTTATGTAGGGCTACACTGCCAATCGCAACCGGACCCTGGAGCACCTCTACAACAACCGCATCCCCAACACCGCCTTTCTCGCCGGTGACTCGCACGCCAACTGGGTTTCTGATCTTGTATGGCTGGACGAGAAGGAGTACAACCCCGCTACCGGTGATGGTGGCATTGGGGTCGAATTTGCCGGCACCGCCGTTTCGTCAAGTGGTTTCGGCGGCACCATTGCCAGCGCGAACAAGAGGAGCCAGGACTTGGTGAAGGCCAACAAAGAGTTGCAGTGGAGTGAAGGGTATTATAGGGGCTATTATGAGTTGCATGTTAAGAAAGGGGAGATGAGGGCGGAGTACTACGGTGAGTTGATACTCCTAGCCACGACCGGGTCTCTTTCTGTACAGTGCTGATGGTGTTTGTTTGATCTAGGTTGCCCAACCGTCGCGACTCGCAACCCATTCGAAATCAGCCTAGCAAACTTTACTGTCAAGGCTGGAGAGAACCATCTTACACGAAATGTAGCAAATGGCACTGTGGAAAGTGGAGCCCTCCAGACAGGGAACGTGAAGCAGACGAACGTCACATTGGACACCGAAACGAACACATGGAATATAACGAAGTTTGACCAGATGTTTATCAAGTATTAGTCGCAGTAGGGGCAAGGAGGAGGCCGAAACACCAGGTACAAGGCTGCTGCGTAGTCCGCATCGGAGATACAGAAGAGGAGTATATACAAAGCGCCGGATTAACACATACCGGGTTTGAAGGATAATCGCAATCATGGATCCAGAATCCAGAGAGTGATCACGTGCCTGTGCGTACTACGGCAATCCTTGAGTTGTTAATATGGCTTCATTACCAACAAGCGATCGTCGGTGATTGATTGGTTCAAGAACACCAGGTTCCATCCCGCGATGGCTGCCGAGTGCCTTGCATCGTGAATCAAGGTTGTGGGGCAGGAAGTATATCTGAGGTTTTATCTCAGCCGTATCTTCTGCATTTCCCAGACGATAACCTAAGAAGACAATCTTTACAACCTGCGGATTCCAGGCCATCGCGATGTTGCTAACCCCGATTATTGCGACAGCGCTGTGGGCGAAGAGGCTCGATGCCGCTGCTGTATTGCGATTTGGATGCTCGCAGATCGCGATTGAGCGTGTTGACCCGTAAGGCCATGCCCAGTGAATTATGCTCCATCACTGACAAGCCCCCAGTCTCGTCAATCCCGGAGTAGTTCCTTCTCCCCATGTTCATCAAGTACGTTATCAGAAATCCAAGAATCCTTCAAACTTGCTAACAAGTCTCAGATTGTTGGCGGCGTACGCACACAGTTCCCCTCCGTCTCATCACCACCCCTAACACCAAGCAGAACGCCTTCGCCGCCACCATTCCCAGCACCGACGTTTCGCAGCTCGCAAACTGCACTAGCTGCACCTTCAGCGAGGACCTTTCGAACTATTGGACCGCAAACATGTACTTTCGCGCGCGCAACGGGTCCTACAAGCGCGTGCCCCAGATCCCGAATCGGTACCTTGATGGTGCCAAAGGTGGCATTACTGTATATTATACCAGTCCATATGACGGAGGAAAAGTCACTGCTTTCAAGCCGGTAGGTTGCATCAATGTATTTCGTTTAGATTCCCCCTCCGCCAGTCGAATCCGACAGTGCGAAAGACGTGGAATCCAGTGGCTTAAATATTCTTTCTGGACAGGGTTTCCGTATGCTAGCCGGAGACGCGGCTCAGCGCACCAAAGGCGGTATCACCAAATGGAATGCTATCTGCTTCCGATGTTATAATGCGAAGAATTTCGGGGGCGATACGGGCGCGCCTTGCTCGGATAGCAAGGTCGATAGTGTGGAGTTGCCGAATAAGCCGTGTCCCGGTGGTATTCGTACGACGATTCGGTTTCCGACGTAAGTTCCGTTCTCAATCGTCAGGAGCTTGGAATGCTCAAGAACGGGAATAAAATTATTTGAGTGCAGATTACTGACGCTTCTGTAGCTGCTGGGACGGAAAGAGCCTCGATAGCCCCGATCATCAGAGCCACGTCTCTTATCCTGGTATGTTGGCGATCTCGACAATCAAATGTAGTTGGAAATGCTTACGCAGTGACATCAAGCGTCGGGGACTTTCGAGAGCAGCGGACCCTGTCCTTCCACACATCCAGTCCGCCTCCCTCAGCTAATGTATGAGGTTATCTGGGATACGACGGCATTTAATGATAAATCGCTATGGCCTGCTGATGGGAAGCAGCCGTTCGTATTCAGCCAGGGCGACGAGTAAGTATTCCAGTCTTTCCTCCATACATCCGGTTTCGGAGCATGGTGTTAATCTTCTCCTTCTAGTACGGGCTACGGACAACACGGCGACTATATCTTCGGCTGGAAGGGCGACGCTCTCCAAAAGGCGATGGAAGGCAGCTGCTTTGGCGCGACATGCAATACACTCAAGAGTCAGAGCTATACGGAGGCGAATAAGTGCACCGTGAAACGAGAGACTGATGAGGATGTCGATGGCTGTAAGTTTGATACTTGGTTCAGCTTTGTCCTTGAGGTTTATGTCTGACGTTTCCTAGGGCTGCAGAAAATTCCAGGAGGCATGAGCGGGTAGAACCGCGGAACCCTTGACAGGACAGCTTGGCTGAGAATATACCGCATTTGACTGGGTCGGGAGGATTGACCAAGCATCCCCCCGTCATGGGTTGGAGTGGCGGTTGTCGGTCAATATTTGCAGTTTTTAGAAATACATATGTGACGGGGCTGCTTCGGGATGAGCAGTCTTCCTACGATTGCTATAACTGCTGCCTTAGATGCAAGTCATGCGGTCCAAGAAACTTGAACCCGCAAGGCTTCCGATGCCTTAGGACCGCAGCTATTTTCGGGATGCAACCTGCCATGCATACACCACTCTGCTCTCTCTCCTGAGAACCTCCCATTCAATAAGAGGCGATGCCAGTGGTTCTAACCATGGACCGTCTCGTCTTCGTTCGTCTCCTCTTCGTTGGTCTCATTCTTTAATCTTATTCCCCACAGACTTTCATGAAGACGGTAATCTACTACTAGATGACTTCTTAGTCGCTCTGCCAGCTTACTGTCCGTCTCTTTTATCCTGCATATCACGGCCGTGTAGGGGTCAACCTACGAGAGTTACTTGTCCCTTGACTCGGGTAACTGCACTCTTTCAATAAGGATCATAACTTCCAATGAAATAGCTATACATACTGGCCCTTGTTCGAATGCAAGATTGCTTAATGAGTGTAGTCTTATGTGCTACCCTCTCTGCATGTACACTGGGGAGCTTTTTAGGTCCAGCTCAGAGCATTTGTCATACAGCCTCTGCATCTCTTATCGCAACCAAACCTTCCCTTAGGTATGACGAGTGGAATGCAGTCTTTCTCGCCCAAAGTACATCTTTGGGGATCACAGTTGCAGAGATACGTTTCGCTTGCGCTTATGTTGATCAGCCTGAGAGCCTGCAAAATCTTATAGTTCGCTTACTCCTCTTTACACGTCCAGTCTATTCTGTGCTCTTGCATGCCTCCCGCTTGTTTACGCCGTCCTGCCGTGGATCCCTTTCTTCCGCCTGTGGTAGCAGTTTCAGCCGGAGTGTGGTCCACAATGAAAACGGTCTGAGGGGTTGCAGTAGCGGGAACGGTGTTTGTTGACGCAGTAATGGGGTTATCGTTCATTGGGACATGGACGGGTATCTGTAGGCCACTGATAGAGCACACATGGTAGACGTGAAGGATAAAGTATGAGAGAAGCCACCGGTGTGGAATCATTGTGCTGATACAGGTCACTGAGCGCTTCTGGAGACATAAGTTCAGAATGTGGCATTTCTTAGAGTTATAATTCTGTGCGCTGCATTTTCAGACACCCTACTCTCAGAAGGATGTATCTTAATCTCGGTAGTGATGGAGTTGGGGCCTCTCGGATATAATGGTGATTGGTCGCTGCATTCGTACGGCTGACATCCCATCCCCGATACACGTTTAGGACGTTGGCTTATGACGTCTTGCATGAGTAGCTGCTTCGCTCAGGGTATCTCCTCTTTCAACACCGATCCATTGAATATTTTTACTCGTGTCATCGTATGCTAACAGAAGTTCAAAAGCTTAGGACGGCGGTACAGGCTATCTGTCTAAGGATCGGCCGGCTCGGAAGTGGCCTGTCGGTTTCGGTAGGCAGTAGCACATCACCGATTTAGCGGAGGGGCCGGCTTATGCGAGGATTCAGGCTCACCTAAACGTCAAACGTCAGTTTCAAGTCAGTACTGTGAGTCAGTGCGGAGGAGGAACGCCAACTCGCCTGCGAGGCCCCAGCGTCAATAGGATTCTATCCGAAGCGCTGGCGCACGAGATCCCCCTATTTATGGAGTATCTTCCGCCTCCAAGTGAACTTATAATGCTCCCTCAAGAATGCCGTGTGCGCGCGATGAATGATAGAAAAACCTCCGTTTAATCAACATGCACAGATTTCTCGGCATGAAGGAGGGGCAATTACAAGTACTTCGGGAGGCTGGAAACAAGTCATACAACGCAACACGACCACGCTACACCGGAGCATTATTTGAAGTTGGGGTGCGTGAGCCGAATCTACTCCACGAGCGAATAAGCACCCGGATCAGCCGTTTATATAGTAAGATTACTCTAGTACATAGTAAAGGTAAAGCGGGAATGTGCACGAAAAGCCCCGCGGTCTCTTACCAGGTGCGCGGAACAGTTGAGGTTGGCTCTGCCTCTCTCGACAAGGATAACCAAACTAAGCTCGTTTCGGAGCCGTAATAGAGCACTTTCACCGAATCAAAACATTCGTTCTTTGGCTTCAACTCTCAATGATCATGTACTGTAACTCCGCGTCCTGGTATGAGCTCCTCATCCAGAACTTTGAGCATCGCACACAGGCACTCGTGGAACAAAGAAATCTCGGAAGAACCGCACACAATTCTATGGAGGAGAGCCGAAGGAGAAATATATTTGGCCTTAAATTCGGATACAACAATGCTTAGCACCAATGTACGGTGTATATTCAGCGACAGAACTCATAATGAGAGAATTAGAACCACCCTCATAACTGTCTGAGCATAACATGCGGAAAATGAAGACGTTAACTCAAACAACAAGGCACTGCGGATTTACTCACCTCAAAGCCGCCACGGGTTATGCAATTTAAAGCGGAGCTGCTTATGCAATTTAAAGCGGAGCAGATTGACGACTTGAGTATGGGCTCTTCATTACACGAACCAAAGGAAAGTTTGGGGAAATTGTCTACTGCGAACGAATGAAGAAGCGCAAGGACTGCAGAAAATTGCATTCTAGACTTGTCGTTTTAGCCCTACTTTGTTTCACAGGTGCTTGCCGGAGAGAAAACAATCCGTTGCTGAGTATGTACAAGAAACAGTGAAATGACCATTCTGCGAGTGACAAAACGCTTCCAATAGTTGGCGATGGTGGGACGAAGAAAGCGCGTAACATGAGTAATGGGAGCGATCGGATTGTGGCGGGAAAGTGTATGTATAGAGGAGACGAAGATGCGTCAGACTATAGAGTGATGGATCTTACAGTGAGCGATCGATCGAAGCGGGGACAATTCAGACGACGAATCGTCGGTAGCGGGGAATGGGTCCAGTGGCAGGCTTCTCGCAATCATCAGCGCTTCGTTTCTTGTTCTGCGCCCAATAATCATCGAGGGCGCTTTCAACCTGACTCAACTCGCTATACGGTTGCTGCTGAGCCAACTCCTTGACGCGGTCCGTGATGGATTGGTCACTGAACGGACCTGTCCGACTGGTGTAGTCAGATTGAGCATATGGGCGAGCCCTCCAGCGCTGGTCCATGGGATCCGCGAAGTCCGTCACCTCCGTGTAGCCAAAATTCGCGAGGGCAGAGACGTTAAACGCCGCCATCATGTCTTGGTCTTCGTGAATGAGATTGTGGCAATGGAACATGTAAACGCCGTTCCAAGGTGCGTAGTGTGCTTCAACGAGCACGGTCTCATGGCGAGCTAGCCAGACAACGTCCTTGAGCCCTGCAGACTCATACGGCAAAACTTGGCGCCCATTGTCGGCGTTGGTGCGGGACAGCACGCGGAAATCGACCAGATGAACGTGGATGGGATGGGTCCAGCCACCGGAGCCATTTTCAAGCTCCCAAATCTCAACCTTGCCGCGTGGCACGTTGGCCAAGATACGGTTCTGCACGTCTGCGAAACCGACGTTGTTGATGCGCCACTCTGAATCGGTTCGGTGGAAGCGGAAATGATGGTCAATACCGGTGGATGCTGGTGGGAAGGGAACGGTCCGAAGATTGGGGGGTACGATAGACGGATCGCTGACGGGAGTCTTGCTCACGACGAATTTCATGACTTTGTTTGTAGCGGCAAAGTCTTCATCTGTGCCGATTCCATTGACTTCAGCGAGGTTCCTGAGCTCCAAAGTCTGGCCGGCGAATTGGGAGAAATCAAAGACGACTTCATAGCGCTCACCCATGGAGATGTAAAGGTCAGAAGCGGTGACGGAGTTCTGCAGAAGTCCAGCGTCAGATGCAATGACTTTGAAGGGTAGCTTAGTGTTAACAGCGCTAGACTTGGCAAAGTACAGAGCAAACGACCGCGAGACGGCGGCGTTGAGGAACCGGAAGCGATACTTGCGCGGTTGCACGTTAAAGTATGGCCATGGTTGCCCGTTGACGTGAATCACGTCTCCCCATAGGCTATCATCTTCACCTTCGGTGGATCTCAGGGTGCCGTCAGCATTGTAGAACTTTGACGTAAGTGCCAATGGGATATCAAACTGCCCGTAGCCCGAAGGAAGACCAAGTGCATCCTCACCGGGGTCGGTGATTATGTAGCAACCAGCTTGACCGAAGTAGGCGTTTTCAGCAGTCTGCCATAGTCAGCTACCGCTATCATCCGGATGTACCCCAGATCACTTACAACATGCATGGCATGGTCGTGATACCAGAGGAAGCGTGCGTTTTGATTATTGGGCCAGTAGTAGTCCTTGTACTGTCCCGGGTTCGTTATGTCCTCGGCCCAGCCATCAAAAGGAGCACGAGAAGGGGACCCGTGCAAATGAACGGACGTCTCGATCTGTGCATTGTTCAAGATTCTGACAACCGTCTCCGTGCCTCGAGGTACAATGAATGTTGGCCCCGGGGAGATGCCGTCGTAGCCTACCAAGCGGGCAGGCTTAAGGCCGGGGTACACTTGCTGTGTGAATGATTTGATCTCCAATTCATAGTACCAGATCTCCTTTCCGGTGACGGGATTAACAATTTTCCTTGTGTTCGTTAGCCTCTTCGAGCAGGGACGGATTTGAGCGGATAGTACTTCGTGGGTTGTTTGACCGGAGGAACGGGAAGCGGATTCGAATAGATCTGGTTATACACGGGACTCTCCCAATCCGAGCCTCCTTCCAAGTCGGATCTGGGCGGCGCTGGATTATCTTCCACAATTTGTTCGAGCGTAGCCTTCTCTTTCGCAGGGATTTCAGAAACGAACCGGTTTTGTCCAAGACACCGGCACAATAACGAAAGGCCAAGGGCCACTCGACTAATGCAAACCATGGCTTTGAGGACTTGTCAGCCTTATTGAAAAGGAAGTAGGCTTTAGTAGAAAGCACCTTATGCCTCAGGAGGGAATCCGTAGTGATGATAATCGGTGTGCAACCTCCTGTCATATATGTCCTCAAGATGCACCCTTGTCGAATAACCCACTGCCGTAGGGGAACGGTCTTTTCAACCCGTGCTGTGATAGTGGCTGCCATCACATTGCAGCAAACTATTGTTTCGACGCGGTATGAGTTGACAACCCTGTGAAATACAACCTTTTTAGATTGAAATATGCAGTCTTGCAAAGGAAAATAGGCCCACCTCGACAGGACCCGCGCCCCTTCCGGAAAAGGGCAGCCAACCGAATCCATTAAAATGGTGCCCATACTGCAGGATAGTGCTAAACCGCAGAAAGGACTAGACGGACTTCACTGACGCGAGATACGGCCGCCCTCACGAGGAGTCTAATACAGTTAGCCACATTTCTATTTTTTCAATATCGGGTTTTCGGGCCTTAGAATGGCGTTTCTTCAGTCGTCCAATAGAGATGAACGAACGTGTCAGAAACGTTTCCCTGAGCCGTGAGTGGAAGGGTTAGGAGTTCATTGACATCAATGCATGACCAAGCCACTGGCAGCCTCGTTCGTCTTGTAAAGCCGCGGCCAGCGCTTGCTTCTTGTGCGAACGAGCATGATTGGAAACCCCAGACATATGCTGAATGCATTGCTGTTTTCTTTCGGTGTGGGGTCTCCAACCCACCGAGGAGCCGTTTCTTCGTCTGAATGCCTAATAAAGCAGACGCAATTTGCGCCAACACTGCCTCCTTTGTCGTACTACAAAAGCAATTACCTCGATGTAGGCGTTAGTGATACTTGCAGCTTCTTCAAAACCAAGACAAGCCACTACCACTTGGCATGCGGCCTCACACTTACAAGCAGTAGTGTCAAAGACGCACGAGCAGGGACCCAAGTCAGTGAAGGACTTTCACTACTGAGCCAAGGAAATAGCCTCAATACGCCTAAGTCTTTTTTGCAGTCACCCCAGAAGGGCGTTGAATACTGATTACCGACTCTCTTCACCATGCGGTTGCCCTCTGCCGTCAACTGCTTGCCTACGCGGAAGTAATTTGAGGCGAACCTGAACAGTTGATCGCCACCAAATCATTGATCGATCGGTCCTACATCCGTGGTCCCGACACGGCTTCAGGTGTCCTGGGCTTGCCTTCTGGGGTAAGCATCCCACAGAGAATTTGGACTTGAATCATGTCCAATGACGGGCCATACTTCAACAGTGGCTGGCGTGCTTGGTGTATGTAAGAGAGTGAAATGGAATTTGATGTGTACTGGCAGGACCTCTACATCGGAGCTGGCCCCCGACCGAGATTCCATACCTTGGCGACCCAGTAGTACTGTCTAGGAGGACTTTGCGGTCTAAAAGATACGCCACCAGGTTCGTGGGTTCGGGGAGCGCTGTCGTGGCTTGGAGTTGCATGCGAAGAACCAAATCCGGTTATAGTTTCCGGTGTTGCTGCTTGCCGACATCTGCCACACTGGACTGTGACAATAAGTCGATATTCAACGGCTTTCTGCTCGACTATTTTGAGTCCCGGTCGTGGCCGATTAATGTGGAAGCACACAGTAGGCAGGAAATTATATGCGTCATCTTCTATAGGGTCTTGATGTCGATCGATATCAATGACAATCGACGCTAGGGTACTCCCGTGGATCGGCACATTATTCTCCCAGGGTCCTTCGCAACCTCGGGATACAGTTTAATCAGTTGTTGTTCATTGCGGCGGGTCCCTGCGATAACCCCAGGAAGAAACCTTGCCAGTAAAGTCCGTCACGTCGTTTGGAACCCCTCAAATCTCCACTTGCTCCCTGCCCTCTCGAGTCATTGTTCTGGACGTGCTTCATACCACAATAATTCACGGGTAGTGCACTGTATAAGTCTAGCACCAGCAACCCTGGGAACGGAATCCGTCGAACTCGGCACCTTGGCATCCGTAAACCAGGCCACACCGCTCGCATTGAGACCTCAGCTGAACACCCACACACGGTGCAGACTACGTCCGCGGGAAGGATACGAAGTGATTCTGCACTTCAAGACACAGTACCCTGGGTACTGTTGAGAGGAGAGCTGCAGTTGTAGCCCTAAAACGCGGAGCCGGTCCCGCACTTGCATGAGTTGGTACGCTACTTACAAGTATTGGAGCCGAATACGAAGAGAACCTTGGCTGCATCTAACTTGGAACAGTCCTAAAATTGTTTTGTGAGCCACGTGCTTACTATTAGCATACCACCTTTTCAAAAATCCCGTTCGACAAAGGTCCAGAACAACGATGGCAACCGTAACGCTTCGAGGCGATGGCAATCAGAGAATTGATAGCGGCCTAACGAACGCTAGGTGTAGCAAATACCGATCGATAGAAATGATTCCCTTCCCGATGGGGAATGGTGTGCGATCGCTGATGAGAAGGGGAAGGCGCTCATTGAGTTCTATGAGCAAGGTCTCGACTGGCGCGGTTGCCGTCGATATGGAAGCGCTGGTTGCGAAGGCTGATAAGCGGCGACGACTGTAAGCAGGAATGTTCATTCTTGGGGCTCGTAAGGTGTGTAGTCGACCGTGGCGCCCCACATCTGAGACTGTGTTGCCATCTGCCCCGTCTCAAGATGAAGGACGGTAATATTAGCTGAAATAGCAAACCCAAGGGCTTCTCATGAGTGAAAGTTCCATTCCCTGACGGGGACGGGTTGCTGAGTCTCAAATTTTCATAAGCATGTCATAACCATTCATTTGAGAGCGCGCGAGGGACATGAGTTCAAAGCCTCTGTACCGACATATGTTGTTGCCATGTCTCAGCGGGAACCAGACATGGTGATCCATAAACCGTCCAGTGTACTACAACCAGGATTGCTGATCAAACACTGGAAGCCAAATCGTACAGTCAGCAGGTTATCGAGCCGCTAAATGAGTCCCAATTCTGTTGAGTATCAGGACTCAGTGCACTAGAAGAGAACTTCGACAACCTCATTAGTTCAAATACCGAGGTGGTTGTGAAGGCGCGGGGTATCATGTTACCTTCCGGACAGACGACCATGGTGAAGGTTCCAAATCTGGTGATCAAATAATACGGTGTCCTGCTCGTCCCGTTTGTGAAAGGCCTACCTACGTTGCGGACGCTGTCAACTGTGCAGTTGGATAACGTATTCACGGATTCGCGGCAGACATTGATTGGGGTGTGACAAGCCGCTAGGTCATTAAAAGCTTAGCGTCTTGGGAGCCATATTTAGACCAGACCATAATCCCACATCATCCCCGGGCCATCTGTTTCCGACCACTTAGGGGTAACATCTCGTGAATGTTCATCCACAGTTACTGGTATGATGGGTATTCTTGGTTCCCCGCCACACGTAACGCTCTCTATGTTCAACGTGCTGATGTACTGCCACTTCAGAAATACCTGAAACATTCAACAATGGCATTTCTAAGCAACACTTCGGCTGACGTCGAGTTGCCACGAAGTATCTAAGACAACCAGCAATTCTAGACTCCAAACCTGATGGGCGTGTACCGTCAAGCCCCTCAGGTTGCCCTCATTGTCTTGGAAATGGTCCTATAGGGTACCTTCAAAATCGCATCCCTCGAAGCGGCCATCAACGAGTCATCCTCGTAGGAATGAGGTCAACTTTACCATTTACGCGCGCCTCCTTCCTTTGCCCCGTTTGACGATCCAGGACCTAAAGACGAATCATGTGGCTTGTGACGTCATGTCGTGAGTTCCCAGGATCCACCGCGGATGTATCCTCTTCCGGTCGAGAGCGTAGCGTATCCTGCTAGCATTCGCCTCACGTAATTGACCACGATCAGCCACCGTGGCTGTGGCCTGCCAGAAGTGCCCTAAGATTCCTAAGAGATTGTGGGGTTCCAAAATTGGCAATGTTGTGTTCACCAGTGTCTACTCAGCTGCGGCTCCTTCTCTGCTGACGCCAACACACTCTTTCGATAATCTAGACAATCAGGATTGACCCTAGTAGATCCTGAGATGTAGGTTTGAAGAAAGGTGGCAGCACAAAAGTATAAATCCTCTTCAGATTCCGTCTTCTTGACCTTCAGAACAACAATCAATCTCATCAACCACTGGAACATACTTCCTCCTTTTCTCATTTCCTCTTTTTTCCATTTCCTCTTTTTTCCATTTCCTCTTTTCTTCATTTCCTACATCCAACTTTTTCCTTATTTCCTTTGTCCTCTTGGTGTTTGTTCATCTCATTATTCTCATTCAACAACATCATCAACATGCAATACAGCACCGTAATTCTTGCCGCACTTGCCGCCAGTGGTTCGCTTGGGGCTCCTCTTGACTCCCGTCAGGTTGAGGCCGGGAGCCAGACGAACGGCATTCGAATCACCCTGGAGGACCAATCCGTAGAATTGGGACGTCAATTCACCATCAACGGAGACGGAAACGCAGAGGTTAGGGTAGCTGTCGGAGAGCCAGAGAAGTTTGCCGCGATCAATGTCAGTCTGGGCGACAATATCAGCAACAAAGAGCTTCGCTGCCAGGCTCGGGGTTTAGACGACCAACCTATCGTCGGAAAACGCGGCCCCGACGACAAGCCCAACATCGATGTGAACTTTTCCGATGCGGGCAAAGGCCCATGGACGTTCCTCACCGGCAAGCAGGTCGTCAAAGAAGTCGTCTGCAGCCCTGAATTCAAGAAGATCACCCCAGAGAAGCTTGCAGAGGGACAACAGGTCCTAGTCCATTTCCGAAAAGAGAAGGGCGACAATCAACCCTTCACCATCCCCGTCAACCCAGCGGCCGAAAAGTCCACGCCCTCGAACACGAACGAGCAGTACAAGACGGTTGAGATCGAGGTCGGCAAGTTCACTGATCCTCAGAGCATTCGTTGCCAGGTCTTCAGTGACCGCCGCCTTACTCGTCTCGTTAGGGGCCAGCGTGGCGAGAACATCGATACCAGCTTTGCCGATGGTGACAAGGGCGAGTGGGATTTCCTCGTCCACAGGAACGGCCAGTGGGTGTCTGGGCAGAGCAAGGTTCGCGGCGTCTTCTGCTCTCGTCAGATCCAGCAGAAGAATGCCGCTGGTAATGCTTAAGCGACGATGAAGGGGTAATGAGTTCTTGGTCACATTGTTCTGCGCATCTTCTGTCTGTCATAGATCTTGGTTCATTGCATTGGGTTGGGCTGGGCTCGCATTTTCCGGCGTTTTGCATATTTGTTACTTAGAATCAGAGTACAATGGACTGGTTTCCTGTCTACACTTCATGATTTTCAGCATATCTTTAGCTGGAAAGGAATCTCTAAGGATGTGTGTGGATGCTGTGTTCACGCTTCAGATTTGTCGATCACTTTTGGATCAGGAATTCGCATTTCGGAGTCACTGTTCGGACTCGAACAACTGACATATATAACTGTAAGTCAAAAGTATAGCTGCACTGCAAGGAGGGTTATCCGTTGGATTATGGAAGAGAAAGTAACCCACCGTATACAGAGTCCCGCCAGTCGATGAACGAGGGACGCGTGCGCCATCAGTATCAAAATCACTACGTGTTGAAAACAACAGAACACATTGTTTTATAACGCTGAATAGATAAGACCATTCATATGTTTGATAATTAAATCTAACGTACATGACAAGCGAGCGGCCCACCCCACCAAGTTTGTGCACCTGTTGAAGCGTACACCCCAACCACGTCAAGAGATAATATATATATATTAATATAGCAGATTAAGCAGTATCTAAAGTATCTTTTTTACATGTACGTGAGTTATGGCCAGTCTCTCTACATCTCTTGCAGCGTGCCAGAGCCTGGCGGCTAAGGCCTGATCGCTCTCCACCTTGACGCTGTTCATGCTCTATCTGCTGGTCAGCCTCCTTTTGAGCGAGTATATCCTCTCCCTCTCCTATTGTTAAGGTCCCCTGCTTCTGTATCCGCTTCTTTTTATGCTGCTTTCGCTTTAACACTGCCTCGTTGGCTCTCTCAAGGCTAGTAATCCGATCGTGCATTAGCTCAGCTGAGAGCATCATTACCTCAGCTCCTTTTTTAAGCTGGTTGATTGCCTCAATAATTGATGCTGGTGATGAGCTCTTATACCTTCGAACATGCTCACATATTAGAGTCGATTGAGCCTCAAGCTCACATATGTTGCTTGGTGTTCGAGCCTCCCAGAGGGCCTCTGCTAGGGCTACGGGGATAGGTATACGAAGTTGCACATCTAGCTTTGACAGAACAACCTCTGGCTGGAGAGAAACTAGGCCTGCACCTCGAAAGGCTGAGCAGATATTAGCTGAGGTAAATGTTCGATCAAAGGCTGCCTTAAAAGGCTGGCAGAAATTCGAGCTTCGTGATGTAGTTGATGTGGTGGTGGATTAGAGCCTCAATCTCGTGGCTGTACATATGCTTCAATGGTGAAAAGCAGCCAACATCAAGAGGTTGGAGTAGATGAGATGAGTGAGCTGGCATACATAGCATGTACATATTGTTCTCCTTGCAGAGTTCTTGAAACTCAAGGGAGTGGTGGCTTTCGTGGCCATCAAGGATGAGCAGGCGATGAGCACCTACAACACAAGTCTTAGTATGAGCGTTGAAGTGCTTAAGCCACTCAACTCCAAGCTCATTAGTGGTCCAGCCATTGTCACTAACAGCGATAGCCCAGTTGTGTGGGATATCTTCCTCGTACCAGGCAGATAGATGGTGCTTGCCAGCAAAGATGATGAATGACGGGATAGCCCAGCCAGCAACGTTGATTCCTTGGATAACCATCACCTACTCGTGATTGCCTGGCTGGATAGCCTTTAGCCGGCCTCTCCTCTCTGACCCTGTTACAACAAGCTGAGTCATGATCTTGCCCATCATAAAGCCAGCCTCATCGAAGTTGTAGACATCCTCGTCACAGATACCATACTTGGCCTTTGTCTGCTCTACCAGCTCAAACCAGCTTCTGATAAGGATAGGGTCCTCACAAAGAGCTCTCTTCCTGTTGTATGCTCGGTTCCAATGTGTCTTGAAAGAATCTGTACACCTAACAAAGTTGGCTGGCCACTTCTGCCCGACCTGGCCTGCACCGCGTGCAGCTAGCAGTTTATTCGCCATATCACGTATGGCTGCGTATGTAGGTGCAAATCCACGTTGATCCAGATCGAGTATATAGCTGATAATCACCTCCTCTTCTAACTGGGTGAGCTTCTTTGAGTTGGGCAGGCAATCGTGTCGGGCAGGCTTTCCAGCGCGTCGGCGTCGGAGCGTCGTTCGGGGGACTTCAAATGTCTGCGCAGCATCTCTTACAGACTGAATTTGGTTTCTATTGATAGCTGAGATTGCAAGGTGTATATTAGCCTCAGAAGAGGCTGTTTAGGCTTGAATTGGGGAAGCCATGGTGGGTAGGAGTTCACGCGTCTCAGAAACTTGGTGGGGTGGGCCGCTCGCTTGCCATGTACGTTAGTTCAGAATGAACATAACTCACGATCTTTGGCGGACGCCAGGACCTCCCTGGGGAGCGAGCGGACTACGCTAGGGTATGAAAGTTTGGCTTCAGCAACACTCAACTGGGAAACACGGATGCAGCAAAAAGAAAACAGCGAAAGGAGAGGTCCTACCCGGAATCGAACCGGGGTTCCCGGAAATCGCTTCTGAAGGAGATCAGAATCCGATGTGATGACCGCTACACTATAGAACCGAGTCGGAATTTGCGGCGAGAGTCTTCGCCTATAGTACTATATTTTGAATACGAGTAAGTTCGCTATGGGCATTCTAGATGTATCCTCACAGTTGGGGGATGTGTGATTGCAAACAGGCTTGAGATAATTTTTCCACTGCCCCACTCTTCTTGTCCCACTCGGGCCGGACCCACTCTTAAGGGTGAGGTACTGTGAAAGAGGGGCTTGTCTCTTTCTCTGCTCCTCGCCTTTAAACCCTGGGAATGGAAACGAACAATTGCAATCCATTCCTTCCATAACCGCAGCATTCTCAATCCACTAGCTGCACGGCAAGGAAGAGGACTATAAATGGACTTTTCCCTAGAATAAAGTCACTCGAAGTCTTTACATCTATACCAGGGGTGGCACTCTTTCATCCGCTGTGATAGTCGAGACAACTCATCAATAAAGCCTAGAGCTGGAAATTTGCCGCGGATCGCTTATAACCTCCAACCCGGAGTCAACGTAGAGTGGTGAATAACCCGAATGATAGACCCTTGCAATATTCTTTATAAGAGGAGAATTAATCCACTTTCCAAGGGCTTGAATCATCTTCGTATAGACAGCTGGCATTCCAAAGCGCCCCATTACCTGCTCCAAAAGAAAGCTGACGACAGGCACAACGGGTACCTGACTGCGGGGTAGACTCGCTCAAGCCCCGAAGGCACAGTAGTGCCCCGTAGTGTTACCGAGATAGAACACCGATTTGCAAGCCAGGTACAAACTTGACACCCAGAAGCTTCGACGCTATAAAAGGGACCTCGGCAAGTTGAGTGGGGGTATCCTAATATTGAATGAGACGTAGTCCTTATATCTCTTTAATACAAGTAGCCATGAAGTTCTTGGTGCTGAATAGCCAAACTGCGCAAAGCGAACAGCACAGCCTCTCAATTCCACTAAACATCGAACTTCCAATAAAGCAGGCTTGACATACCGCTCGACAAAATGGACTTCTCCCAATATGGTGGCCCGTCAGAGGAATGGCTCGCCGTGGAAAAGACCCTCCCCCAACTCTCCTTCGACACCTCCCTCCCTCCCACCGTGCTAAAAAAGGATGTCAACGCCCTGCGCGTATCGCTCGCATCCGAAGCCATGAAGACACTCAGACCCAAAGTGCAAACGGCGGATCACACCATTCCCACCCGTGACGGCTCCACGATCGGCGCACGCAGTTACAGGCCCGCATCGAAGGACCCCTCCGAGAAACTTCCTGTGTATCTGTACTTCCATGGCGGTGGATTCCTGTTCGGCAACCTGGACACGGAAGACCCGGTCTGTGCGGCTATCGCTATTCAGACTGGCGTTGCAGTCTTGAGCGTGAATTATCGGCACACGCCGGAGCACAAGTTCCCCACCGCATGGTGGGACACGCACGATGCGTTTGCCTGGCTCCATCAAAACATCGACGCAATCGGCGGCGACCCCTCCAAGATCGTCGTAGGCGGGATTTCAGCGGGCGGACAACTCACCGCTTCTCTTGTGCTGGAGAAGCATCTCGGAAAGGCCCTGACCGAGTATCCTCCCATTGCTGGGCAAATTCTTCTGATCCCTGCTCTGGCGCATCTTGCCACGTATGAGGATGGACCGATCAAATTGATGAAGAGCCCAGAGGTGTCGAGTTACAAGCAGAATGAGAATGCGCCACTGTTGCCCGTGTCCGCGATCAAGTACTTCTACAATCTCCTCGAGACGGACAGCAAACCGGACCTGAAGGACACCAAGTTGAACATCGTGAATGCGACACCAGAAGAAGTGAAGGGGCTGCCGCCGACGGTTTTCTGTATTTGTGGTTTGGATCCCTTGAGAGATGAGGGCTTGCTGTATGCGAAACTATTGAGTGAGGCGAACGTACCTACGGATACGTATTTGCTGAAAGGCATACCGCATGGGGCGAGGAGGTTCGGGAGCCAATTGAAGGCGAATGCGAAGTGGGATGAGGTGCATCAGCAGGGTATTTTGTGGACATTGTCCAAACCGGCGGCGACGGGGAACCTTGAGGTTAAGGTCTTTGAGTCTTGAGCGTAGATATTGTGGTATATCCATATTGCCTGTGAAGCGTCAGAAGGCCTCTGTGCCGAGCCGAGTTAGTTAGATGCTCTGCCTATAATCGTAGGGTCGCTGAGTAATAGATAGCTATTCAGATGTTCTGTCTGCAGTACACTGGCAGGGTTCGTGCCGTGGGAATTACAATTAGCATGCTTCCATGGGAAATAGTCAAGTATAAATGGGCAGGTTTGAGGAAAGTTGGCCCCCTGCTTCAAAAAATGATATTGTTCCATTCAGTAAAGGGTACTTGCAGAGTACTGACGGTACCTCGACTGTCCACCTTAGACAACCTTCCGCGCCTTTCCGGTCTCGACTTCGTAAACCCAGCCAGTAATCTTCACACCCTCTTCGACCTTATGGCTCTTCAGCCACTCGACATCGTCCTTAACGGCCTGTTCAAGGTCCGGGAAAGTGAGGAAATCCAAATCCGCAACCTCTTTAAATGCTTCCTCTCCCTTATTCTTCTTCGTAAGATCCCTTGCTGCCGCGTTGTCGAACGTCAGCATGCCGCAACCGGTGTGCTTGACAACAAGAAGCTCGGTAGTACCCAGCAATTGCTGGGAGATGACGATTGAACGAAAAGCATCTTTGGCAGAGGCGCCAGCGTTGCGAATCACGTGGGCAGCTCCGAGAGGGATGTTGAAAGCGCCCTTGGGGTCGATTCGAGCATCCATACAGGTCACTTGGTCGTCAGCAGTGAAGAGGGTTGATTGTGGCTTGCATACAAACTGCATATTTCTGCGAGGGCGGCAGTGCCAAGTGGCCTTCAGTGAATTGGGCGGCATAAGCCTTGTTCCCTTCGACGAGATTCTGTTCGCCCTGAGCCATGATGATGGAACCGTGTGTTTTGTTAATCGACCTCAGTTTCAGTCAAGGAGCGGATGCATAGTTATATAGCAATGGGAAGCTGGCCATATCAAAGCCTTATGCAAGCCCCATCCAAGCCATGGCTGTCAGTGAGAGGATCTATGCGGCCGCATGCGCCCCAAGGTGGTGATGGGACAGCGGGGTCGAATTGCGCAATCTGTGGATGGTCGGCGAGGTGGGCTGAAAGGATCCATCCCTCATCTTTCCGATTCTCTGAACGATATCCAGAGCACCTTAGCAGGCGCATTGAAGTGCGATATGTGTGCTCAGCAGACTCGAGGATGACTTGATGTGAGGAATGACTTTCATCTACTGGTTGCCCAGGTGCTGAGTAAGGTTAGCGCGTTCCCAGAAAAGGATTAGTTTGCCAAGAGGTGAGACTTCACTTCAACCCTTCCAACACGCACCGTCAATGTTTCCTCGTCCACATGTTGCGTATATGCTCAAGTGTGAAGGAGAATTCATGGTTGAATCTTGCAACATGCTGGACAGCTGACAGTTAAACGGATAGTGTGCGCTTCCGTCCCTTGGGCGCCCCAGCCCAGCATTTGCCTGCTGGGATATCATTCAATATATTTCACAGAGGATGGAGGCATAGTCCAATCCAGTTCGGAGATCATATCCTTTTCTAGAATGGATTGGCGAGGTTAGGATGAAGATCACGAATGTTCATAAGTTCTGTCCAGCTCATCGCTTTGTCGCGTCATAAGCGACGATACTTCTGAGCGGTGGAGCGAAGCATCTGTAAGATTTTCGCCTCTATGCATAACGGCGCCGCCTCCTCTATTGGTGCTTTTGCTAATTTTGACAGCTCCATATGATACTGAGGCAAACGGTAGTCGGGGAATGAACCCCCGACGGACCGACACTACCCCTAACGACCGGAGAGAGAGTGTTATAATTGGAGTCTGCTTTCCGCAAATGCAATCCTTAGCGGTCTCCTTGGCCTTCCCCCCACGGACTTAATGACCTCACCCATTCAACACTTGCTGGTTCCATAATATACTATCGAGAGGTCGCTCCACACTCCAAGTCGGCCGTCTGAGGGACGTAGAAGAGTTAGACAATGATTAAGATCTACTACCCTTCGAGAACCAACGCCAGGGCTGCACAACTCAGCCAACCGAGTCCGACTTCCCCCAACGCAGCACCCCGTTTGTTAGCAGAACCCGCACCCAAATCCCCAGATCAGAGTCAACAGGCCGACCGTTTTGGTCCGCTGGCTGGCCGTTGTCTCGCACAGCAGTTGTCGAGCGATTAGAGCCCAGTTAGGGTGGGGGCCTGGGTGTTCCGTCCAGGTCTCTGACCGTCCGCCAAGGTCATTGTTACATCAGCTTCAGTTGCTGAAGTCTCGCACAAACGGTCGTTGATACTGGCCAGCGCCGGCTGCCTACCCTTCCCGGCAACACATGAGCTCTGTCGTTCATTACTCTTCCCGATATATTCCCGAAGCATCAGTTTCCTTTGTGGCCTCGACACAACTGGTTAATCTTGCGCAGACCCTGGCGCGCCTGCAATGAGGCGTGATGCCGTTGCGTTTGTCGCCCTCACGCATCCGTCATTCTCATTGGTCGCTCATATGGAATCTTTATGTACGTACAAAACTGACGTGTGTCAGGTGATGAAACGCCACCAAAACCAGGTCTCGAGGCTACAAGGTCGGGGTTTGTCCATTTACAGTGGACGGCCTTCCGAATTTTGTCCTGCGAGATCCTGAGGGCCTAAGAGTGCCCACCGCCCCACATTTCGTTGGATCCGTGATCCATGTAGAAGTTCGAACAAGCTTTAGGAGTAGTCTCGGCTGACTGAGCTGGTGAAACCGAAGTTAAAGAATGCAATCAACTACGAGTTCCTACATTGCTGTTGGCCAACCAGGTGCGAAGAAGTCTTCGAAAACAGTAATACTTCCTTGTACTCCATGCTCAGCGTGGGCCGCTCCAGGCTCATTCCATTATGCAATACTCTGCACGTTCTCGGATAAGTGACTTCTTCTTCTTCTCTGTTGGGAGCATACTATTGGCCCAATTGTTCTATGAATATCTTGATGCTCAGTCCATCCATCTTTGTCATAACATCAGTCACACAACTCCACCGCATGTTCAAACGAAACAGTTCTCGGGGCGTGCTACTGAATCCACGGTACGCCGCCATCGGAAAGAGCACACCGCTCAGGCTGACTTGACGCCTTAGCCGATGGTTCAGAGTATATGATCCTCCGCTTTCCAGATCTGCTGCCCAGAAAATCTCCTTAACCAACTTTTCTCAATCTGCCGCCATTAGGCTTCCTCGATCAGGCTCTGTCGAGCAAACTTCATCCCAGTCTTGCTTCACCTTCAGCTTTCAAGATCCCCTCTCACCTCCTCTCAAGCGATCTTAGCACCACCTCATCGGCAGCCGGCCGCTGGGGAAGCCCCTCGATCTGCACTTACGGTCACCGACCTCCAAGATCTCTCTTCTGCTGTCCGTTGGGCTGCTGGTATCTGCGAGTCATCGCGTGCACTTCCAGAAAACTATCACTTTGCTGGGGCATTTCTGCACGATATCGCACGGTCAAGTCATCTTTCTTATCCTTCTACGACGGCGGTTCTGGTTTTTGACCTACTTCGGGCTTTAGATATCCAACAACCTTCAACAGCCCATCTTGCAGTCAATCAGTTGCACTCTCACCTGCTCCTGCTCGAACGGTAAGTGCGAATCGCCCTCATCTCATCCGGCATGTGGTACCATAACTCGATACTCCCTTGCAAAGCGCATTCCTTCCTTCCCCAACTTCGGTCGTACAATTCCTTCCACAAGCAATGCTGTGGTGATCTAAGAACTAACGAAGCAGTGCTTTGTGCATCTTTCTCATTCTTCGACCACCATGGAGGAACAGCTGGATCCTCCCACAATACAAGAATCCACAAAGCCACCGACCGAGTCCGAATCATGCGTCACGTCGAATGCCACCACACTGCAGGCTGGTCATGAGGGATATAAGGACACGATCGAGGAGTTTACCGAAGTTGCGCCTGCAATCGTCCTTGCTACCACGTGCACTGCTACGGCAGACGAATCAGCAGTCAATACGTTGAAAGCAGATGTTGCCGCAGCTCAGCTTGCTATTGAACAGCAAGCCAGAGTACAGTCAGGTATAGTGAATCTGAACAGTCCTGCTGCTAGTGACCTCGGAGGCACCGGCGTTGTAAGCACAGCCACGACGAGTGGTCTGGAATCACCAGATGTCGAAGCGCCTGCGGGGACACTGGATTACTCTGTGAACAAGACCTCAATCCCAGTATCCCTTCAGCCCAAGACAGATTATGAAAACCGAACAGATAATCCGTCGCAGGGAGTACGCGCTTCAGGAAGCGACGACGGAGTTCCAAATGGTTCAGCAGCCGTGGACTGTTCCAGTCCTGTTCGTAAAGACTATGCATCCACCGCTCAGGCAGATGTGCAACCGCAGATCAAGGACGCTGCAGCGAATCAAGAACCTGCTGGGCAGGAACATTCGTCGAAAAGCAATGAGTCTGTGGCAAAGCGTGAGAGTGCTGCGCACGAGCAGGGGAACGGAATCCCCGAGAACATGCCAAAGGAGGGGGTAAACGATTCCTTGCTGCGATCTCGTTGGGCCGATGTGAGTGATCTTCTTTCATACTGCTGCTCACTTACACTGACTGCCACAGTATGCACCGGCTGATATGCCTATGCCATCGGCGCCATCCATGAATACCTCCCCAGTCACATCACGAGACCCAGCCCGACCCTTCCGGAATGGAAGAACAGCCTACAACCCCAGCTACGGCAACATCAACAATAACGGTTATGCAAATGGCGGACGGCCATTCTTCGACCGCGGGGATGCAGCACGTTTACATGCCCAGAATTCCAAACTTCGGCAAGATTTGGAGAAAGCGCAGGAGCAAATTCGCACCATGCACGCGAAACTCCGTGAAGAGATCTTCAAGCAAGTACATGTAGCTAGCCAGGACATCATTGCAGAAGTCTTCAGCAAACAAATGGACTTGGCCAAATTCCGTGCGTCACTTCAACAAAGGGAGATTGAGTTGCAGCGCCGATCCGAGCAGATTCAACAAATGGAGCGGTTCCTCTGCGTTGGACAAAGCTTGATCACATCCAAGTACCCGGAAACACTGCTCATTGATCCTACCTTCACCAACCAGGAGCGTCGCTCTATGGATCCCACTCATATCAGCCGCGAGTTAATGCGAGAGGAAATCGCCAATGAAATGAACGCCAATTACAGACTAGCCAATGCTAGATTGGATGCAAGAGCTGAAGCCCTTCAGCTTCATGAGCAGAAGATCGAACTTCTGGAACAGAACTGGAAGACTCACGCTGAGGAGTCCCTTCGTGAGGAGTTGCGGGGATACTTGGAGGATGAGATCTCCACAAGCATCGCTGAGGCGGAATACAAGCGTGGATTTGAAGATGGTAAAGAGGAGGGACTGGCAGAAGGTTCGAAGGCTGCCCACCACGACAGTTATCTAATGGGCTACAGTATGGCTCGGAAGTCATTCGATGCCGTAACAGCTCTGAGGAATGGATTGCTGCCGTTTGACAGTCCTGAGGTCTCTTTCCTGTTTGACCCTACTCATCCAGAGAATCCCTTCAACCGTGGCATGGAAATTGGTAGCCTTGGCTTCAGCGGTAGAAGGTATAGTACTTCACCATGTTAGTGCTGGTGCACTGCTAACACATTCAAAGCTCCCGCAGTGCATCCTCCGATTTGGGATCCTCCCAAAGCCTTCTGGACGGTCAGAAGGAGCACAGCCAACATCTTTTCCGCAGTGGCCCTCATGTGCATGACATCATGGTCAAGTCCTCAGGTCACGGTTTCTACTCGAGTACCAAAGTCGAAGGCCCTGGAGTCGCCGTCGCAAACCCGAGTCCCGCTCATCAGAACATGGTTAAACCAGTGCATAGGTCCAGGCCTGCCTTTCCAGAACCTGCCCCTGAGCCAACTTTATACCAGCAACTCAATGGTTTCCGTCCCAAATATAACGGCCAAGAAATACTTGCGAATGGTAACTCTGGTATGGCTGGCGACGTTTCGAACGTCAGCCCGGCGCAGCAGGTTGCAGACCAATTGCAAGTCAAGCCGCACCTGAACAAACTCACACCACCCGACAGCCATCGTTGTAGTAACCTTGACACTCCGGGCATCTCGAAGAAAGATCTGTAAGCAAATTAAAGTTATGTAACGGGGTTTGCTCACTGACAAATTTCCAGCGGAGAACCGGTTCCGGTGACCAATTTAATCGATCTCTAACGTCGGAAAAGACCCTCGACATCTCATTGTCGAGGACTTCGAGACATCATCTCGATAACGGACTACCAAAATTGCAGACCTTCTTTGTTTCTCTAGCCATGTCTCTTGGCCTAATTTTTCTTTTTCTTTTTTTTTTTTTTTTTTTTTTTTCAACACTTCTTCTTCTTATGACGGCTTCACACCATTTCTTCTAATGACAGCTTCACATCATTTCTTCTCATGACAGCTTCACACCATTTCTTCTTGTAACGGCTTCACACCTGGCTTGCAGAAGTGTCAGAAATATTGGCTCTTATTTCCTGGCGGATTTACTGCAATGGCGTGGTTCTAAAGGGAGGTGTATAATAGAGGATCCGCCGAGACCTCATCTTCAACACTCTGGCCCTTGAATCTATAGAACAATATAATGGTGGCTATGCTTCCAGCGTCTTTACTTGGTAATGAGTGACAGATATTTAGAAAGCCTCGCGCCGAAAGGTACGGACGGGAAACAACATCATTGGGATGAACTTTGAACAATTACCAAAAGCTTATGTGCTTTTTACTGTGGACTCATCGAAGGTTCTGATTTCAAGAGAACGCCGTTGGACCTCGAGACTCTAGTCGCGCCTGAGTATACGTACTTCGTAGTTTGCCTTCAAGACATTGTCGATTCAGTAGCGTCGATGTAGCACTTGTTACTAATGCTGCCACCCACATCTACAGATGAAAGTGACGGTTGTTAAAATCTACGTATTGGTGATGTAGGTCTAGAATGCCTTCTCTTCAACGACTATGTCGATTAGTCGATAAGGCTTCCAGATCGGGGAACAACCTCGGTTCTCAAGGTTAGCGCCTTGGCATCCCGCTCTCCAGCTCCTCCCTCGACCTCCGCGCCGCCAGCTGTCGTGCGACCCTTGTCCCAATTATACATAACCACGTCCCGAAGTTCGGTAAAGAGTATAACTCCTCGATTGTTTCGTTTTCTGTGGCACCGAATACCGAACGGGTTCGTTGAGCCATCATTCCCGCTCGACCATGATATCAGCGACTCGCAGGTGGTTCCGGAGGAACCGCACCAACCTCGCCGTCGGGGCGGGCGTGTTGGGTGCCGGCTATCTAGCAGGGCAATATCTGTTGGGCAAGTTGACGGAGGCACGACAGCGTATGAGTGAGGAGAGGATAGCAAAGGAGAAGTGAGTATTGCTGTCTCTATAAGCTGCTTCCCCACTATCGCATGAGCTTCTCTGACGTTCCCACTCAGTCTCCGACGCCGCTTCGAACAGAACCAGGAAGATTGCACATTCACAGTACTAGCAATCTTGCCCGCAGCGACCGAAAACATCCTCAACGCCATTCCTGTGGAACAGATATTAGAGGAATTGCAGAAGCACAAGGCGGAGAGACTCTCACGGAGTGTGGGACCGAGCGAGATTGCGAGTAGCGCGGCACCGAGTGTCGCAGACGATGACAGCAAAAGCTTGAAGAGTTTCCAGAGCGAGAGTTATGTCCATGCCAGCCAAGTTGGAGTAGCGGATACTGGGAGCGCGAGCGCAAGTACGGAAGGTGCCGAAGTTCCCACGGAGAAGAAGGTGAAGAAGTCCAAGGCTCAATTGTGGAACGAAATGAAGATAAGTTGTATGTTGACATTGAAGAAGCACTGATGCATGTACTGACACCTCATAGCAATTTCACGGGCGTTCACTCTACTTTACACACTATCGCTCTTGACGATACTCACTCGGATACAACTCAATCTGCTCGGCCGACGGAACTATCTTGCTAGCGTTGTCGCGTTAGCTACACCCGCTGCTCAAGAATCGAAGATCCACCTGGAGAACCATGATGATGACAACCTTGAACATGCTTACGGCACCGATTTCGAGACAAATCGGCGTTATCTTTCCTTCAGCTGGTGGTTGCTTCATCGGGGTTGCATAGACTTGATGCATAAAGTGCAGGAAGCTGTTAAAGAAGTGTTCGGCGCTGTCAATCCGCGAGACGAGATGACACTGGAGCAACTGTCAAACCTTACGCTTGAAGTCCGCAAGAAGGTCGAGGGTGCCACCGAGGAAGAACGAAGGTATGTCAAAACCCTATGTTCTCTTTGATGAGTTGCTGACATTTCGTCATAGAACGAAGAAATGGCTTCCTTACCTCCTCCCCAGCCCGTCTCAGGAAGCCTACGTCCTCCGCGAATCTGGAATGACAGACGCCTCCAGCCCGCCCACGCCGTCCCTCCGCCGTCTCGTCGACGAGACCTCCGACCTCATCGACTCCCCATCCTTCACTCACGTCCTCACCTCTCTTCTCGATGCCGCCTTCTCCCAGCTCATCGAGATCAAAATTGCACAACTTGCCTACAAGATAGCTCCCCCTCCCTCATCTACCCCCGGCTCTGACGTCCGCGTCCAGGACGTAACCGACATCCCCGACCCGTCTCAAGCCAAGACCAAGGTCGCGAACGCCCTTGCCATCTTTTGCAGACAGGCTCATTCGATCGGCTCTGGCATCAATAACGAGTACCTCGCTGCCATTGAAAGTGTCTCACAGTTGGAAGCTTTCGCTGCCGTCGTCTACAGCTCGAACTTCGAGTTTGAGACTCCCGGTGCTGCGATGCCTTTGCCGAGCCGGCCTGCTACTTCCGCGGGCCCGGATGCGTCGCAGAGTGAGAGGGCCGATGCGCTTCCTGAGGGTGGAGACACGGATGTTGGTTTCGAAAGCGCGTGGGACAAGGCGGAAGAGAAGGCGAGGGCCGCTGCGGAAGTTTGACGTTCCTACCTGAAGTATGCTGCGCCGCTGCGCTTGTACACGTTGTCATTGTGAAGTGTGGAGAGTTGAATGTCGTCGTCGCTTTCCCCTGTATGATAGTATCTTATGATGTTTGTAATGATATATGGGTAAAGGGGATCTGGGATTGGAAGCGCATATCGGATATGCAGGTATGCTCATTAAGGAAGAAGGGTCTTTATAGATACCCCGGAGACGGATATGAAATTTCGTTTCATCTCTGTCCATTCATTTCGACTTATGGTGCGGACTTTGATACTTAGATTTCCGTGTCGTGAGTTTTAGATCACTGGGGGTAGGAATGATACATCATACATGCCGCCACAGATGCAGGGCTCGGATCCAAAGGAACGCTGTATGTTGCAATGTGGATATGTATGCTAGATGCATGAGTGGGTCCGGTAATGACCGCTCGAGTTCGGTTGTGGAAGTGATTGATGGGAGGCAACTGGAGAGACGATCTATGCGGTCTCATCTGGAACAGCACTTTCTCCTCCAGGACGCCGGTATACGAAGTATCGGAGTCCCTTTTGGGACAGCGAAGCAAAGTACCGAAGTACGTGCAGGAGTTTCTGGCGGGTGGGAATTGTCAAGGCTTCAGCCTATAGCTATCTACCAGGTCATCTGTGAACAGCGTTGGGGAAGGGATCAGAGGACTCGAGGACTACTCGAGGAGTACACGAACAAGGTCCTGCCATCGGTATCGGTGTGATTGATTGGGCATGACGTGAGTCAGCTTCGGCTGCGATGGCCGCAATTGAATCATGTTGGGCACGAGGGAGGCTGTGAAAACTTGAAAACCCTTGAGTAACAGCGTGGCGAACGGATGCATTCCATGTAATATCCGTGGCTTGAATGGTGTTGGTTGACTCTTCAAGTTTACGTCCAGATGAACGTAGAAACTAATATCCCCGCCAAGTCTACGGTTCCCAAATGGTGTCGGTAACCTCAATTGGAGGCCACCTTGAATATCTTGCCTTGCCTCGCTGGCAACCTCAGGAAAAGCACTTATGCTCCTGGTCGGATCAAAGATGATTGACACAGCTAGGTGGGTACTAACCGCAAAGATCTGTCTATAACCATCAGGCTGTCAAGGGAAGTTTTCGAAGGGAAGCCCAATCTTTTTGGTCACGAACTCCAATACCTTCAAAACCTTCTCATCCTCAAAACGCCTTCCAACGAGCTGTAAACTGACGGGCAGGCCATGGAACTCTTGCGGATCGTAAAGCTTCCGGTTATCAGAGTCGTGACCGCTCATTGGCTTGAAGTCATCCTCGAGCTTGTCCACGGCCTCATCGACTTTACAAACAGGGAAAGCAACTCCTGGATAGTCGAGCAAGTTCCACTGGCTCGTGTAACACCAATACTTTGCTGTATTATGACGAGGCGCTACCCCAGGTCCAACAGGGCAAAGCAAGGCATCGACTCCATACTCATTCCAGTGAAGCGCATATTCCTTACGATAAGCTTCACGTTCCTCGAGCCAATAGGTCAGCTCACCGACTGACATCTTTTTGACACAAGGATTTTCTTTGACGATCCATTTGGAAAGCGGTCTCCATGGTTCGCCAGAGCTTTGGATAGCATCGGAGTCATACTCCCCTCCGTCAGGGTAGTAGAGAGAGGATATAATAGCCCATGCCTCATCATGCAAATATGGCGGGAAATCGACAACCTCTATACCAGCTGTTTTCAGCCTTTCAGTGACCAAACGTAGTGCCCGAGAAACGGGTGGATGGGGCCGCACGACGTTATCATGCCACAGGACGCCGATTTTGAGGTTCTTCGGAATTTCTACTTCCCTCCACGGCATCGGTATGAGGGCGGGTTCCGTAAGCCAGGGCTGCGAATCGATGATTACTTTCATGAAAAGCTGAAGCCCAGCCAATGAGGTGGACAGGGGTCCAAGGACGCTCTCAACATTGTCCGCCCCAGCCATCATGTAGCCCCAGCCGTCTGTTGGTATGCGGAACGCTGTCGGCTTGAATCCATATATGCCGCAATTCGCAGCAGGATTGCGTATACTGCCTCCCACATCGGAGCCTATACCCAGCGGGGAGCCTCTAAGAGCAATGAGTGCACCTTCCCCACCAGATGAGCCGCCAGATGTCAGTTGCGAGTTGTAGGGATTCACAGTGACACCATATAGGTTAGAGTCCGTTTCGAGGTGCATCATCAGCTGGGGCACAGTTGTCCTACAATGGAACACAGCTCCCGCATCGGACAACACCTGCAATATGTGTGCGTCTTCCTTCGAGATATGGTCCCAGTGTGAGACAAAGCCGGTGGTACATCTGAGCCCTTTCAATCCCAAGTGCTCTTTCAGGCTGATCGGGAGGCCATGAAGTGGTCCTATGGGCTTCTGATGCTTCTGAAAATAGTCGTCAAGGTATTTGGCTCTGGACAGTGCCAGAGAGGGGAGGAGTTCCGTGAGACAATTGACGAGGCCTTGAGCCACTGCTGCCCGACGTAGATAGGCGTCAGTAACAGCAACCGCAGTCAGTTTTCCAGTGGCCAGCGAGACCAGAAGCTCCTCCGGCGGCAGCTCTGTGATGGTGAGCACAGAGACGTCCAACAGCTCCTGCGGTAGCGGGAGGACATTTTTGGGAAGCTTCGCCGGCACTCTTGGGGCGCTTGGAGACAACTCAGCAATGGTTGAGTCCCGATAGTCCTGCGCCTCTTTCGCAATCACTTGCCACGGCTTCTTTTTCGTATGGGAGCGCGACATTGGAATAGACACAGCGCAGTGCTCAAGTATTAATCTCAGGAGTACGATATCAGATCAAATTACACGTTACCCTAGGGTAGGCGGACCGATCCACGCGCGGTGGAGAGAAATCTGAGGGATATTGTTTACTATGAAGGAGAGTTCACGGCTATACAGCCATGAAATCCACTTTGTAGAAGGTAATGTTGAACAATGGTCTGATGCTGTGAAATTGAAAGGTGGAGAAACTGGCATGGTGCTTAGTCAACTTCGGCGCGGACAAATTCAGCCTCCGTCGCTGGGAAATGTTGTCTCGGAACATTAGCTCACTTCTTTGTCACTTTTTCGTTTTCTTGGAGGCGTAGTCTTGTTTTCAGGCAATCTTCCCTGTTGGTCGTACGCGGAGTGTAAAGTAAAACGAATGAATTTACTTGTTGGCGCTTTCTCACGACGAGTTGTTCCTACTTCCAACCGAGCTTTCAACTGCCCTGCTTTACTCCACACGCTTCAGGCTACTACCCGCGACTCTCCTTCAGGTATGTCGTCGCGGGGCTCGCAAAGCGGTCAACGAGGTCGAGGTAGTGGTCGAGGTGGTGGCCGAGGTGGTGGTCGCGGTCATGGCCGAGGCCGTCATCCTTACAGGCCGCGAAAGACGGAGAAAGAGAACGAACAATCATCCCAGACTAGCCGAGCGCAACAGATTCGTTCCCCCACGGGGGATGTTCTTCAGACGGGGGATCCTTTTCCTACGTTGCCCCCTCCTCCAAAGGTTGAACCTCCAACGATATTGAGGGATGAATGCATGTACATGGAGATGAAGGAGATTGTGCCTATTCCAGTGGATCCAAATTCAAGGCCATTCTCCTCTCTGCAGATTACTTTGGGCAACGCCTTGTTGCAGGGCCTGGACAATATGGGATTCAAGTAAGCGGCTTCTGGCACGTAGTGGGGTTGATGGTATCGGGAATGATGGCACTGTCTTTGTGGCTCGCTCAACATCTTGATGCCTCACATCCCAGATTGACACTGACGACTACAGATACATGTCCCCCGTCCAAGAGAAAGTCCTCACGGAGTTACCGTCGTATTCCTCCGACTGTCTCGTACAGGCGAAGACAGGCACAGGAAAAACAGCCGCTTTCCTCCTTCCGGCGATCGTGAACCTACTTCGCGGAAATCGACCACCTCGAGGTAAAGTAGCCGTCTTGGCCATCTGTCCCACTCGGGAGCTCGCACTACAAATTGCCAAAGAATGTGAGGGTATCACAGAGTTCCTGCCCGATCATCAGAAGATGGAATGTCACACTGCATATGGAGGAACCGGGAGGGCGTCAAGTTTGAACAAGTTTCTGAAGGGTAATCCCACGATCGTAGTCGCTACACCAGGGAGACTGGCCGACATATTAGGCGAAGAGGAGGTTCGTGAGAAGTTCGACAGCCTGAAAACCCTCGTTCTCGATGAAGCGGACCAAATGCTGGACCAGGGCTTCGCACCAGATATAAAGAAGATTCTCAAATATCTTCCGCCCAAGAGCGAGGGATGGCAAGGCATGTGCTTTTCGGCCACACTCCCGCCAAACGTCAAAGACGTGGTCAACTGCGTGCTCTTCCCGGGGTACATTTCCCTTTCTACCATCGACAAGAACGAAGCTCCGACCGTTGACCGCGTCCCGCAATTCGCCATAGAGGTGCCCACCATCAACGAAACCTTTGCTGTACTCCTCGCTCTCATTGAGACGGAGTATAAGGCCTCCCCTCAAGACTTCAAAGCCATTGTCTTCGGAACCACAGCCAACGGCGTCGGACTTTTGTATGACCTCTATAAAGCCGCGCTACCCCAATTCCGCGTCTTTGAGCTGCACAGCCGCATGTCACAGCCGAATCGGACACGCACGACGGACGAGTTCAAAGCTGCATCCAGTGGCATCCTGTTCGCCTCGGACGTCGTCGGCCGTGGAATGGATTTTCCCAATGTTGGCCTCGTCATCCAACTCGGGCTTCCCGCATCGGCTGAACAATACATTCATCGCGTCGGCCGGACGGCTCGAGCCGGGCGTGATGGCCGCGCCGTCATGGTTCTGTTTCAATACGAGTCTTTCTTCATCAAGGTCAACAAATCGCTTCCTATCGGTGCCTATCCCACAGACTTGACCACCGACTTACAGCCTTATCAGGAGCGTATCGATCGCGCCCTGACTCTCGTGGATGAGGAAACCAAGGCAAGGGCATATCAAGCTTTTCTCGGGTACTACAAGACGTTCTTGCAGAAGCTGAGGCTCGACGTCACTAGGCTTGTGCGGCTAGCGAATCAGTATGCCAAGGCAATGGGGTGCCCCGAGCCGCCGTTGATTGAGAAGAGGATAGTGACTAAGATGGGGTTGAAGAGTGCGTCAGGGTTGAGGATTGGGAGTCGGAAAGCCGGAAAGGAGTGATGAGATGAGAATGGTCACTCAGCTATAAAACTTGTATGATAGGGATGGATCAAGGATAATTGTAAAAAATCAAGAAGGATACGGAATGGGTCGAGGCTATAGAAGTAAGATACCCCCGGAACGATTGCATTCATATAACATGGCATGGTAAAATTCTGTAAAGTTCTATTAGACACTAATAACTGATGATGCATCCTCATTATCATACCTAACTCTCACAACTCAGCTCATGATTCATCTACTAAATATTCTTACATGTTTGACGACAACCAGGACGACACACTCTCCTCAAGGTCCGACTTCGCAATCTCTATCGATCGTTCCTATCCAGAATCTCTTATTCCTCTTGGCCAGACGACTCCCATCCTGTCGACCGGACTCTCCGACACGTCTTCCTGCGCCGCGCTGATTGAGACCGGTGGTGCATCATATTCATGATTCCCGAGGTATCTGTCCGTCCGAAACGGTATCTGTCTGTCCGGAACTGAAGGACACTGCGGTATATAAAATGGCATAGTCAGTCAGATGCTAAACCAGGCGAGTAGGAACCCGGACCAGAAAATTACGAATTCAATCGCGAGGTTGTTGATGGACGGGTGGAGGAACTCCTCCAATCAGCTAGACATCATTGTAAAACGTTACGGCACAGCGGTTGTCCACGGTTGCCGACGACACAGTGTATCAGGAAATTGCCAAATAGGGAAGAAGTGGCTACAGATTCCGTGTCGAGACCCATTCCTGAAACTAAAGGCGGCATGCGTGTGCTATCTTCGACGCGGGTGGACATGCATGTGAAAGGGACAGTAAATCCTTCAGGGTCTGCCATGAGAGCGCTGACCTGATACTGGGCCGGAGAACAAGTTCGTCACCGGTAAGTTGAGTAAGGGGACCGTTAGATACATGCATTGACTAAGTCGAAACCGGATCTGAGAACGTAGGAAGTCTCGACTCTATGTCCTGCGCGGACTCCAGTACCTCCCCTACTACAGGCTTATGTAGTAGTCAAATTGCAGAATTAGACCGCGCAACTATAATCATAGACGGGCGAGATATAAGCTGAGTTGAGCGAGGAATTTGAAGAGCGAATGATCTCAGAGTGCGCCCTACGAGCAAGATTTATTCCCTCCTAGACAAGCAATCGCTATCAATGCAGGAAGAGGCTCGATACGACGTTGACTCCTTCGCAGCGCCACTGGCGGCGGGAGATATCTGCGAAGGAGTCAACATCAGCAGGAGCCACGACGTCCGGATGACTAACTCTCTCATAGGATAAGGTACAATCCCGTGGTACATCCATTGGCTCTTCTTGAACCGTACTCGATGTGGAGACGGCACAGTCCTTGTCCCTGTATCTGTCCGTCTTACTGGCCCTCATACCCGACCAAGTGCAAACCAGGTGCACAAAGAGTCAGGTGTTGGCCGTTACTAACTGGGGCGTCTGCTAGATGAGTCCACCCATTCCGCAAATGAAAGCGAAGTACGGCCACTGCAGTGTGTACCGTCTCTTCTTCTCGCAGGCTCAGTCTCCCGAAGCGCATCCTCGACAACCACAGTTGACACACTGTATATCCTGATCCTCTTTCATCTGCTCCCTCGGCACCCGACAAATACACGTCGACCTAAAGTTCGTCTCCTTCGTCTGAATACACCTCAAGCAGCAGAGCTACACGCAAAGTCAGCCATCAAATATACCTCAGCCAAAGTTCCGCACCAGAACCCACCTTCTCATACCCCTGCTTCTTCCACTTGGCAATCAACATGGCATCCGCATACCCATTCTTCAACAGCCAGTCGTACAACTGCTTGCTGATGGCCTCCTTCTCGTAGTACAAGTCGTAGATGTAGCGGCTCCGCTGATGCGTGATTTGGAACACTGGCCAGGTCATCTCGTACTTCTTCTTGCCCTCGTGCGAGGCGTTCTCGGCGTCCTTCATCTTGTTCTGGAATTCGAGGAGCGTGTCTTCGATGTCTTCGAAGCCGTCGGGCGGGGGCTTTTTGGAGCCGCGGGAGGTGCGTACGGGTGGCATTTTCGGTCTAGAAGATGGAGATGGTTTACGGGTTGGGAGCGGAGATGTATATGGCAGTGACCGTTGTAGCGCGGTACGTAAGGTGTGAATTGTAGAGATGATGTTGCTGGTGGACTTTTCCAACCCCAAGTTCATGCAATCGTCCGGCCAAGCCATCAAGCTTGGCATTTCCGAATCTCAACCTCACATCATAGCGAGCATCGTCAGAGTTCAGCACGCACAACGCCGCAATCATGACCATCAACGCGACATACCTTGCGCAACGGACACGCTCGTGTAAGCTACAGCTCCTAATGGATATATGTCAAGAAAGAAGTTAACGTATGACTATGTAGCGGCGAACTGGGCCGATGCGAGACGGAGGGTGTTGCACGCCTATAGGGCGTGGCTGCGAGCTGTACGTTTTCCCCGACGATTTCTGTTTCTGGAATAAGACGTGTTGGTGCTTCCTTGCGCTCTTGGGTCCGCAATGGGGCGGATACTTGGGTTAAGTGGGCATAGAAGAGCAGGAAGAACATGTGGGATACAATTGAAAGAGAAGGAATGAGTATATGGCCGAGGGGTTCACCAAGCCAGCGCATACCTCCTTCCCAAAACCCTCTCTTCATCCAGATTCCGCAACCTCCACCGTCCAACTCACTAACCCCTCCCTCTCCAGGCCCCCGAAGTCCAAACCATGTACACGCTCAACCTCCCCGTCTCCTCGCTCCGCACCAAGATACGGCAAGAGTTCGAGCGCCACCGCTTCGTCAACCAGCTGAGGACCGTCGACGTGCTGCTGTTCCAGTCGCACCAGGAGTTCCAGGAGACGCTCAACTTCTGGAAACAGCAGAGCCATGTGCTGAAGTACTTCCGGGCCGAGGAGGAGCCCAAGGCGAGGCTGCCGAGTAATTTCATCAATGGGTTTTTGGAGGTGAGATCGACTTGTTCTGTGGAGTTTTCTTGGAAGCTAATGGCGTTGTAGGGCCGCAATTGAATTGGTGTATCCGAGGGGTATGCGAGTATGACGATAGAGAGCACGGATGTGTACATAGGTATAACCAGAGAAGAAGATACACGAACATAAGCAATCTTTCATATGTTCTGCAGGGCGATATCTCGCTGTCGTCAAGATTCATCAAACATTCCGCCCCATCCGTCAAGTCTATCCCAAGTCGCGTGCGTCCCCACGCCTGTTTTCGATCCTAGACTACTGGTCCCTACTGCAAGTTCTCCTAATACAGTACCCCCTTCGTACTCCTCACCTCCCCCTCCCACGCCTTCACCACCGTCGTCGCCATCCGTATCGCTACGGCCAGGGCCTTAAACGCACTCTCAGCCCTGTGATGATCATTCTCGCCCTTCAGCACATCCACATGCAGCGTGACGCCCGCATTGAAAGCAAAACTCTGCAGGCAATGGGGAATCATTTCCGTGCTCAGGTCGCCCACCTTCTCCCTCTGGAAGCAGGTATTCAGATTCGAGACGAAATACGGGCGATTGGAGAGGTCGATGACTGCGCGCGAGAGAGCCTCGTCGAGGGGGCAGTAGGCGCTGCCGAAGCGGGCGAGGCCGGTCGAGGTGGAGAGGGAGGACTTGAAGGCGGTGCCGAGGGCGAGGAAGACGTCTTCGGCGGTGTGATGGTCGTCGACTAGACGTTCAGAGTCAGCTCTGCCCGTTCTGAAATCTCAAAAAGGGGAATATAGGAGAGGGGAAGGGGATGTGAGAGAAGTACGTACTGTGCAAGTCCCCCTTACACCTCACCCTCAAACTCCACCCCGCATGCTTCGCCAGCGCATGGATCATGTGGTCCAGAAACCCAATCCCCGTGTCAATGGCAATGATTTGGCTTTTGCTGCTTTGCGCCGCATGTTCCTTCTCCTCCGCATCTCCCTTCGCCTTGTCAATCTTGTCCCAGAAGTCGGATTGCGGGAAGGGATCGAGGGCGCCGCCGTCGAGGTTCAGCGAGATTTGCACCTTGGTTTCGTTGGTGTCGCGCGAGATGGTGGCGGTGCGGGGCATGGTTGCTGTGGTGGGTATGCGCGGAGGAGGAGGAGGATACTTCGAATGGAAGAGGTAGGGTTGTTGTTCAGGAAGCGTCTATCAATCTATTCTTGGTGAATATCCAAAGAAAATATCAAGTACCCCACGCTTGCACAGTGACGTGTGGGATGCCAGCCTGGTTCCTTCTTGGCAGGGACCCGCCATGATCTGCTCGTTGCCCCACTTAATTTTGGCTTGTCAAAATTATAACGAGCTTTGATATTCTCAAAAGAAGCAGACTTCATCTCATACCACCCTTCAACAACACCCAACCCTCCCTCAAAAGACGAAAATACCCCTCATCCCACAAAACAAATCCCCTCGGCACGACTTTCCGCATTCCCTTCCAACACCCTTCTGTCCACAGTAACATCGCGTAAACCTTCCCCATCGCAACGCAAACGCAACCATCCGAATTTCCCCAAAAGCAGCGCAAACGAAAATGCCGGCCTTCCCTTCCGCCCACCAACAACGGCGAGAGGAGCAAGAGCACACGCCGCGCGACGCCCCCGCAGTGCAGATATCGACGGCAGAGGACCACGAATTGCTCGCGCAGCAGGACGACGAGATGGATGCGGTGGCGGATCGGGATCGGATTCGCGTGGTATGTTTTTCTTCCTCCAAAGAGGTGTTAGGGGTGGGGTGGAGCTGGAGGGTAGATGCAAGCGCTGGGTAGAGCGAGCTGCGAAAGATGGGATTGAGGAAGAATGAGAGTGCCATGGGAGCTGAAGGATGATGAAGACCAAAGCATCAGCCGGCGGCAGCTCGTCCAGCTCCATCTATCCTCCCTCTCGCCCTCACTCTTCCCTTCCCTCGCTTTCCCCAGCTCCCACACCCATCCTCCTCCCTCCCTCCCTCCCTCCCTCCCCTCCCTCCAACGATCCCAAAAACCCAACCACTAACAACACCACCAGCTCCCCGGCTCCACCGAAACCGCCGCCTCCTTCCAATTCGACAACGAGGACCACACCCTCGGCAACGCCCTACGCTACATCATCATGAAGAACCCCCAGGTCGAGTTCTGCGGCTACTCGATCCCGCACCCCAGCGAGGCCCATCTGAACCTGCGCATCCAGACGTACGGTACGTATACGTACATGCACACCCACACACATACATACATACATACATACACACATGACTTGATACGCATAGCGGTGGCGAATCTTGTCTTGACGCTGCGTCGAGAAGGAATAAATACCCGCGGCGTTTTCCCCTTGCTCGACCTCCTCTTTTCCCTCCCCTTCTTCTTCATTCCCCTTTCCAACCCGGCCTGCCTTTGCCGAGAGACCGCAAGAGACAAATAACTGACGGACGGAGACAGATAACGTATCCGTCTATTCGGTCCTGGAAAAGGGCCTCCGCGACCTCGAGGACATGTGCGACGTCGTCATTGACAAGTTCAGCGCCGCGAGGGCCGAGTTCAGGGCCAAGCAGGGAGCGGCAGGAGGAGCGGATACGGAGATGGTGGATGCGTGAATGGGGTGAGTGGGATTGTATTTCTATGGAAGATCGACTTCTTGGTCCCCGTCCGTTCCACCCTCTTCATGGCTGTTGGGCCAGTTTGGGAGGCATCCGTGTAGGCGAAGAGAGGAAGAAAGGACGAAGGGAAGAAGGGAAGGGAATACCCAGCTTTAGACCGTGGCAGTACCACCTGCATGCGTGCGATGTCGATGGATGGGGCAGGACGGCAAAGGTTGCATCATCTGGAGTCTTACTGGGGATTGCTTGGTGCGCATCATCGTGGCGGCGTTTTACTGGAATCAGCAATATCTCTCTCAAATCGTGACCCTGTTTGCTTCAACAATTCTATCACGACGCCAGCATGTCGAATGGATTCGCGAAGAGATTAACGGACGATAGAAATCATCACAAGGTCCAAGCATGAGCTCGATATGGATAAAGCACGCAAAATAAATTCATTGCAGAGAACACTCCGTGGACGAGACCTGTTGACTCCACCTCACCCCATCCTTGAACTCCGTCCTTCCGTCCATCACATTTTCCAGGTCCAACCCGTCCAGCCCATAGTCCCTTAAAAGCCACACCCTGAAAATAGAAAGCAGTCGTTGAACTCGTCATTAGCAATGGGAAGAAATTCCGGCGCCAAAAACACAGCATCCGAGGTACGCCACAAGCAGGATATACACAGAGAGAACGCCATCATTTGCGCACAGGATAACCAGTCGACCGAGCCCAAATGCGCCGGGCAGCAGGGCGCACGAAGGACATATACCCCCAGGCGCCGTGAAACCGACATCCATCCATGCGCCGTACCCAGGGGAGCAAAATATCCCGTTCCCGGTAAGGCAAGATGCTATGCAAATGGCCGGCCAAAGTAATCAGTCGTGGGTATCATCGAATGATCATAACGTCGTGAGTGAGAGCCATCCTGAACCGAACACCAGAAATAGGAAGAGTGAAGAAGGCCAATGGGCAAGGAGCCTTGGCGATACGTTCGCTCCGTGGCGGGAAACCAGTTAACAAGAACTGGAATACGAAGCAGAAGCAGCCATCCAGAAAGTCATCTAGAAGCGCGCCGTCGAGCTGCGCCCTAAGCCGGGGTGCGAAACTTTGGTTGGAGACCCGTTCGGCGCGACGGCGCTTCGTGCACCGATCTTCTCAAACCCTTTGAGAAGATCAATGCCAGGTTCCGACTCATCGCTGTGAAGGAGGTTGAAGAGGTCATCGTCAGCAGGCGCGCTCTGAGCCGAGGCAGCCGCAAACGTTGGCTTCAGCCCGAAGCCAGAGTTTGTGGTTGTGAATGTCGAAGTAGGAGCGACAGGCAGCTCAGGTACTGGTGCGGATGTGGGTGCCTTCATCGGCGAGTTCTGCCGAAGAGGAGACAAGGAGAAGCCAGGAAGCTCGTGGAAGGGGGAGCGCAAGTACGGCCTTGGTGAAGCGGTGTTGTAGTGCTTGTCGACGCCGGTAACATCAGCCAAGATGCTAGAGGTGGTGGCGGCACGTTCAAGGCGGGGACGCTTTGCGGATGGCTTGAGTGGTGACTCCTGGTAAGGATAGTCGCCAAAGATATCGAACGTGGTGAAGAAACCATCTCCCACCAGATTGACGTTCTCGTCATTGGGACCCTGAACAGCGGGACTCCAAGATTGACTGTCCAAGAAAGTGTTGTTATTCAAAACGGGCATGTTCTTATCCGGAGATCCAACGAGCTCGCGCATGCGGTTGCGATGGTTACGCAAATTCGTGTTGGGGGAAACAGAAGCTGGCGGAAGAGCAGGTCGTTTGAAGACGACTGCGGGGGTGAGTGGCCCTTCAGGAAGCTTCTGGTTCGCTCGGAGCGGAGAAGACGCGAGCGGCGCATCACCAGGATGCTTGAAGGTTGGTCTGCTCTTCGTCGGAGAGTCATACGATGAGCCACGGATACGGACGATCTCCTCCTCGGCGCGACCGCGCTTGAGCCTGTAATTGCCAGCATCTGCTTCAGAGGTCAACAGCGTTCCCAAGGGGTGGCCTTTGGTAGCTGATGATTCGATGGAGGAGTAGTAACCGCTGTCACCAAATCCGAACTTGCGTTTGCGGCCACCCGACCTGCTGTTGCTGGGGAGCCGGGGAGCGGGAATGCGCGGAGGCGTGTCCTCACGAGCGGCACGTGCAATCGGCGGCGGTGATGATTTGATATCAGCTGCGGGAGGAGAAGATGGGATTGCCCTGGTCGGAGCTTTGGCGGGAACTGGATCAACCCCATCGTGGCAGGTCGGGTCTGAGCAAGGGATCGTGGCGTCCGATGAGAGTTCAGGCTCCTCCGGGAATTTGCTCGAGTCGATGCTCTTGACGGTGCTCATGAGGGGCGGGAAGCTCGCCGACGACGACATGGGGCGCGCCAGCTCGCTGATATTGGTCTGCACAAAGCCGTCCGGGTTGGTAGGGCGCCGAACGGGCTTGGACTTGTAATACTGTTTTTCGAAGCCTGGGTTGATACGCCAGTAATGTCCTTTTCCGGGGTCATCTTTAGGTCGCTCCTGCTTGGAGAAGGACTTGCTGATGCTAAGGTTATGGCGAATGCTGTTCTGCCAGCCGGTGCAGTCGGGTTGATTACGGTAGAAGGCAAATGTATCCGAGATCCACTTGTAGATCTGAGCAAGGGTCAGTCGCCGGTTGGGGGCTCTCAGGATGGCCATTCCGATCAGATTCGCATAGCTATACAATGGCTTGGTGCCGTCGTCCTCGACCGGCGGCATCTCATGAGGTTCGGGTAATGGGCCGTCTTCTTGGGTGGAACGCGGCGTTGGGACCTTGGTTTTCTTGTTCCTATCACGTTGGGGTGCGGCGTCGGAGAGTCTGCGCTTGTTGGCTGGCTTGATGGCCTCAGTGGAGAAATTACGGCTGACGGCATTTGAGCTCTCTGGCACCAGGTTTTCTTTGTCAAATTGAGCTAGCTGCGACGCGAAGTTGGTGAAGACGGGAGCGCCGGTCGCGGCCATCATCTGGGATTGCTTTGGAATCGGTCGCTGTACGCGCTTCACAGGCGCATCGGTGCGGAATAGTTGCTCGGGGGGACGAGGAAGAGCAACCGCGTTGAGTCCTTTTTCGGTCAGAGCGCGTGGTGGCGGAGAACTGGAAGGATGTCGGCCCTTCTTGGGCGATGGGGCCTGGGTGAAGACTTCTGGCGGCTGGAGGAGAGTGTGGTGATCAACTGACACGTCGGTGACGGGGCCATGGGGCTCGAGAGTGTGCGATGCGTATTGTGCGATGTCATGGTGGGCGGTGGAGACGTTGGGGTCTTCGAAAATCTGCAACGGCGGCTGCCGACGCGTCGCGGCCATGGCGATGAGTATTCCCAAGGTCGGAAATCGATGGATAAGGGTTGGGGAGGAGCAATGACGCGTGGAATCGCGTTAATTCTGTCGAAAAAGGGTCAAAGTGGGAGGTTGCGGCGGAGTGGATATGGAGCGATCTGGTGCGGCTGACGCGATACTATATCGGGTTGCGGAACCAAAATACGATGCCGGAAAGATAATTCTGCTGGCAAGGTGGTACGGATGCGGAGAGGCGATTATACGCGATGGCATCCAGAGCGAGTGCTACGGTCGAGAAATTGAGTATGGGCAGCGACGAAGGAGGCAGTTGTGGGAGGAGGTGGTGGAGGTGGTGGTGAGGTGCCAACTTACGGTGAGGCAAGACAAGGCAAGGTGGGCGGACAGTGGGCACTACCGAATAGCTTGGCGGGCGCTAGCTACTGGCAGTGACGACAGGCTGGCTGGCGGGTTGGCTGATGGATGCGGCAGATAAATTGGTTGGTTTAAGGGAAACTCGGCAAGCTTGTTGGGCTGAAAGAGATGCTTGATGATTGTAGCGATGGCAAGCAAGGTACGGGGGAGTATCCAGACCGTGAGGAACAAGGGACGAGAGAGGGGAGAACAAAGGGAGGATGAGCAAAGGAAGAAGGAAGAGGGGGATCTCCGGACTTGAGGCGGTGCGCGCAGAGTGCCGGGAAGGCGCGCTAGTCGGGACGCACCTGCCCGCCGTGGCCCAGCTGTAAACGCAAGGAAGGTGCGGTCTGCCCTGGTTACGTGGCCAATCACAGCCACCCGGTCGCATCGGGAATGGCGCGAATATCCACCATGCCATCTCTCCCGACTCTCTTCTCGTCTCCCTCGAGGAACGAAAGGTGAGCTGTCTCCTCTTTGTCTCTTCCCTTTCACCGCCCTGACTCATCATGACCTTCTCTAAGCTTCTTCTCGCTTCTGCTTCACTTGGTGTATGCCAAGTCACGGATATTGGCCAATGGACGCGAAAAAGGTGCTCCATAACGCGTCCTCCCATAGACTGAGACACTTACTGCACCTCTTTCGGTTAGCGCCGTCCTACCTTCCCTACCTTTACACTACTGCAAACCACAGCCTATCAACCCCGCCGCGCATCTACGTCGTGATTCTACCCACGTCCCAAAACCAACCTACAGGTCGCCGTGCGAGCTGAGAGCAACACGCCGCAGTCGCGACGATTCCTACAGTCTCCTCTATGGCTTCCGACTCGACTCTCCCCTCGAAGACGGACGCCGTTCCACGGCACAGCGTGATCGACTTTACATTCAACGACTCCAACACCAATTCCGACTTGAACGTTCTCTGCAATGGCAAGCAGATCCACATTTCCCTCTCGGCAGACTGTTTCAACGAATCGCCGTCCATTCAAAGAACCTACCTTCATTATCTTCAGGTTATGGCTGCTTTCGAATTCGATGACCTTACTGAGGAGGATTTCTATGACTGGGTCCTCACTCCCTTCTTCCCCATCTTGAGCCAATTGCCTCCCCTTCCAGAAGACTATCAGCTTACCCTGAATGACTATCTGGTTCCCGACATGGTCGATTATACTCTGCGCGGTGAGGATGACAAACTTATCCCAGTCTTGGACAACGAAGGTGAGGCCCGCCGACGGTGTCAAGGCGCTGAAACCTCGCTCAGCCCGGAGATTCTGTCAACTTTCCCTTCGTACCATCCTCGTGAGCTCCGGATCTGCTCTGAGAATGGGGAAGGAGGACGGTCTATTCCCCCACACAAAGTGACGATAGACGGAACTTCGACCTATTTCTTTAAGGCCTATGGCCGTGAACACTATACGTGTGCGCCTCGCGAGATCAGCAATTATAAAGCTGTGAAAGACGCTGGTTTCGAGGACGGCCTCCGCATCGCTCGCCTCCACGGTATCGTTAGAGATGGACGCAGCAATGTTGTGTTTGGCATCCTGCTAACCTTCGTCGATTGCAATTGTGTGACTTTGGAACGCGCCGTCAAGCCTGACACTACTCTCAGTGTGCGAGAGCATTGGGCTCGACAAGTCACTGATACGCTGCTACGTCTGCACGAACGTGGCATCGTCTGGGGAGATGTGAAACCTGACAACATCCTGATTGACCGACACAACAACGACGCCTGGCTTATTGACTTTGGTGGAGGATACACCGACGGCTGGGTCGACAAGGACGTCGCGGGTACCGTACAAGGCGACTTACAAGGACTGATCAGAATTCTCGATTTTCTTGGAATCAATCCGCTAGACTATCTCCCACCCGATGTCACTCTGCAGCAAGCACAACTGCGCCAGCCACAAGAGCCGCAATTGTATGCTACTGCAGCCAGTGCTTGACTCGACAGTCTCACGGTCATGCAGACAGTGTCACTCACTCTCTGACAAAGATAATGTGCGGCCGGTTTCCAACAGGAAACTTAAGCCGCGTTAATGCTCACGCTCAAAAGGAGAAAGCCGTAACGCTCTCAGAAACGCATACTGTGGATATGCGGCAACATTGGATGGAAGTGGACTTGCGGTTCACACTGAAGCTCAAGGGTCTAGTTTATTCGAATTCATGTACAATATGAAGCCTACCATATCAGAACAGGCTCGGATAATGTATACATACTGCATATGATCCGTAAACGCTTACCGTGACTTGCCGAGTTGACAACCAGCCTATTTCCACTCGTGCCATTACATCAAAGTCTGCGTTTCATACAGATGGAGCATCACATGAGGCAAGCAAAACCCGCGTCCCCAGTATTGTTCAGTGGGTGACATTTTAGCAAAGCAAACCTATGCACCACATATCCCGTTTCAATGCTAATAAGGAGGAAGGAGTTCCCGATTCTCAAACTACGGTGAAAGCCAGAGACGCGAGTGGGCCTCCATCTCGCTGATTGGCCTCATCTCCCGTCGATGCCTACTCGCGGTCATACAGGCAAAAACTCGGTGAAGGATGCGAACTTCTACGAACCCGCATATATAGATAAAAACCATCTTTGTTCTCCCTCCGCTCCACCCTTTTCCCACCTCAAACAATCTACAACAACCCAATCCTGGAAACCTTCAGAATCGACAACTTACATTCCCTATCGCAAACCACCACCACCTCCTCCTCCCACCACCACCATGTGCTGGCGCACCTTCCGCGTATACCGCTGCGGCTGCATCATCCCTCAAGGTCCCAACGGCGTCAGCTACTGCCACTACGCCACCCTGAACCCTCGCACTCGCCGTATGAACATGTGCCAACCCCCGAATTGGTCTGGTCGCAGTACGGAACATATCGCGGACTCGAACCTGTGTGGTTCCAACGAATGCTGGGTCAAAGACATCAAGAATCACCATAATGGGTGGACGTGCTGTCGTTGCGGCGAAGAGGGCAACAAGATGGAGAGTTGCGAGGGGCCGCCTGGTGGGCACGGCGAGTGTCCGCATCAGGTGTGCAAGCACTGCAAGAGGACTAAGTAAGGACGGGGACTGAATGGGGTGGGTCTTTAAATGCTCTACGTGATTATGGCTATTTTGCTAACTGGGAAGACGAGGAGAGGCACATTACGGAGAAGTTTTTCGATATCCTGGTGTCAAGCCGGCGGGATGGGCGAACCCGACGTCGCTCGCGGACAGTGGAGTTTCTGCTTGTACCTCGCTACACTACTCTCACACATGAAGTATCTCAGCAGCGGCGGGACTTGAATGACATCCTTAATTAGAGGAGTTCTTATACACGGATAGAACAAGTACTATCGTTATTGGCTCACGGCAGATGTAGGACATACATCTCAATACTATTCCTCAAACGTGAGAGCAGTGATTTGCTAGTTCAGCCCTACCCTTGTGAATAAGCAGTACATCACTTATGACGGTCTCTAAACAGCAGGAGAAGCTCGTATCGAAGTTGTAATGATACCGTTTTTTCCTACACCCTTTTCACGCCAAGCCAAGCCACGACCCCTGCCATGCGCCCACGCAAAAAGGGCAGTCGCAAAACGAGGACTCCAACTTTGACCTCTCGCGAACATTGCAACACCATATTGAAACCGGCAGAGTTATTAAGGGAATGTCGAATTGACTTGATGCGCCCTACGCGTTGCTTCACACTGGGCCCGGAAACTTCCCATAACAGGTACGATCGTCTAACAGTGAGCAAAGATTTGCCTGCCTTTCACCGTGAAATTTGTTAGAGTTGTTCTAGAACTTTCTTTCTCTCTTCGGGCAGGCAGCAGACTAGGCTGCGGCGTCTACGCTATTTCGCAATAGGCATGACAGCCCCGTTTGACGAAGAGTTGTTTGAAACTCGTTCTATGCCTTCGCAGACTCCTCGCTCAACTCTGCAGCTCGATCCATCCGCGCCATCATGTCCGTTGAGCAGAACCAGGAAAGCGCACAGCATGACTCTGATCCGGCTCCGTACTACGAAGTCATCGACTGCTTGTATAGCGATTTCGACACAGAATGTCGACTAGTCGTCTTGGGCAACTACAAACAAATATGCATCTATGTCGACGAGAAAAGCGTCCATGGATCGCCTCCAATGGCCGAAAAGTACCTACACTTCCTTCGCGTCATGAACGCGCCCGACAACGAACTGGATGGCCTCGATGACCAGGATTTCTACAACTGGATTACCGATTTCTATCACCCTATACTCCGCTCTTTTCCGCCTCTTCCAGAAGACTTCCAACCTACTCTACAGGACCGGCTCTGTCCAAACTCAGCTAACTATACGTTACACGTCGTGGATGGCGAGGTCGTGCCCATGCTTGATCTTCATCCAAATAGGGCTGGTGGGCGACGACTCTACGGTGTCTACATCGACGACTACTTATCCACGGCCTTTCCCTCCTTGCATCCGCGTTCAGTCCCAATCTGCAAGTGTCCAAGGGGAACACTGTCTCCCCATAAAGTCATCATCGACGGCACGGTCTACTGGTTCAAACACTACCTCTCCGGAGACGATGACATCGCAGGCAAAGAAATATCCAACTACAAAACCATAGCACAAGCCGGCCTCGAGTCTGACCTTCGCATGTCTCGACTTCATGGCCTCGTACGAGACGACGAGACCGGCAGAGTTTTTGGACTGCTTCTAGATTATATCGATGGGAAAAGCATGGCTATGGAGTCTCTGCTTAGGAACGCTTCAATGGACGCTCGCAGGAAGTGGGCTGTGCAAATCGGTTATACTGTATGGCGTCTGCATGAGTCTGGTATTGTGTGGGGAGATGCGAAAGCGGATAATGTGTTGATCGATCATGACGATAATGCATGGGTTATCGATTTTGGCGGTGCGCGTACGGAGGGCTGGGTTGAGGAGGACCTGACGGAAACGGTCCAAGGGGATTTGCAGGGTTTGGGAAGGATTATCGAATTCCTTGAGATTGAGGACATGACGGCTTGCGGAGATGGCGGTATTCGTGAAGGGGTAGGCTCCCAAACACCTGAGGACATCCATCAGGAAGACGAGGGAACTGGGAAGTAGTGTCACGGCTTGCTGCATCTTCCCAGTTCCCCAAGGGTTATGACCAAGGCCATATACGGGAAACAATCTGGAGATGCACCGCAGGTCTATCTGGAGCTACTCACAACCATCCGGCTTGAACGTACACCGGTTCTCTAAGCGAGCGACCTCTGCAATCTGTCATGTCTCAATGCGAGTGTTGCCCTTCTGTCTCTTATCTCCTACCCTTGCAGATAACATCCTTCGATTCGGCTCGCACTACCACTTGATTGCTTCTTTTGGCTGAGAAAATACGGTTGGATCAATTTTCGGTGAACACACATCTGCAAACTTTTACCAGAGTCACGTGTATGTAACATGCTACCAATATGATATATGGACAATTCCGATGGAAGCTTTACATACTGCCACCTGTAGACGGAATCGCTGTGGCTGCCGCCCATGACTCTCCATTTGGGGTGAACCAGACTTGCGCGAAGCAAGGGATGGGATGAACTCCCTCCACGAAACGGCACCTCACGGTTTTGACAATGTACAGCATACAATATCATCTTTCGAATGTCCCTGACATTTTCTTGTGATATCCAGAGTACTAATTCATTACAGTGTCGGTTCCCTTTCAATTCTGAATCACTCCTCCCTCGCTTCCGACTTCTCGTTTCGCATCTTAATTTATGAGCGCCCTTGAGGAAGTGAGATCTCGGGAACGCCGACGTCTTCGGGGGAATCCAAATGGTCCAGCCATTGCTCTATTGAAGCGTTGGCAAATTTGGTAGGGAGCTTGGTACAACCACGGACCGAGGTTCTTCATTGATGGCTGAAGCTAACCTTTCCACGCCACTGGAAGGACGAATACCAATTGACCGTTCTGTAAACATTGCTTCGAGCCTAGATCTTACCCGCTGCGCGGTGCAGAGACGGGATATATAAGTGGCCAGAATAGATCTGTCCGACCTGTTCGCCTGTGGGATTTCGGTGGACATCGGAGCACTCATTCTACATCAAGCTTCGTGTGAAAGCCCTTGTGCTATGTAACCAGACGCCACAAGGCCTCGATAGTATTCAGCTGCATACACCAGGTACAGGGCGCAAGGTCTCGACAGTTTTCGTGCGACGATATTCTCTGTCAAGCTCGATCACCAACCAGTCCTCTCATCACTTCTCATGATCGGACAATTGCCAGGCCGAAGATCTATATAAGATCCTTTGCTTTCCCATCATCCATTGTCCATCATCGAGCAGCTACATTCGCTTTTCTTTTCCAAACGCTCGTTGACTTCGCCATCATGGTCAAGCCCACTTTTCTGGCCGCCCTTTTGGCAGCCTTCCCATCAGTTCTTGCTCAATCTTCCAGCAGCAATAACACGTCCTACTTCATTCGGTGCACCACCCGCTTTGGTTATTACCCTCTTCCCACAGGCACCGCCGGCGTCCCCACCTGGTACACCTTCATCGAGTCGACAAACACCTTCGTCGTGACAACCACTAGCCAAGATACCATTACCGTCACCCCCAACGCCACAGTCTGCGGCGGCATAATCACCGAAACCTCCACCGTGACCACCACCTCAACAGCCACTCCAGCCGCAATCACCGTCCCAGACCGTTCCGGCCAACTCCCTCTACTCAGGGCCATCTCAACCGCTGCCGCACTCACCAACCCAACCCCCATCCCACGCATCAAGGGCCGCTCCCCCGTCGCCGGCACCGATCTGGAAGTCACCCATCTCGTGAACCGCCAGACCCTCCCAGGCAACACCGGCGGCTTCATCGTCAACCCAGACGGCTCCGTCTCCTACCTCGGCCGCATTTTCCCTCACCGTGTACTGTGCGAACAGCGCCGCGTGGTCGGTACCACCAGCACGGTTACCGCCACGGGAGCTCCGACGACCGTGGTACTGCCGCCTGCGTCAGTTACCGCGTTTTCGACCACGACCGTTACGACGACGGTTACGTTGGTGCAGACGGCGCCTACGCCGAGGGTGTATGCCGCTTGTCGGGGGAATAATGTTGGTATGTACTTCTTTTCAATCTTCATACTTGGAGTGGTTATGAATGAAAGCTGATACAACGCAGTGAACTCCATCACCGACCAATACGGCAACCGCATCAACTTCGACCGCATTGTTTACCGCCCTCGAGGAGGTTTCCCGATTGCGAATGAGCTTGTTGTGAATACGACGAATGCTGTGAATTGCTGCGGCGCGTGCCAGAAGACTGTACGTCTACGCTTATCCCGTTCTCTAACATACTCTGGTTATTTCCCAACAGCTGTTGAAAAAGAAGAGGTATACCCGCTAACGTTTTCCAGCCCAACTGCGCAGGGTCCTTCTTCGTCCCCTCCCGCCGCGAATGCCACATCCGCCTCACTGCCCCTCCGCCTCCGCCTTCCAACTCCACTCTCCTTCTACCATCGAATGGGAACTCCACATTCCCCGTTCTTCCCTCAGGCACCGGCATTGGCACGGGTATCTCCCTCGTCCCCACAGGCACATCCGGCGTCGCCCTTCCCTCCAGCACGGCAAACCCGTGGACTACGTGCGCGAGGGGCTCGGATACTTTGTACCTGGGTACGATTCGAGGGCGGAGTCCGGCGGAGTTGGGCGATGAGGTTGCGTTGGTGTTTAGTAATGGGCCGTGTGGGCGGTTTAGCGTTAGTACTAGGAGGGGGAGCGTCGGGGTGTGAGGATGGGTGGGTGTGGGAAGGGAGTTATGGCAAGGGATGGGGAATGGGTGGTACTGCTGTTCGTTCTGGGTACAGAGGGTGGCAGAGGAGAGAGATACATCTTTGAGTGCTGTCCGTCCTGGTGAAGGTCTCTGATTGACTGGTGTGCTGGGTGGAGGAGGTGTGATCGCTTGTCTAATGACATTCATTTTGGACGTCTGCGCTGGGTTGGAGTAGGTATACACGGTCATACGCATATGGAAGAAATTGGATTTTTTCTTGTTTCTTATCTTCGCACGGCTCAAGAGTGAACAATTTTTCCGATCTCTGGACTTTAGTTACGAAAATACATGCCGCTATGTAGGAGGTGGTAGATTTCACTTTCCGCAATGCACACGTATATGCACAAAATTTCAAAGTAGGCTGGATGCCACCTAGGTATTCGACCTCGGCATAAAAACAGCAAACAGGCGTTGTGCCTGCGAGCAAAAATTAATGTAGATACGACCGTTAGGTGCACTCTTACGTCAACACCAAAGTTTACTCGAGCGCAAGAGCTGGAGGGCTGCATTGGGGCATTTGTCCTGGGGCCGAGTAAAATCGCGTGCTAATCGCCGTTAAGGGAAATCCGTGACCTTCCAATTCATGAGTCTCCGCTCCCCAGGTTGATGATAAAATTTCCTCTCCTGGTGACCGCGAGGCGAATAGCCCGTATTGCCTCGCTCCACGAAAGTTCAATCTGTTAGTAGCGCGGTCGTGACTGACAAACATCCTATGCACTCGTCCTGGTAATCCGGGCCCTCATACCGAGGATTTGTGTCCTCCGCACGGCCCAGGAACAACTGCCTCTGTGCGCCATGGCGCGTGCAGTGCCGCTGGGGAGGTCGGGTGCTGCGATATTAATTACCCCTCACTGTCCAAATAGGTATTGGGCGATATATTGCGGTCAGCCGGAAGATGAATGATGGATGGAGGGTTGGCAACACACAGGACTGGCTGAGATGCGGTACAACGCCGGAAGCTCTGGATATACTATGTAGCACACGTAGTGGTGTATTATTCTTAGAGAGGCTCACAGACGTACGCCCCGTGCGAGGCTTATTACCCTAGGGTACGTGGAGATGTTCCCTCTTAAAGGCCGCAGTCCCGGAACAGATTGTCTGATAGTGGCCAACATTCAAGAACGCCAGAAAGAATACCTCGTTCTGGTGGCAACCATCATGTCCTCTCATGAGAAAGTGGGTCTTCTCCTCTCGCACGAACTGGATCTCGAAGGACAGACGTCCTTGATAGAGTCACCATCCCTCAGCAGCAACCCGGAAACAAACGCACACCTCAGCGCCGCCGAAATCAGTGTTCTCTTCGGCAGCCTCGTCCTCGCACTCGTCCAAGCTCTAACGCTCTATTCCTTCTACTACGCTGACTCTCCACCATCGTTCCTCGACGCCCTTGCACCACATCTGCTCCCTCTCGCCCAGGGGCTGCCATCGGCAATAAGTTCGAACCTACCGACGGCGGTGGTCTTTTTCCTTGCCAGCCCCTATTTGGCGTCGCAAGAGAGGGTTGGACTCGCGAAGTGCTTGACGCTCTTTTGCTATTTGGTAGGATCAACGTGGGGAGCTGTGCTGTTAGGGCGTGAGTTGCTGGTTGTGGCTGGACAGCGGAACTAGGACGGTTCCGGTTAGCACGGACGGTGCATAGTGAGAGCTGCGATAACGGCGGCGGACAAGATTTCTACAATACTCAAGACACAGGCACGCCCTACGACTCAGAAGTGCGGATTGTGAGAGATATCAAGGCCTCTGCAGACGTGTGACCTTGTAAGTATCTATGATTACCGTCCAATTCTCTCAATCCTCTTACGCCTCTCAAACCCTCTCCCTTTCGTGAATCCGAAGCTATGCGTCATAGCTCAACTCCGCTCAGAGCTCTGAACGAGCTCCATGGCCTCCATTTGCATGGAATATCGCGCTCACTCGTCTACAGCAACATGTCGCTCGCACGCCCTGGCCCTCGAGCACTATCGCGCCGCCTCATCCTGTCCAAGCAACAATTCCGCAACTATGCAGCTCCCGGCGAGGGCAGCATCCCCGCCTCCAAGAGGAAATATGTCCCAACCAGTGGCACATATCCGCTAGGTTTCAAAGTCGGCACCGCGCATGTAGGAGTCAAGCCGAGCAACACGCGGTTCGACGATCTCGCCCTCATCGCTGCCGAGGATCCGTGTTCGGCCGCCGCAGTCTTCACGACGAATAAATTCCAAGCTGCGCCTGTGACAGTGTCAAGCGAGATATTGAAGAGGAGGAAGGGTAACGGGATAAGGGCTGTCGTTGTGAATTCTGGTTGCGCAAACGCCGTGACGGGAAAAGCAGGAATTGAGGATGCAGAAGCCATGGCCAAGAAGACAGACGAGTGCTTCATCAAGGACAACAACGGCGAAGACGACGGCAGGGGCAGTCGCACACTTGTCATGAGCACTGGCGTCATCGGCCAGCGTCTTCCCATCGAGAAGATAACGAGCAAATTGCCGGCAGCCTACTTCAACCTGGGCGGGACTCACGACCACTGGCTCTCCGCTGCCCGCGCCATCATGACAACCGACACCTTCCCCAAGCTCCTCTCCCGCACATTCACCCTCCCCTCTACTGGCGACAGGCGGTACCATATCGCCGGCATGACGAAAGGCGCAGGCATGATCCACCCCAACATGGCCACCCTATTAGGGATCATGTGCACCGACGTCCCCATCGATCCCTACCCCCTGCGAAATCTTCTCCTGTCCGCCGTAAAAGACTCCTTCAACAGCATCTCCATCGACGGCGACACCTCCACCAACGACACCGTCGCCATTCTCGCCAACGGCGCCGCAGGCGGCAAGGTCATATCAACCACAGACGCCTCCGACCCGGACTACGCCGCCATGGAGGAAATCCTCACGGACTTCTCCATCGACCTCGCCCAGCTCGTCGTCCGCGACGGCGAAGGCGCCACCAAATTCGTCGCCATCCGCGTCACGGGCGCTCGCTCCTATTCCGACGCGAAAAAAGTCGCTAACAGCATTGCACGGTCGCCTCTCGTGAAGACGGCGCTCTACGGCAAGGACGCGAACTGGGGGCGTATCCTGTGCGCAACCGGCTATGCCGAAGGTGTCAGGAGCGTCGAGCCCTCGCACACGACCGTCAGCTTCGTCCCTCAGGATGGGAGCCCCGAGCTCAAACTCCTTGTGCGCGGCGAGCCCGAGACGGTGGATGAGGAGCGGGCGGCCAAGATCCTGGAGCAGGAGGATCTGGAGATCCGGGTGAGGTTGGATGATTCGGGAGGCCATGAGGCGGAAGGCTTGGGTGACTTTGAAGAGAGGAAACATGAGGCGGTTGTGTGGACGTGCGATTTTAGTCACGAGTATGTCACTATCAATGGGGATTATAGGACGTAGGCAGGCATCTTTTTGGGGAAATTTGGGAATATTTGGAGTTTTAGGGGGAGTTGGGGGATATGGAAAAGAGAAGCGACAATGTGTAAATTGTCAGTGTTTGAAGAGTTTGCCATCATGTATGTGGAAAAGCGATAATGTACATATTTTGGCATGGGTTTGATCACCGCTGTTTATAAGCTCTCCAAGCAATGGTGTCTATGTGGAAGGTTACGATCTATGGTGGCTACATGATCATCTTACGGACTTCACCGGCCGCGACTAGCTGTACATGTCGCGCGAACAAAACGCCGACGCATTTGCATATCCAGAGTCATACTGTAGCCTCCGCCGCGACGAATGCCTTCTAGATGGTTTTGACAAAGTGATATCTGGTTTACTTGGCATGGTGTTGACACTAGTTGATGATCTGGTCTAGACCTTGTGTCCTTAGCGGCGAGCTCAGGACCAAGGGTCAGTGAGTCAGATACCGAAGTTCCCTACCTCAGTAGCAATGACAATCCACTCTAGATGTCCGATGGAAGCACGTACTGTATCTTTATTGCTGGCCACAGCTTTGGAGGTGTTCAAATAGAGTAATGTGCCAAAAGAGAGCAAGATAGGCTCTGCTGCGCAGAAGTGAGCACGGGGGAGCACGTTGGAGCCAGGGTTGAACAGTGCGATATATCTGCCATAATCTTAATGTTCTGCCGATAATTTTTCGAGGTGGTGGACTTTGGTGAGAGGGGAGTGCAGTCACGGTTCTATTTGGCTTGATTCTGACAGTGACTGTTTTCATGACGAGGCGCTGTCTCGTTTGTTGGTTCGACGACCCCCACGCTGGTTTTGATGGTCAGCTGAGTACGAATGATTATGTTCGGTTGGCACTAGTTCTTCGTATTTCGGTCATACTTTCAGATTGCCTTCAATCTTTGGAGGAAAACACTTCAGAACATGTGCCTCGGAACCTCTCCATGCCGTAAAAGATAAACTTTGCTTGGTCAAACAGCTCAGTGTATTAAACTGTGTCATACAGATGCTAATTAAAAAAATCAAGACGCCCATCGCCCCGCCCCCAGTGAATTGTTACAAAAGAGTTTACACCATGCCGAAGAAGAAACCAAACAAAGCCATCCCAAGCAAACAACGCCTTTTATCCCCCTCGCTTTTATCAACAAACCTGAACGTAATTCTCCAGCGTCTTCATCGCACCCACATGGTACAAGCTCTCGAGAGCAGTCGTGAGCTCGCGGACGAAACGCTTGTCACCGCGCAGGTCATCCCCAAACAGACAATTGACTCCCAGGAGAACATCCGGGCGCTGACCGCCTTCCCTGGCTTTGGCACGCAGCTCCTCGGCCATGGGATCGTTGATCTTGTATTCCTGACCCTTCTCATCGACGCCGTTGAGGTAGCGGAACCATGCCGCGACGCTCAGCGCCAGGCGGCGGAGGGAGCCGGACCCAATCATGATCTGCTCGGCGATCGAAGGCATGATGAACTGAGGGAACTTGCCCGAGCCGCCCAAACACAAGCGGGTCACCTCGTCCTTGAGGGCCGGGTTGGCGAAGCGGCGAAGCAGCGTGTTGCAGTAGTCGTCAATGTCGACGCCGGGGACCTGTGGCAAGAGAGGCTTGACCTCTTCCTGCATCATTCCCCGGATGTACGTTTGAAACCGCGCATCTCGGATGACTTCATGCACGTACTCGAAGCCGGCTAGATAAGCCAGGTAGGCGATGGATGAATGACTGGCGTTGAGCAAACGCAACTTGATGAGCTCGAAGCGTTCCACGTCATGGAACGTAGGGACGACCTGGACACCGACTTTTTCGAAGGGGGGACGTCCGTCGCTGAATTGGTCTTCTACGACCCATTGGCTGAATGGCTCGGTGACTACGGGCCATGCGTCTTCGATGCCGAATTCCGACGACAAGAAGGTCATGTCGCTTTCCACGGTTCTGGGTGTGATCCGGTCGACCATGCTGTTGGGGAAGGCACCCTCGGCCTCGAGCCAGCGAGCCATCTCAGGGTCCTTCAGACGCGCAAAGGATATCAGCATCTTCCTCGATATGTTGCCATTTGCCGATAGGTTGTCGCAGGACATGACCGTGAAGGGCTTCAAACCGGCCCGGAAGCGGCGTCCGAGGGCGGCGGTGAGGTATCCAAAGGTGGTACGGGGAGGTCCATCGGTGGTAAGGTCTGCGACGATATTTGGATCCTCGACCTCCAATTCGTGCGTGTTCTCGTTGTAGTAGTAGCCGCTCTCGGTGATGGTCAACGAGACAATGTGCGTGTTTGGATGTGCCAGCTTGGAAATCAGCGCCTCGCTGTTTCCCGGGGCGAATATGTAGTCGGTTATACTGCCAATGACGCGGGCTGTGCTGCCTTCTGCGGCACGCTCAAGCAGTGTGTAGAGGTAGTCCTGAGGAACCAATGCATCCCGCATGGAGGCATCGAAGGGCTGGAGTCCAACGCCGCATATCGACCACTCGGAGAGGTCGAACTGACTGAGGAGACAGTCTACATAGTACGCAAGATGCGCTCTGTGGAAACCGCCCACTCCAATGTGGACGATGCCGTGCTTGACGTTGGTCCTGTCGTATCTCGGGATTTGGACTTCTCTCGGGAGATGGGATAAAGCCTCGCTGTTCAACCTCCGGGGGGTGATGGTGCTGTGAGGCATCTTTCGAGGAATGGGACGGTAGAATCTGAAGACAATTTTCCTGGACAGCTCATCTTTTCAATGGGCATTTGGAGGCCGATTTGTAATTGTAGCTCGCACGGGGGTTCCTGGAGCTTGTCCCTTTGCGCTTGTAGTCTTTTTCGATAGCGGTGGCCAGATCCCAGGATTTGCCCCTTTAAAAATGGGCACGTGGAGACGGATAGAGTCGCGGCGGACACTTAGTGTGGAGCCAGTGCGGATGTGGAGAAGATTCCCAGGCTTGGACTGGGCGAGATCCGGCCGAGCTCGGCCATCATGGTGTTGAACAATTGCCATGCTTCCGTAGACGGGTGGATATCAAGGGATCGGCGTGATAAATTTGACTCCAGAGTTTGCAATAGGTTTATCTTGTTGAGGGAAAACCGAAGAACGCTGGATATGGAGAAATGATGTCCTGAAGGCAGGAGTTGCTGGTTAGTCAGCCAGAGAATTTTGGAATGCGCCTCACCGACAATTGCTCACCTGAACATCAATATCGCTCCCCCTTTCATGCGCTATCCTACTTCAGCATTCGCGACGACCAGTGCTTACCGCCATGACCACCTTTTAAGCTCCTCATGACTGTCCCATTTTTTTAGCCTACTGTCCCGATTCCCCAGAGGAGACGGTATACCAGGAGAGGAACAGCGCAGCTTCTAAAGAAGCTGCTGCGACCGGGTTTCTTCTTCTGTGATGATGAATGCTTCGATCCAATTCGCATCCCACTGCCAGACACGCTTGAGAAGTAGAGGCACTCAACTATTGATATGCCCACGCTAATAACCTGACTTTCTCGAAGGTTGTCGAATCTATCGCCCTGTCTTATTCACGAAATCCAGTCCCACGCACGCAATCCTCTCCGTCACCTCCACGCAGTCACACGTCGGCATCCGCATGCCGATTCAACCGGACTAACGAATCCTTTTCCAAGTTTTCGTAGTCGAAATACACAAGCAAACGAGGATTGACATCGTTGTATCCAGTGCAAGGCTGACCAAGCTTGGGACATATTGTGCATCAGTATCGACGGGAGTCCCTGGTGTAGGCGTACTAAGGCCTGAGGGACATTCGTTGCATAAAAAGCCGATGTGCTTCTGATGCAGAGGTGGTTGCCTTAAGACAATCAGTCGCGGTGCTTGATGCTCGCCATGGACGCGTCTTCTCTCATTCCTCGAGTGGAGGTCCGGTGTACCGTGGCATTGGCTTTTCCTTGTGCCTTGCTTGCACCGTCTCAATGCCAAGGGCACGCCGATCTCGATTCCTGAAACGCTTTCCGTTGCACGCCAGACAGCCTGCGACAACGACTTGTTGGATATTGTAAATTCAGAGACCTCATGCATTTGCGGAGGTGTCTGAGTGACTGGTGTACCCCCAGGTGCTCGCAGTTATGATCACCCTGGAAGGAAAGCCTGACCGTGCAAACTTCTGGATGATCGCAGCTGGGCAGGAATCGTGCTAGAAGCTACCAGGCATATCGACTCCAACGCGAGAAAAATGCAATCGCCTCAGGTGCATCCTGACGTGCGCCACATTGGGGTGTCACAATCATCGTGGGGGTTAATGCCAATACACAACAACATGTGATCATACCACTGGATGTCGTCAACCTACTACTGTGTTGATAGTGGAACTCCGCGCGACATGCTGAGAGTCTGTCTCCATTGAAAGAAAAAGAACACATAGCACAAGTCGTCAGCATGCCCAAGTCGAGTCTCAAGGGTCTTCGCAACATTTTCATTGGTAGAGGGAAGCACTGCAGGAGATACCCATTTGGGAAGCAATTGCATGTGGTGTGGCATGCAGATACGATTGGTCAATATTCACGTCACCTTCTCGTCGCTAATAGAGCGTTCACACAGCAGAGGGGCCTTTTTTCAAAAGAAACCTGCATTGGCCTATTTGCACGGCCTAGGTATCTGCACCGTCAGGCAGTCCCCAACCAGCATGCCGGGCTCCACAACGCAATTGGGTGCTCATCAGCAGTTCCAGATCGGTGAGTTGGTGCAATTCACAGTCAGTGGCAAACCATGCGTCCCGCTTCCTTTTTTTAGCGCGGCATGAGCTTAACCTTATTTTGACAACGACGTTTTGCTTTTTTTGGATTGCGCAACAGTCCAGAGAGATTTGCAATTGATAACCCACTTTTTTCTGATAACACTCAGCACCCAGGAGTTGTTCGTTTTTCATGACGAAGGGGTTTGTTCTTTTGCGTGGATCGGTCGGCCTTCGTAATAGTGGCAGGGGTTAGATAGGACAATCAGTGTAGGGAATAATTGTTGAGCAATACCTAGGGTATCGGGTGATCGATACTTGACCGTGTCTCGCAGAGCAAAGTGCTCTGCCAATGATTGCTCAATGTGAAACTTCAGGACTTGAAGCACTTGTCAGCCTGTTCTGGATAGGTTACAGTGGCATACGGAGTAGTGTTCGTTCGCTTGCGAGTAGAAGAGGTTATCCTAAATATCGCCTTCGCACACTTGAACTCCATAATCAATTCAGATTATTGGGCAGACCTATGATGAACTTCAACATTCTGTTATCCAATCATGCATCATGTGACACCTCCGCCCAATGCACCAGCGTAAAAGAACAACCCACGTGCGATTTTCCTTCAATTCGAACGTGGGGCTCACGCGCTAGAATAACGGACCGACTGCCGGAGGAGAAATCCCCCTCAAGGAGAGAATCCCACAGGATGACCAAGCACCGATGAGATTCTCAAGACCACGGGTCTGGATATTTGCTTTACCGTGTGCACGGGCGGCGACTGCATGGACATCCGCATCAGCGGCGGTGGGCTTACTCTGTCGACGAGGCCAGAGTACCGGTCCCTCGGGTTGGGCATGTAACACGGTAAATGTGTGCATGCATGTGCATCCTTATCTGGCAACATGTCCTGTGGCAACATCGCGTTGCTTTTACTGTACCTAGGTTCCTAGGGTACAGTGGTGATGCTTTTCTTTTTGCCCGCTGGAACACACATGCGAATCGTCCTGGATGCTTGCTTGTTTGAATACGAGGGAATGAGGACGATAGATAGCAGGGGAGAATTGCTGACAGTGGTTTGGAAAGATGTTCACGTTTCTAGGATGGTGGACGCGAAGGACTAGTCCTGGTTTCAAGCTTGCAGCTAAGATCTTTAGCCAGAGAAGGTTACCTCGCCACTCTCGCTGGCAAGGACGGGTCGGACAGATCCCTTAGCCTACCTGAAGTCGCTAAGGAAATCAGGCCCTGAGAGCATCCACTAGGAGGCCGTAGCCGACTCCTCTACTCTAGAACATATGCTTGAGCCCTTCGATAGTGCCCCTGAACCCAACAACCTCGTTGCGATCAATACCCAACTCCTCAGGGCTGATGAACTCCTCAGTCTCCTCCCAGGGATCGCACATCTCGCCAAACTTGAATTGCAAGCCGAGTTCATTGCCGGCGGGACCCCAAAGCTGAGTCCAGGCGTCGATAGTGGTCTCCATGAAGACGCCCTTCTTACCCGTGATCTCGGACCACATGTCCATCATCTCTCGGAAGGTCAGCTTCTCCAAAGCGACGTTGGCGTACTTGCCATAGGCGCGGTCGCCGGTTGCGAGGACTTGGCGGACCCAGATGCCGGGGTTGACGGTCATGTCGCCGGAGGTGAGGACTTTGGCGTCCGGCTTTGTGGGCATGGCCTGGATCCAGTGGCCATTGCCAGGCTGGGACATGTTAGTCCGAGTTCTCGTGATCAAGACACGAGGTTTACTTACATGATGGATAGGCTTGATAAGAGGGAAGAAGGCCATATTCTGTGGATAGTATCCGAAATACAGGTAAGTAGTGATGGCAGCCAAATCGGGGAGTTCAGACTTAATTCGTGCGTCGACATTGGCCTTGTAGTCCATGTGAGGGGTCAGGAGTTTCCCGTTGAACATGCGCTTCGCACTTGGAGTGGTGGACCAGATGTAGTGCTCCAGGGTGTACGTGGCTGCGGCAGCCCGCGCAAGCTTCATACCCTGTTCCTCCTCAATGATACCGGACTCCTCCTGGCTCTTGCCTTGGAAGAGATGCTCCCACCAGTTGGTCACGGCGAAGATAGCACTGACACCCTGTCTGTTGTTAGGGAGAGTTTGTAAAACGTGAGCTGAATACGTACGTCGAACGCCTTCTTCAGTGATTCTTCGTCATCGAAGTTGGCCTCCACGACCTCGATGCCCTCCGAGGCAAGCTTCTTGGCTGCATCACTGCCTGCGTTCCGGGTGATAGCCCTGACCTTCCAGCCATCAACCTTCTTCATCACATTCACAACGCCTCCACCCTGACTGCCCGTTGCGCCCGTCACAGCGATGATCTTCGGGCCCTTCTTGGGGGGTTCCTTCATGGCACCGGGAAGCTCACTCTTCTCGCCATGCATCAGTTCGAACCACGGTTCATACACCTTCTCAGTCCGCTTGCCAAAGGCACCACTCTTGTAGCCTGGATGACCCCATTCGTAAATCTTGTCATGGGCCGTCTCGATACACTGGCCCGTTCTGCGATTCTCTGCATCATCTATGAAGAGGTCATAGCCACGGAGCAGGTTCGACTTGAGCGTCATGTGCTCAAACAAGAAAGCGACGTCGAAGTCAGGCATGGCAGGGGTATCAACCCCACCGGGCATCACACAATTGATGCTGACATTGTCCTTCTGCAGAGACAGCGGTCCTACGGTCCTGACCCATTGGTGGACAGCAGCCTTTGCACCGCAGTATTCTGGGAAAGTAGCGCATGGGTAAATACCAATCATACTCCCCGTGACAATGATCTTTCCACCCTTTCCTTGGGGGTTGTGCTGCATGAAGTGGCGAGCCAGGATGGTTCCATAGATGACACCCTTGAAGTCGATGTCCGTGCAAGTCGTATCCGGCTCCGGAGGCAGGTCAGTGACCGAGGCATTGCGAAGGCCGAAGTTGTACTTGGAGTCTCGATCCACGGTGCCAGCGTTGGCGATCAACACGTCAAGACGGCCCCATTTCTGCCAGACTGTCTGGAACAGTTTGGACTGGGATTGGTAGGAGCTGACGTCCGTCTGAACGAAAATGGCAGTGGAGCCAGTGGGATCGAGGGAAGAAGCAACTTCTTGCCCTTCCTTCTCACGGCGCCCGGCAACAGCGACGGCAAAGCCCCGCTGATGCAGGCTCTCTGCGACCCACGACCCGATTCCGCTCTGTGACGATGGTCAGTCAGGGTTAGGGCTCATAACCCTCCGACGCAGGTGGTCATCACTTACCGTAGCACCGGTAACGATAGCTACTTTGCGCTCAGTACTTCCAGAGTTGCTCATTTCGACGGTTTGGGAGATTGAGGGGCTGTGCTGACGAGGAAGGAGGGGTATCTGCTCTACTCATGTGAAATACGGAGAACCCTTACCCCGCTATATTTCATCAGGGTCCTGGCGCTATAGGTAGGTCCGCGGTGGCCCCGGGGAGCAGCTGCGTCTTGCCACGGGAGAGTCGAGACAGATACCAGCCATGCCCCCATAGGAGGTTAGTATGTTTTGGAAATTTCTCTCCCATCCCGCGCTACTAGACTTGTTCAGGCGGTGAAGACGCTGGATCGGCAGTAGTGTGAATTGGCGATTGTGCGCCTTCAAAACGGCGAATTGTCACTTGAAGGGTTTGCTACACGAAGCGACGTCGACCTGGAACATGCAAAGCGAACTGGAAAGGGTAGTAGAGCAACCCCTAAGCCTGGGGTCACAACCATTCACGGCAGTCGAATGTAGGCCATCATAAAATAAGAAAAATAAGGAAAATAAGGGCGTACGGGAAGGAGCCGGGGCGACGCGGTGCGGCGCGGGAATGGCAGCGCCTTGAACTCTTCCTGGCCAGAGTGGGGGCTAATTCGCGGATACCTCCCGGCGGCCACTATGGGACGTGAACGGGCCGGGCGGCCGTTGTCTCGGAATTATGGACTTCAGGGCATGGCTCACGGTGATATGTAGCCCGGGCAGCTGTCTTCAGTTAGGCCCACGGCGTGTCGCCGCTCGGAGAAATACTCCGATATACAATCTGAAAGCGACCCAAAGCGTGAATAGAACTACACAGTACTCAAGATGCAGTGCGACATCTACCTACATAGCAGACATAGGTCTGGAACGGCAGTTGACATAGACGGGCTTTCATTGGGCGCTGACCTGTGAGTAGGTAGAAGTCCAGAGCTGAATTATCTGAGGTGCCTCATTCTGTCTTGCAATGGCGAATGCGCGTGCACCTTGGTCCCACGTTCGGCACCGTGGTCGGATTCGTATAGGACTACTCTAGCCGAGGGAAACGACTACCAGTGGTTGGTGTTAGGCGACAGGGGCACCGTCAAGGGTCCAAAAGTCCCCTGGTTTCACAGCACCGTTTGCTGGACACCGTGCAAGTGCGGGTACTAGTATGCCATGGCACGACGGCAGACCCCCACCGTCCGAGATATTAACCCGATGGGAGAAGCAAAGATTCTGCTCATTCCTGCCTGGCTCGTATGCATCCGTGACCGAGAAGGGGTTGTGACAAAGGCCTGTTCTCCTGGCTCTGAACATGGCGATCGATTTTCTTTTTCTCCAGGGGCATGTTTCCTTCACTTCGACACAGTATATGATGTGGAATAACGCTCTTTTGACGGCTCGCTCTCCTTGCCTCCATTGCCACGTTCGTTTGCGAATTTCTACTTGTACAAGAAATCTATCTATTCACGAGAGACGATGGTGACAGTTCCGATTGAAAACAGCGGTCAAGTTGGCCTCATTGTTGCGTCATGCATCTCAATCTTCATTGTTGCGGTTTCAGTAGCCTTGCGGCTAGTAGCCAAATCAATTAGCTCCGGAATCGATTACAGTGAATACTGCATTCTTGCAGCTCTGGTATGTTCCAAAGTAATTTGCTGTGGCGTGTCAAAACACTGACGTACCATCTCCTCTCTAGTTTTTCAACACGGCTCTGCACACATGCTGCCTCCTTCTGGTAACACATGGCGGCTTCGGTCTGCACGTGGTCGATATATTTGCACGATTTGGTCCTGAGACAGTCACATTCTTTTTCAAAGTGAGTACTCCGAGTGAGACAACCTTTAGCCGATCAAATTGACCAACTTCCTCTCAGGGGATCATGGCTTTCGCCCTTCTCTGGAATGCGACCATCTGCTTCAGCAAACTCTCCGTTCTTTTGATGTACACGGCACTGATACCCGTACCCGCCATGGTCAAGTGGGCTAGGGCCATTGCTGCGCTCATCATCGCCTGGTGTCTCGCAGATGTCATGGCCGGTTTCCTGATCTGTCGACCGCTAGCGAGAAACTGGGACATGACGATACCGGGAAAATGTGGGAGTCAGCCAAAATTCTACTTCGCCATGGGTCTTATCAACATCATCACGGACATCGTCTTGATCATTCTTCCTATGCCTTTCCTGTACAATCTCCGCATGGCGACAAAGAAGAAGCTCCTTGCTGCGAGTTTGCTCAGCATTGGCATCATGTAAGTCTCGAACATCACAGTGGATCTTCACTTGGGAATGCACAGCGCTTACAACTCCCCAGGACATGGATCATCACCATCTACCGACAAGTTGTCCTTCCTAGCCTGAACTTCGCGGACATGACGCACGAAGGTGTCCTAGCCACTCTCCTCTCAGGCCTCGAACCTTCCATCGCCATTGTGCTCGCATGTCTGCCTCTCCTGAGACCCTTACTCGGGAGATCAAATAAGAACAAGCCTTCGAGCTACGGATACGGGAGCGAAGGTGGCAGCGGACTGTACTCGAAAAAACCGCACCGCAGTGGTCCCTTTGTGGAGCTGGACGAGGAGACTTCCGACAACGATAACTCATCCGAAGTGCGCCTGCAGCCCCTGAAGGGAGGAGAGCCGGTTGGAAATAACCGGCATGAGATGGACACTTCTACCATTGCTGTGGAGAGGAGGTGGGAGGTTACACACGAGGTTAAGGACCCGGCCGACCTGAGGTTAAGTAACGTCTAGGACGTCACGGCTCGCAGGACGACCGGTATCTGAGGCTAAGATGGAATCACGGTCATCTGCTCTTCTAGAGCATCGTGTATATGTATCTTTCTTAGCGTCAACCACTGCAAATAGACAAAAATGTAAAAACTTAGATTTCACCAAGTACCTTGTCTGATACTAAGTTTCACTCGACATTACCTAATCCCTTCTGCTACAGAACCATCATTTGAGCCTCTGCAAGATGCCAGCCTTAGCGACGGGGCTGCCTATCATTTCTCAGCGGTTAAACTCAATAACACTACGTGTACGGGGATGCATGCACAATGCATGTAGAACGCCTCTCGCACGAGATATTGCTGACGGTCTATGAGACACGTTGAGGCTGCACTGCAGAGAGACATAAGTAGGATTTTTCTTTCTTTAGTAATCCTCCGCTGCGCATTCGCTTTCCGGTAGAGGCCCTTACATCGAGTATTACTATTCTCTGTCCATCTGCATGTCCACCATAAAAAACATGATGGAACAAGAAAAACATGCGCATTTGGGCGCAACCGAGGTTGTAGAGACTGCGTCGTACCATGCCCAGGGACTTCCGGCGGAGAAGAAAGGCACAGATTTCGACCAACGCGACATGCACCGCATGGGGAAATTCCAGGAACTGAGGAGAAACTTTCGCTTCGTGACCATTTTCGGCTTCACAATGGTGCTTATGGCAACGTGGGAGGCGCAACTGGAATGTGACTCGGCTCGTATAAACCTTCTGAGCACTTTTTGACGGTAGCAGACCGCTAACATATTCGGACTAATCAATGGAGGCACGGGAGGCTTGATCTGGATGTACATTGCTTCCTTCTTTGGGTTTCTAGCCGCGATTATCTCGATGGCTGAGATGGCGTCTATGTGCGTTCTTGACGGCTCGCTCTCATGCTATGTTAACGAAAACAGGGCTCCTACAACGGGCGGTCAGTACCACTGGGTCAGCGAATTCGCCCCTCCATCCGCCCAAAAGTTCCTCTCCTATATCGTTGGCTGGCTCTGCGTCCTTGGCTGGCAAGTCGGCAACACGGCTATTGCTTTTCTCAGTTCCCAGCAAATACAAGGCCTAATGATCTTGAACAATGAGGATTATGTACCACAACGCTGGCATCTTACATTGCTTGTCATTGCTCTGGTCACTTTCTGTCAGCTGTTCAATACCTTCTTCGCTCACAAACTGCCATTCGTTGAAGGCATGGTCTTAATACTGCACCTCTTCGGCTTCTTCGGTATCCTCATCCCTCTCTGGGTCCTGGGCAAGAGAACTCGAAGCGAGGCAAGGACCGTGTTTACCACTTTCACAGACGGCGGCGGATGGGGAAACATGGGTCTTTCGTGCTTGATCGGCATGCTCTCACCCATCTTCTCATTTATCGGACCGGACTCCGCGACACACATGGCAGAGGAACTACGGGACGCATCCAAGACCCTCCCTCGAGCCATGATCGCAACAGCCCTTGCGAATGGTGCCATGGGTTTTGTAATGCTGGTTACATTCTGCATGCACGTAGGCAACGTAGAGGAAATTCTGGCGACCCCGACAGGACAGCCGTTCATCCAGCTCTTTTACAATGTTACCGGGAGCAAGGCCAGCACCAACGCTATGGCATCCGTACTCATCATCATGGCAACCTTCGGCTGCGTTACGAATATCGCGACGAGTTCTCGTCAGCTATGGGCGTTTGCGAGGGACAAGGGGCTGCCATTTTCGGGCTGGCTTGCCCATGTAGGTTGGATTCTGCTGATCGCTTGGAACTTCTTTTGACATTTACTTAGGTCCGACAGGGCTGGGATATCCCTCTCAACTCCGTCTTGCTGTCTTACGCAATCGCAGTGTTACTCTCACTCATCAACATAGGCTCAACCGTCGCCTTCAACATCATCACCTCGCTCGGAACCGGCGCCCTGCTCTCGTCATACATTGTCTCCATCTCATGCCTCACGCTCAAGCGACTGCGGGGCGAGGCGTTGCTACCTTCTCGGTTCTCCCTTGGAGCTGCTGGTCTCCCGCTAAACATCTTCTCCGTTTTGTTTATCACACTGGCTTTCATTATGACGTTCTTTCCTAGTAGCCCGCATCCAGATCCAGCTACGATGAATTGGAATATCCTAGTTTTTGGTACGGTTGTGGTTTTCTCCGTTGGGTATTTTCTTGTAAGAGGGAGATATAGGTATGTGGGGCCGGTCATGTATGTAAGGAACGTGGACTAGTTACGGAACGTACAATGCCATGGGGAAATTGCGACGACCGTCTAGGGGGATCGATGAGCTTCACGCGCGTAAGGAAAGTTATAGCTATTCAATACGGTTGGGTTGCACGCATAAGCACAGTTACCTCACATCTGTAAAAGAACCGGAGGCAGGAAGAATTGAATCCAGGGTAAGACGCATACCAAGGGCGGGCTGAGAACACGAATATGAAGGCGGAGGACGGGAGTACTGCCACGGCAAGTTTGCCTGAGGTTTCGTACCATCTACGTTCGCGCAAGTACAACCATCGCTAGCTGGATCCCTATCTCAGCCCTCTACGTGCGCAATCAAGCTTACACTGCCACCTTTGATGGTCGTGTCTACGCCACCATTTTTCAAGTCTTGTGCATACTTAGTTGCCGTACGTCCCAGACACCTTAAAGTGGCACTCTTCCGGATCCCACCTGATATTGACGTCGCTCCCTGACATGCGCAGAATGGAATAGCGAACCTTCCCTCTGGGATGGCCAACGTTGTCGTAGAAATCATGCAGGGGCATCTTGAACATCTTCTTCTTATGACTCTCTGGTAGCTTGAGCATGCGTTTGAAGACAGCCTCGTCCCGGATGGAGGCCCCGTATGTGAATCTTGCTGTGCCAGTCTTGCACGACGGCTTCCACTGTAACAATTGTTCAGTATTCCGAGAGAGATTTTTTACATACGCTCGGAGACCTTACCGTCATCAACTTCTCGATTCCCTTGATTAACATGACTGCCGCTTTGTGCGCCTTCTCCTGGACCTCGTCCTTGGATAACTCCACTCTTCCTGGCATTGAAGCGAGTTGGCCTTGTAACTCGAGTGCATACGCTACAATTTCTTCTTTGGACATGGCATCAAGCTCACCTTTGGTGTATGGAACTTGCGCTGATGCAGGTGGGTTGGTTCTTGAACGCTTGCTAGCGACTTCGGCAGTGCCGTCGGACTTGCGTTTCATAGCGGGCATTTTTGGCAAATATGCAGTTGGTTCTATTGAGGAGCGTGTAGTGTTAAAGAGATTGATGAGAAGCGAGTGTTGGAAGTGAAGAGCGAGGTGGGAGTGACCGTTTATTTCGTGCAGTCAGCTCAGTGGGTGCAACTACCTAGTACGACAATGACGAACAGTAAGGAACGAGCGACTGATAGGAATGGGAATACAGTCGTAGAACAACTTCTCAAAGTCGGAGAGGAGAGAATCGTCACCCAGGACGCGTATCTGCTAAGGTGAGGACGCGACGCGCTATTCCTTGTATAGCTAGTGTTATAAACGTTATAAACGTTGTTAACCCCACGATCCGCCGAGCTGGCCTTTCCTCCTTTTCCGCTCCCTATCTTTCCACAAACGGTGCCCGGGCGGTCACAAGTAAAACCCATCTGCTTTAGAGAATTTGATTTAACGCCTAGACAGATTACAAACTGCCCGTTCCTATGTAGGCATTCTCCATCGTGCACCAAGTCTTGAGGATGGCAGAATGGAAAAACGACCGCAAACACCCTTTCGCGGAATACCTCGACTGAGTTATAAATATGACCTGCTGTGTTACTTGTGTAACAGTTCATTTTCGGTGAGGCGGCGATTAACGTAATTCCCGGCTACTTGCACATCCCGGCTACTTGCACACCCTAACCCCCCCGCACACACAAACTTCAAAATTCTGTAAAATGGTCAACGAAGCAGATATTCAGAAAGCGATTGATGATCTGAATTCGCAAGAAGCACCAAATTATGCCCAAACTGCAAAAAAATTCAAAATCGACCGAACAACCTTGATGCGCAGGCATAAAAGCATTTCTCGCACTGTTCAGCAAGCGCACTCTGAATCTCTTCAGCTGCTTATGGACACAGAAGAAAAGGCTCTTATACGGCATATTAATAATCTTTCAGACTGTGGAATACCTCCCACACCTCAAATTGTCAGGAATTTAGTGTTTGAGATTGTGAAAAAGCAACCTGGAAATAACTGGGTCCCCACATTCTGCAAACATCACCAAGACAAGATCAAAAGCCTCTATCTTCGTGCAATTGACCTGACATGTCAAGTCACTGATAATTCTGCTTATTTTGAACACTTTTATTTAACTGTAAGGTCCTGAGGCCATTCTTATATTCTATTACTTACTACTTAAAAGTGGAAGCAAAAGGTGGAGAAATACCATATAAAGTCACACAACATCTACAACTTCGATGAGAAAGGCTTTCTTCTCGGCCTCTGCCATTCTATGAAGTGGATTCTTGGTATAAACCAACTAAAGAGCAAAAAAATCATCGGTGTGAGTCAAGATGATAGCCGAGAGTTTGTCTCTCTACTGGCCTATATCTGTGTGGATGGAACAGCCATTCCACCGGCTCTTATTTACCAGGGGACATCCGGAGATCTTCAAGACACTTGGTTAGAAGATTTTGACCACTCATCTGACCAGGCATACTTTGCAACTTCGGAGAAAGGATGGACAAATGAGGATCTTGGTGTCAGATTTGATGGTATCTGAAGATGTCACGGTGACAGAAAGATTGATTGAAGATGGGTTGACTGATTGTATTCAGGTATGTGCCTGTGTGTGTCTGTGTGTGAGGCTGGGGCCTGACACCGGTTTTGATGTTCCTTCTCTGGGCACCAAGGCTGCGCAGGGCACTAGCCACTGCAGAATCACTAGCCACATATCCTCAGACAGTACCGGTACAGACACCTTCTCCCAGTCCTCCTCTCCAGTCCCAGATGGGATGTCCATAAACTGGCTTACCATCTGACACTTGGGATGAAATGGCTCGAGATATTTGACCGGTATACAAAAGAGAAAGCGGGCAATTCGAGGCATCTGTTACTCGTAGATAGCCATTCGAGTCATGTAAATCTCTGGTTTATCGACTATTGCGACAAGAACAAGATTCTACTAGTAGTTTTACCTCCACATTCAACCCACCGTCTACAGCCACTTGATGTTAGCATTTTCTCACCTCTTGTACATGCATACTCACAGGAGATCGATCAGTTAATTCAATCGAGTGGTGGGTTTTCCCGCTTGACAAAACGAAGCTTCTGGCGGCTTTTTTCAGCTACCTGGAAGCACTCAATAACTGTTTCGAACATCAAATCAGCATTTTCCAGCCCCGGAATCTATCCTTTTACACCTAAAAAGGTCCTAGACTCTATAAAGAAGAAGACTCCATCTCCAGAAAACAGCGACAGTGATATGAAGAGGAAGATGCCTGGTTCTGTGAGAGGAGTCCGCCGGCTAGCCAAAGAAATCCACAAGGAGCAAGGTGTGCATACAGCCAAAATAGAAGAAATTATCCGAGTGTGTAAGAAGCTTGCCATTGAGAATGAAATTCTCAAGCATGAGAATTCTGGGTTGCATGCAGCACTTGTGAATGAGAAGAAAAGACGAAAAAGAGGGAAAGGTATGGGGCTCTTCAATAAAGAACGACCTGGAGAAGCGCAGTTCTTTTCATCAGCGAAGGTTGCAGTAGTTAGAAAGCGAGCAGAAGAGATTGAGATTGAGAACCAACTGCAAAAGTCTCTTGCAGAAGAAAAGAAGATTCAAAAGGTGCTAGAAAAAGAGGAGAAGGCATGGGCAAAGGCAGAAAAGGCACGAGAGAGAGAAGAAAAGAAACAGGCTAAAATTGCAGAGCACGAACAGCTTGCAAAGCAGAGGGAAGAGTGCAAGTCTGAAAAGCTCATTTTGAAACAAATACAGCTTGAAGAAAAGGCTCAATTAGTTGTTGAGCGAGAGGCTCTGAAAAAGCGACATGGAGAAGATCTTGGAAAATCAGCCATGAAAAGGTGCAAGATCACAATCCAGGAACGAGCAGATGCACCTAAAAAAGTGACTCAAAAGCAGAAACAGGTTTCAAAGAGTCGATTTATAGCAGAAAATTCATCTGCAGAGGTTCGTAGATCAAGTTGCAATGGGTCAAACCAAGATGGGCAGGTTTTGAGAGTTTCAAGGACCGGACGTAAAATCGCTCCTCCACGGCGATGTCTAGACTAGAAAAGATTAAAAATGGCTTCTCCAGGTTATATTCTATAAGTCTATAAATTTTCATATAAATTGACTGATATGTTGTGGAGTAAGACCATTTTAGAATCCGGTGTTTGATTTTTGGTGGGCGTGCAAGTAGCCGGGATGTGCAAGTAGCCGGGAATTACGTTAGGTTAGCCAAACGGGGGTGCCACTCAACCACAAGCATACCTGTCTCATATCCTGGACATCGCTTTCGTCCCTGTGCGAGAGTGAGAGAATTGCAAGCCAATTAGGATGCATTCATCGATCATATCGAGAGATCAGTGTTTCCTACCAGGTCGTTCGCATCCCCTCCACCGCACAAGACTTCCTGGCTGCATAAATAAGTCATCCTTTCTAACTCTTGCCTTGACATTCTCTTACTTCCTCAAATCCCGTGGTACCGCAAAGTATAATTACGGTTGCTGGCCTTATCGGGCTGTATATCGTGGGTACAATCGCTGTATCTCCTGCGGCATTAATGCAGATGTGAGTTCCGAGGTGCGCGGCGTGGGAGGGAATATTTGTGCTTTCCAGATGACGAGCTTTTTCATGATCAGAAGGTTAAATAAGGCCTGAGCAGAGCTGGTGTGGATGTAGCTGACGAAGGGTAGTCACCAATGAAGACTTCCATGCATGAGCTTCAGTAACACAAAGTGAGCCCGTGAAATTTCTGCGATTAATAGTTTCTTTCAAACCTTGAAAGTTTATTCACATAGTCAACAAATTTCGGCCCTTATGATGCCAGTGACCGTTAGATGGGAGATACACTGGAATGAAGTGAAGCATGCGCTGCGTGAGCGAGTCGATGCGAATGTGCCAGCTAGGTTATAAGACTGTACCAGGTCCTAGTTGTTCCAGGTATGCAGAATCAACATATCAGAAAGGGTCCCTCTGGTAATACAGCCCTGGCAACTACCAAGAGGGGGGAACACTGGCCGCTGAGATTCGAGTCGAATAGTTTCAGCAATCGAGCTTACAAGATCAATTGCCGGTACAGCTATAGCATGCTCAACTTTCACCTTGCATTGATGCCACCACGTGACGTTGGAGTTCATCTCCATATTTGGCTTAGGATTCACCTTCCATAGTCACCCCCATACCCACCACCATCCGCCAACCGATGGCTGAGGTAAACTCTCTATATTGTCAGCGATTTCGGAGCGGTTTTCAGGGATGCAGAGTAGGAATGCGGAGTTGGGCCTTCCGATATCTGCGATGTTCGGGCGTGGAACCAATGTATATAACCGTCTCGTCCTTTTTGACTTCAGTTATCGCCACGAATTCCCAACATCCATCTCTCATCTTCATTTCTACAGGAAGGAGCTATAGTGCCGGCCGCATACGCAAAAATTCATTTCTAATTCACAGTTGCTTGCGGATACAAGCCAACTACGAGTCTCTCAACCTTCCCCTTTCGGACTTCCTCCATTCGGGCTGTCGAGAGCCATTGCGCATATACGGGGCGTCTTGAACGCAACCGAGGGCCTACCTATGTACTTCAAAAAGTACCTCATGGGCTGACAATGAGCAGTCTGGCTCATGATGGCACCATTTTTGGGGGGAACTGGAGAGGTGCTCGGTTCTGGTGATGGTGTTCTTGGTTTCCTCTCCGTCGCGCTAGCCATTCGCGGTATAGCATGCCCATCGAGTTTTCTAGAGTCGAGCACGACATCGGCGAACTTTGCACCATCAACTCAGCATTTGCCACCTTGAAAGCGGCCCTGAATTCCTCTAACAGTAAGGTGGGGAATATGGTGCCTGGATACCGCTGCTGACAGCCGCTTTTGGCCGTCTTCCCATGAAAATCCTGTGAAGTTTGCAGCAGGGATGATGGCGGCAACACACACGCAATTTCTTGGGGATATGGCGAGGTTCGGAGAGAACGAGATGGAGTTGAATATATATCCACAAGCCGGTGGTGACGCAGTCCGTTGCATAATTGGAAAAGCGGACCCTTGAATATTCTCCTTTTTCTCTTTCTTCCCTCTCCCAACACACCGGGAGCCCCATCATGTCGAAGTTCCTGGGAAAGCTGTCAACCAGCTCTCCAAGCTCCGAGGACGACTCCAAGAGGGATGAGACTGCTGCCGTGGACATCGACGATGGCTCCCTCTATCAAGTCCGGCAGTCGAAACGCCAGATTGGTGTCACGTCTGCCGTCTTCCTCATCTTCAATCGAATGATAGGAACCGGCATCTTCGCTACCCCCAGCGCAATTTTCTCCCTTTCCGGAAGTGTTGGTCTCTCGCTGTTCATTTGGGTCGCAGGCATGTTGATCGCCGCTGCTGGTATGGCTGTCTACCTGGAATTTGGCACTGCTATCCCCCGGAATGGAGGAGAAAAGAACTACCTCGAATACGTTTACCGGAAGCCGCAATTCCTGGCGACGGGCTTATACACTGGCTATGTTCTGTTGCTCGGCTGGGCAGGTTCCAATTCGGTTGTATTCGGAGAGTACATCCTGCACGCCGCCAACGTCGAAGTCAACCGATGGAACCAGCGAGGTGTCGGACTGGCCTGTATCACATCCGCCTTCCTGATTCATGGTCTGGCTTTGAAATGGGGATTGCGCCTTCAGAACCTCCTCGGTATCATCAAGCTGCTCATTATCATGCTCATCATTGTGGCTGGATGGGCGGCCCTAGGAGGTGCCCTTAAGATTGAGAAGCCCCATAACTTCGATAACGCCTTCAAGGGCACCACCGGAAGCGCATATGGAGTCGTCACTGCTTTGTATAACGTTATTTGGAGTTACATCGGCTACAGCAATGCCAACTACGCCCTCACCGAGACGAAGAATCCTGTCCGAACTCTGAAAATTGCGGCGCCCTTTGCTCTGGGATGCGTCTCCATCCTGTACATGCTCGTCAATGTAAGAAAATCAAGTGTGTCTGGCTTAGAACAGACAACTGACTTAGCTAGGTTGCATACTTCGCTGCCGTACCTGCTGATGAGATCATCTCGTCCAAGCGTTTGGTCGCTGCATCCCTCTTCCGCAACGTCTTCGGTGCAAAGGCCGAACGCGCTCTATCTGTCTTCGTCGCACTTTCAGCCTTTGGCAACGTGCTCAGCGTCATCTTCTCGCAAGGCCGTCTGGTACAGGAATTGGGTCGTGAGGGCATTCTACCCTTCTCGAGGTTCTGGGCCAGCAATCGTCCCTTCAACGCTCCTCTTGCCGGCTTGTTCGAACACTGGCTTGTTTCGGTCATCATCATGCTTGCTCCCCCTCCTGGTGACGCCTACAACTTCATCTTGAAGTAAGTTGTCACGGAACATCCCTTGTTTGACTGAGCAGTTTACTTACAGCCTCCTAGTGTAATCTCGTATCCCCTCTCCGTCGTCAACGTCTTCGTCGCCGGCGCCCTCATCCATCTCTACCTTAACCGCACCAAGTGGAAATGGAACCCGCCAATCAAGGCCTCCCTCCCTGTTGCCATCTTCTTCCTCCTCAGCAACATCTACCTTGTCGTCGCTCCCTTCGTCCCGCCCGAGGACGACGACAGCATCTACGAGAGTCTTCCATACTGGCTACATTGCATCGTCGGTATCGGAATCATCATTGCTGGTGGCGTCTACTGGCTTGTCTGGGCTGTCATTTTACCCAAGCTGGGTAATTACAGGTTAGAGAGGGAGGTGTTGATTGATGATATTGATGGCTGGGAACGCCATGTGTTCAAGCATGTGCCTAATGCCCAGTCATAGGCTGGGGCATTTTCACGAGGGTTCCTTTTGCATTTCGCTTTTCCTGCGTCAATATGTTTAACGCGTCGTGCTTGTCGGTGCGAGCAGTCTGACCTACAGATACCCCTAATTTTTTAATCGAAGCAATGACGGACTTAGGCAATAACATCATTTTACATGTGCCATCCCTCTTAGTCGCTCCTGCTCAACGAGGTCTCCCGCCCAACCCAGCCTCTCCCGTGAATCGTCCAATATCCTGGCATACTCCAACACAAGCCTATACAGATATAGCAACATATCTTCTCTCCTAAGCACTTTGCTCGCCCACTGCCCTGCTTCCTGCGCAATCCTACGAGCCATATCGTCATGCCCATCGCCTTCTCTGCTACCTCCTCCTGAGCTTCCCAGAAAGAACGCCATCACGCTATAAAGGTCCACGAAAGTGTTGTCCAGAGGTACATAATGCACCCACGGCCACACCCTAGCATCCTTCCAATCTTTATAAACGCTAGCACGAAGCACCACGCTCCCACTGGCCAGTCCTCGCAAGAACTCCCCGCCGTCGTCGGCGCCACTCCCATCAAGCACAGCCACATACTTGTAACTCTGTTGAGCCTGGTCTCCCGCTTTGTTTTCATCCAGGTCGAAATATTCTGCAAAATATGCACATGGTGATGCACTGGAATCCTCACACTCCATTTCTGTGAACCGAACGTCGGCCCAGCTCCGCACCCAATCGGACAGGCGTTTGTTTCGCTGCGCCTCTACTTCATATACACCTTCCCCGGGGAGGATGAAGTTGCCCGCGGGTCCAACGCCTCTGACACTTGAGTTTGCGGAGCCCGAGTTGAGGTCTGCGACATGTATGTGCGACGCATTCAACATACTAACGAACCTGTGTCTTTGCAATCGGCACCAGTTCCTCCTCGTTATTTTCCCTCCAGTGGCCGGTCCGCGCCAGTACAGCTTCGAATTTCGTTTCTCCCATGCTGTAGTGACTGGTGAAGTCGTAGGATCAAACACCAAGGCGCTCACATTCCAGTCCCCTAGTCCGGGAATCAAGATATCATTATTGACACCCAATTTGCCGCCACCACTGAACATCGGAACCATATGCTGCGTGGTCCGTATATCGTCAGGTGCCACAAAAGCTCCATGGAGACCTTGCAACCACGGCATGTTGCATATATCAGTCGGTTTTGTCCAGTTGCCGACATAACCGCCGGAGTGATCCCTTGTCCTATTCAAGAGAAGATTCGGTGCAGAATGAGCAGCATCCGTGTGGCCCTGTGGCTGCCATATATCGGCCAGGATAGGATTGAAAGGCGGTTTACGAGCTGCAGAAGATGGAGGGCAAGCGGGTTGCACCAGCGACCAGTAGGGTCTGTACGGGCGCGGACCCAGGTAGCCGTCCGATGGGGGTGGGAGATGAGGGCCGAGGAATTCCGGGTCGAACGAGGATGTCGTTGTCGTTGAATTGGAGGTGTTATTTCCAATGGGAACGCTGAAGTTGAGTGTGAGATCTTCAGCTGGAGGTAGGACTCGTCTAGTCTCCAGGAGCAGCATCTGGATCTCCTCCCAGGGCACCAGAACGGCAGGTTCGTTGTTCGTGTTTATTGCCATATCAATACGGATATTGGGGAACCGGGCGCCGTCCCTGATTAATTCTTCGAGCATGGCTTTCCAAGCATCCAGCTTCGAATGTGGACCCATTTCTTCATCATCCACATCTACGTGACCGTCTTGTAATCGTATTCGGGGCACAAGCTCCGCAGCTTGTGCGCGTCTCCGGAGCTCAGGCGGCGTTAATCCCCTCAACGGCTCTAGATCTTCGCATATCTGATCCCAGAACTGCTCTACTATGACCGCATTGTAGGACTGCGCCAAGCTATACCATGTTTCGAAGCCTGGGGGCGGATGCCTGCCCCTTCGTACTCGATATTTCGCTGCTGCATCTGGAAGGGAGGATGCCGCAGAAGCCAGAGTTCTTGCAAACGATTGTTGAGAGTCGTCAATGAGCCGGGAGATGAGATGCCGCGATGATAGATATGGTTGCTCCTGAGACGATGGCCTATGTGAGCCTATGCGAGTGTCTATACTTGTCCTGAGATAGCGTAACGAGTCGAAGGTGCTGCCGAGGCCCCAGACGGCAGCATAGAGGGAAAGGAGACCAAAAAGCGCCAAAGCAGCCAATACTGATCCTCGAACTAATGTTATTCGTCTGCCTTTCGGGAAGACGCTTGTTTCACTCCCCCGTCTCAAGCAAGCGAATAGCATGGTTCATGTTTTGTGGCAGAGAGATTCAGCGGGCCGGTCTGGGTTTCTGCGGAAGGCGATTGGAATCCGAAACCGATCATCGCATGGTGAAATGTGTTTCGCATATGTCCCTCCAAAGCGCTGAAGGCGAGATAGTAGCATCGGATGCACTGAACTCTAGTTGCGGGAACGGTCGCGACAATGGCAGGTGGAAAGTTCGCTCAAGATTCCGAAGAAGTCGGGAATGCGACTCAACTGATTAATAGATTGTAGGTGTTGTCGATCGCACATCGGCCTGGGAAATAGATTGCACCTGCATGGGGTTGGCATACCCCAGACCCGATTCAGCCAAGTCAATTACTTGATTATTGCTGTCTTTCGCCGCACGTCCGGCGGCGAGCTTTTACAAGCTAAGTATGAAGAGGGTCTGGCAAAAATCGCAGGCGCAGCCGGCGATGACGTGGACCGGTGGCATCTGTAAGTTGAATCGATCATGCACTCTGGGGCAGATGCAGCATGTTCCCCATCGGAACCTTGCGGCAATCAGTTGGAGACTTAAAGGTGACCCTAGCGGTTTCAGGCATCCATGGCCGCATCTTCGTCCTCATACCCATCCTCCTCAACATCACCCGTTTCTGGGTCATCATAATCCTGTCCCTCTTCGTCTTCACTGTCGGTCCCGCTCCCTTCGCTTTCGCCCTCGCTTCCAGGATCGAAATCGTCGTCTTCCTCCTCCTCATCCTCTTGCTCCTGCATGAGCCTTGCTGCTTTTTCCAACTCTGTCTCCCCGTTCTCCTCGCCTGTAGCGGTGCCGTTTCCTTCCTCGTCCTTTTCCGCAGGTGGGTTGATGTTGAGTTTCTTGGCACGGCGCTCTGCAGCCATACTGGCGTCTTGAAGACCGTGATGTTGTACGTACGCATTGATTCCCTCATAATCGGCCTGATCAAGCATGCCGAATTCGACCTCTTGTGTTGGCGTGGTGATGACCAGGTTGAATGTGTTACGGAGCACGTTCGTGTACGAGACCGAATTGATAGCTGCGAAGTCGAAGAAGGCAAGGGGCTTTTTGAAGCCATACACTATGCCGCCAGCCGTAAAGAATAGATAACCTGTAGCATAATGAATACCAGTATCGTGATGAACAAGCCCGAAAGGACGTACCCTCTTTGCTTCCCCTGTGAGCCTTGACGTGAAATGCTTTCTCGCCCTTCCTATGGCTCTGAGGTATCGCACTCGCAAACTCATTCGCGTCCGGGAAGATCACCGATTTCCTCACTCCGGCCTGACCTAGACACTGGTTGATTGCATCCGCCATGGGTTGCGGGCCAGGATCCTCCCCTTCAATGATGTTCTTCCCCGTTGCTTCTTCGAAAGTCCACACGACAGGTTCAGGCGGAGATGCCTTCAGGTGCTCCGGCACGGGGTTGACGCCGTCGCCATGCACCGGGATGGCAATGAAGTTGTGCTGACGTTTTGCTTTCTCGGGGACGGGTAAGCAGAAGATCTGGTCTTGCCAAATGTCAGCCGGAGTCAGGCTCCAATCAATCTGTACATTGCTACTCACCGATATCCTTCCAAGCTATGCCGAATTCCACGCTACCATCAGGCCCAATGCCCCGTATTCCGCCATCTCGCTTGCCGGCCACGAGCTCTAGTGTGAGCTTTTTCCTTTGGGGAATAGAAAAGCTGACAGCAGGATATGCCTTCCACGCCTTGATTACGGCACTGGAGAGGCCTCCTAATCCAGCCCCCGTAGCCCCATTAGAAACGCCATTGTTGTCCTCTAGTTTCCGCTTTTTCGTCGCGGGCTCTTCCGCTCCTTGTGATGTGCGATTGAGAATATAGATAGATATTTCCTGGAAGAGAGTGGTCTGCGCAGGGTTCTCATCTATGCCAAGGTTTTAGAAGTGTCTATGTCGAAGAGATCTGGACCAGCTTGACATACCTATTGCAGCGCGTACTCTTTTGCGAAGCTCATTGTTAGCGGCAAATGCAAGGTCAATCTCCTGTCGACGCGTGCCCGCCATGGTTATCCAAGCGACAAAGTGGTGACTGAGGCGCCCTTTCACGCGATACCGTGGTGATAAGAGGTTGACGCGCCTTGGAGTCGTGTGTGGCTGGAGCTGTGGCAGAGCTCCCAAATTGTCCTAATCCGGCTAGACTCGCGAGCCCTAGCGTTCATTGTAATACGACCTCAATACTCCTATGCCATCACGTCTCGAGGTCAATCCGCCCTTTTTGCTCTGTCACCGGCTTCTGCTATGCCTCAATTGCTGGGTTACTATTCTCCTATTGCGTTAAACCGAGATTTGGTCAGCAGGTCGTATTCTGCTAACATCCACTCGTCTCTCCTTGCACGACATGTCATTCTCCACATCGAACCCGCTGGGGTCGGCTTTGCAAGGCGTTGCCACAGACTTTCCTTCAGTTCAATAATATCTGGGCGCTCTAACACATATTCTGCAGCAGCCGTCCCAAGTTTAGAGTTGATCGCCAATACATCCCACTTTCTACTAACCACACTCGCTCTGACCACATATGATGGTACTTACATATCAGCCTATACTTCGGGAAATATGCCATGAAAGGACATTTCAGAAACAGCTGGACAATTGCCGCACATCCAAACATGCTTGATCCTCGATGCAGAGATTAGTTCAGCCTTATATTGCTACATCTCAGGAACGGTGAAGGTCCGTGCGCGTCGCGAATCTCTAACACCAGTCGTCGCGGGACTCCGGGAGAACCAATTTCATCGCTGAATTCCTTCCATCGCATAGTTTGGGAGACTAAAAGGGCATTCTATGGAACACTAGGTTCAAGCAGTCTGCAAAGTACCGTTATATGCCGTGGTACAGCATTGCCTGCCGAGCACAGTAGATACAATCGCGGAGGGGGTTCGGTACAATCTCAGTATGAAAATGACAGTCGCGTCCATAGCCATGCATTATACCTCGATGCTCGTCTTTTCTTGTCGTCCTGCAGCTTTGCTGTTATGAACGCTACACTGTCCGGTTCCGTCCACTACTTCACTTTGCTAACCCCTTCACTGCCTTTATCCGTTGTCCACCTGCTGGCGTTGGCATTCTCCTTTTCATCTTCTCAGTACCTTCGATCATAATCTCTTAATTCATATTTCTGGTCGGATTATTCAACAACTTCTCACCAAGAAACCTCGGTGACGGCCTTATGCAAGAAAAGCCCTAAGATGGAGTCTTCCACTTCCCAGAAATCCGGTTTTCGGCTCCCTGCGTTGTTTACAAGAATCTTTCGACTCAAGAGCACCGCATCACAACCTGTATTCAACAGGCCCGTCATCACTGAGCGCGAATATCATATCTCTCGCGCCCTCAACCTTACACTCCTATCGCTCATGGTCGTTTTATCTGTGGCGACTGTCGGACTCAAAGCGATGACTCTTGCATTCATCGAAGACAACCACGATATGGGATTTGTCTTTGAAACCGGAGATCCCGAACCCACCGTTCTGGCAGCGTTGCCCGGGCGGTTGTACACAGCGCCGGCAAAGCTGGCCATTGTAGCCGGCGTAGTCGCTTTTGTGATTGGGGTTGTACATGCAGCATGCGTGCTATGGGATTGGAAGCGTGGTAAATTCGTAAGACATACCTTCAAACTAGGTTTTGAACTTCACCGTCGAGCACCTGGCTGACGACACATGAGTAGACACAATCATATGCCTTCCGTCGCAACAGCATGTTCCTGCACTTCTGCAACTCTGTACTTGTGCTCTTCTCCTTGGTTTCCATCTTCATCACGCACAAATCAACCTCGCATTTCCATGAACGATACATCATGCGACAAGCGGATCGCTTTAACGATCCAAACAATCCCTTCAACAACAGCACCGATAATGATGGCATCCGTTATAACATCGGCACTTTCGACCTCGAGACTTGGAGCTGCGAACTCAAGACCGTTGAAGGCGCTAGGAGAGTATGGAGTGAGTACGAGCGACAATGTTCCATTGAAATGGCGGGAAGAATCCTCGTTATACCTTTTATGATAACAGCCTTCTTGATCGCCGGTGCATGCATTGCGCAGATGATGAGGTGCAGGAGGGATGCCAACGGGGAACGCATGAAGACCGAGGAGGTGAGCATGGAGATGGGCAAGTTCAACGCCATCTAAGATTTTCCACAGAGCCCTCAACTCTGCATTTTTCGTGTGACTTCAAAGCAGTCGGACATTTTGATCATTTCCTCTTTTTCTAGAAATGGGCACGAATCTTGAGGTCCCGGCAAGGCATCGTTTGGCGTTGTATTCGGGCCCTGATGCCACCTTTTCCTTTGGAGGTTAATTGTCTCCTCCACCTAGACCTAATCGCTTCTTTGCTCTCGCATCATGGATAGATATACCCCACGTTCGTTGTCAGATATACACATATAGAGTCGACAGACTATGGCTGGCTTCCTTGTCTGTTTAGAAAGGGAAGGGCGTCTCTTGGTTTGAGTGGAGCGGTCCGGTAAAGAAATGACTATGTCCCTGCATTGGAATATCACAGTATCGGAAATATACTCGCCAGTTTACAGTTCTTCGAGCCGCCGTCTCTTAGTATACAATGGTATGTTGCGTCGGGGGGCACACCGTATAGATTTGCCAATTTGATTGCGATATATGATCACAGCTCAATGTTTGCACTCGCATACAACTCATGTGCCATCCGCCGACTTTTACTGTGTAGCGCCATGGGTGGGGATACCGACTTTCACGTGTCGCTAACATAGGTGGGAGACCCTTGGAATGGACTCCACCCTACCATGTAGACTATCCACCGGAAATCGTCATTGCACCAACCCCCCGTTTAAACTCCAGATGCCAAACGCAGCGCAAACATTGGAGATCAAAAACTGTCTTACAAGCAAATTGAAAGAGATCGTTCGCTTCCGATAAGGAGTTGTAGCCAAGGCGCCAAGAAGCTCATTTCACCAGCAACGATACACTCCCACAATACTTACACCGAACCCCTATCTAACCATCCACTTCCCCTGTACCCAACGGCATACCCGATGCATACGTTTCTAGTAACGACGCCTCCTCGACCGCGCCCACCATGTCATACGCCCCATTGCCCTCCTCCGTTGAGCCAGAACCCCTGAACGGCACTCAACCCCATCATCGCGATGACCGGTCCCGAAACTACGTTTCACACTTCGATCATGGCTTCGAGAAGGAAGAAGAAGGTCTTCGCGCCCCATACTACTTTGTCGGTCACAAATTGCACACCGCAATATCCATTGCTGCGGGCACAGTGATGTGTCTGTTTGGATACGAGCAAGGTGTCTTCGGAGGCATTATGGTCGGACAGCCCTTCATATCGTACTTCGCGGATCCTTCGCCATCAGTACTAGGCTTCGTAACCAGTATATACGATCTCGGATGTTTTGGAGGCGCTATCTTATCGTCATTTGTGGGAGAAAAGTTGGGACGAAGATGGATGCTGATGGTGTTCACTGTCATCATGACTGTGGGAATCGTGATTCAGACTGTGGCGCAGAGCATGACCTGGCTGGTCTGGGGAAGACTGATTGCAGGGATTGGGAATGGGGGAAACACGGCTACTGCGCCTGTATGGCATGTGGAATGCAGCCGCAGCGAGGAGAAGGGCCGCGCCGTCGTGAAGGAGATGACCGTGAATGTCGGAGGATTCGTGATGAGCAATGTTATCACGCTTCTCTTCAGCGGTGCTAGCTCAGAGGCTCAGTGGCGGTTCCCGTTGGGCATACAGCTGATCTTCAGCGTGATTATCCTATGCATGGTTTATATCTTGCCTGAGAGTCCTAGATGGCTTCTCATGAGGAGCAGGGATGCTGAAGCTCGGAACGTGCTCAGGGCTTTGAGTGATAGCGATGGCGAGGCACAAGACGAGTTTGTCAAAATCAAGGAGTCTGTAAAAGTCGAGCAAGCAGCAAAAGCATCATGGAAACAGGTCTTCGCTGGAGGCCAGGCTACTCGACGAGTGTCTCTTGGTGTCCTGCTTCAAATGGTAAGGGATCTACCGGCATAAACACGTCCGCCGCTAACAAATGCAAGGCCCAGCAGTTGTCAGGTATAAATGTCCTATGCTATTACTTGCCTCTGGTTCTACATCGTTCGGTCGGTCTGCCGGAGCTCACCTCTCATATCATCGCCACCATCAATGCTTTCTGTTTCATGAGCGCGACTTGGGCATCAATTACAATCATCGAGCGCGTAGGGCGCCGTCCTCTCTTGATGATATCTGCCGCTTGCATGTCCCTTGCCTTCCTCGGTATTGCAATATCAGTGGGAATAGGGCAGTCCAACCTCGGAAGCAGTCTCGTTCCGGGTATCGTCGCCACGGTGTTTATGTTCCTCTACTTCACCGCCTTTAGCTTTGGCTGGATCACGGTCCCTTGGTTGTATCCAGCTGAAGTAAACTCCCTTTCCATGCGCTCGAAAGGTGCCGCGCTTGCCACAGCATCCGATTGGCTCTTCAACTATGTTGTGGTCCAGACGACGCCGATTGGCATTCACTATCTGGGATGGTTCATGTACCTTATCTACGCCATCTTGAATGCTTCGTTTGTTCCTTTCGTTTACTACTTCATTGTGGAGACCGCAGGCAAGAGCTTGGAACAAATCGACAGATGGTTTGCGGGTAACCCTGGCTGGAGAGTCGACAAAACAAGCGTTCAGGAGGGGCGGCTGTCTGAGCATGCGCTTGCACCGGACCATGAGCGGGACGACCAGGAAAGGATGTTGAAAGAGTTCGAAGTTGAGAGTGATGAGGAGCTTTGAGAAAAGGTGGTTAAGCTCCCCTGCTTGAACGAAGACAAGTAGGTTCAACATCAGACAAGCCGCAACTACCCTCGGTCCATTCGTGGAGGTACTCGCCATTGTTCCGGAATCGCATTTGTGGGTGACAGTGGAATCATGTGCTCTGCGTGACTGGCTGTGAGCACGCAAGCTCCTTTCCCGCGATTTCACCGCGATCGCAGGCGACACGTGACGGTTCCGTAATGTCAACGCTCGGGCTACGGATCCAACGGCGCGACTTTCACAATCTTTCCTCAAGTCACTTATATAAGGATTTCAAGTCTACTTCAACTCGGCTCCAACCAACTATTCGACTGGCAGCAAATCCAATATGGCTGGGGAGCGAACAACTTCTACAATACTCTCGACGTCAAAGCCCGAAGCCCAAACCGCGAAACCGCCGAGTTGGCTAGATATTTTCGATGATCTCATCAACAATGACGCCAAAGCCCCATCAACATTCCGCACCGGGCACACCGCAATCAGACTCCCCGACCACGCCCACTATGGCAACTGGCTTCACATCAGTCGAGTGCTGTCCGACTCACGGAAGACAGAAATCGAGACAGATATGAGGGCTATGTGGTGGCAATGGGAGTCGTCCGTATACCCGCCCTACAACGGGCCTGGCGTCCCCTACCGCATGCTTCCCAAAAGCTTTTGGAAACTGATAGGGCCAGAATGGGCTCCATATCCGATGACCAAGTCACCCGTTGCTCCATTTCAGGGACCTCATACGGCTCTGTTCAACGACGGTCGCCATTTCCGAGGCTGGTTCATGCATGTTCCTCGATACCTCAAAGCGGATGAGATGGCCATCGCCGAAGAGAATCTCAAAACTGCCTGCGACCAACCGTGGGATTGGGGTCGAGCACATGGAGCCAACCCGGTGATGCCGCTTAGCGAGAACGACGCGCATAGGCGAGGTGTATATTCTGGTCAGAAAGACATGGTGACGTTCCTCAAACACGAGTTGCACATTTCTTTTAAGCGTCAAGAGGATGAATACGGGACGTGGAAAATGGATCCTCCTCTTTGGTCGAAATGGACGGAACCTCCGCCAACCTGGTATCCAAATCCCTTCCGGCCTTTACTGGCAGTGTTTGCTCCAAAACGACCTCAGGGTATGGAGTATTCCCGGCCTCCACCCGAGCTCGAAGTGCTCAGTGACGATGATTCAGTGGTGGAGGAGAATGTTCGATCTTTAGATCAGTCGTGGGCTGCACATGATGAGGTCTATAACCGTCTTCTTATGCCTCCTACGCCCGAGAAGCTTGAAGATGATAACGAAAATGATGATTGGGATTCGAACGAAGGTTAGTCGGCTGTCCCGCGGATTGCTCGTTTGCTTTCTTGCTCCTTAATACCATGGCTGATCCATGATTAGCCACTCTCTCTGGACAGACTTGATTACGAGCATTAGGAGAAGATCATGTCCCGACTTGAGGAATGAGAGATTCATTGGCGAGGTAATGGGTACTCGGGGTAATAGAGGATGTTGGGCTTACATTTTCCTTGTGATGACTGATGTACAGGATACCAGAAATGTACTTATACAAGACCTCTTCCTAGACCGTTATGGGTCTATTCTGCTTCCTTCACTGGGTCCGCTTTCCTTAGCGAAGCAGTCGACTTGCCCACGCGCGTGAGTCCCGTTACAGCTACCCCGGGCTTAGACCGCAGCAGGAAACCCTGTGAAGACAGGTCCACGTGTACTTGCTAAGTATTCGCACCTAATCAATTTCTAAGACTTCACCTTCACCAGAGCCATTACGACACTCGTCCGCAATGTGTCCTATGTCACTCCTTCAGTTATCTATCAGAATATTATAATTTCAAGCCACTTAAGAACGGCGGAGACCAGGCGAGGCGCAAGGGCAATCGACGGGGCACGTTGCGCAGGAGCAAATACGCTAGGACACGTAAACCGGTCCAGAAAGAGTACCAGCAAGTCGGGTCGACATCTGGGGGAGAAGACGCAACTGCACAAGCCCGGCCTTGAGGCATGCCTCCGGTAATTGTCATGGTTTCGTTAAGTTCTGACCTCAAACCGGCATTAGTCCACCAGGAGGCCAAATACTTTTAAGGGCTCGCTCTGACAGTCCGAATTTTAAGTTGTCATAGTACGCTCGGCAGAGTTCTCCCAAATTTGCTACGATAAAATCGTGCACCAAACGGCGATTATAATTTCATCTATGCTTTAGAACGGGAACATAACTAAAACCATCAACACTCAATCCTGCGCAAACCTCTCTTACATCCCATCCTTCAACATAGCCTGCACAAGCTGTACATGCCTATTCGCATTCGTCTCGCTCCACTCATTCTCATAATTCAGTCCATACGGCCAGAAATGCCCGCCTCCACAATTAATCTTCGCACTCGGCCCATCCCAACTCCTCAACAGCGGCAGCGCCGTCTTCCAATCCCCAGCCTTACACTTCCGATCAAACGCAGCCGTCTGCCCCACCCCCAACGTGTGGCTGATCTCGTGCATCGCGGTCCGCTCAGTCATGTACGCGCGGTCGCTGCCGAAGCGCAGGTCGCCGTTGTAGTTTGCCTCTGCGGTCGGGACGCCGGGGGAGTAGTAGACGCGGATGGTTTTTTGGGCGTCCGAGTAGCGGTGGTAGCGGGCGACGGCGGCGCGCATGGCGTTTTCGATGCGGGCGTAGGCGTCTTTTTGGTCGGCGGTGGGATTGGAGGCTTTTTGCAAAGTCCAGTTTAGGGCGGCGGAGGCGGGGGAGAGGCAGGTTGCTGCTAGGGCGATGATGGAGAGGCGCATGGTGGATTTGTGAAGGGGGTTTTTTGGGGGTGTTGGTTTGGTGCTTCTTGTTAGGATGGAGATTTGAAGGATTGCGGATAGAAGAGTGAAGTACTCTGAATGGGGTTCTATATGGGGAAGCTCGAATTGTACAAATTGTAGGGTACACTCGTCGCTTGTATCTAGTTCCAAGGCCTCCATTATACCCATCTAATTGCTAATGCTCCTGACCATCCTCGATGTTATCTCTAGAATTATGCTCATATTGCGCGTGTTCCTAATTCCCTCCAATGATATCATCAAGAGGAGTATGAGCGTGCCGCGTAGATTAACATTCACCCCTGTTGAACAGGGGAGTTTCCCGCAAAACTCAAAGGTCGCGTAGGTTTCATATCTGCGTACCTACCTGTCCGGTGAAGCCTCGGAGACGATGTGGCTGTCGATCATTAACTGCCTGCTTGTCCTAGTTGATGTACTTGGCGATGACCAGAAGAGTGTCCTAGTCTCGCAGTTCACCACACTAAGTCTAATGCATTGACTTGCGAGACATGATCCAGATCTGCGAAGAACTCTGCCCAATCAAGCAGGAAGACATTGGATCTATCAACGTGAGGTGGAAAATGTGCAGATTCCAGCATTTAGGAGAAAGAAGAGTGAACTGATATTAGGGGTATCATGGAAATGGTCGTCTGGAGCAACTTAACATCTAAAGCTTTACATAGATGCATCACTCCCGAAGATCGCGGCGTCAAAATGCCACGCCAGAGTTCCACAGGCAGAATCCAACACGCATTTAGGTTCAGTTACCGCGCACTCTAAACAGCTGGCGAGCGTCGATCCGGCTTGTGATTCACTTCCAAGCGCATTGAACTCATTCCTCTTGCTCTTCGTCCAAGGTGGACATACTCTCACGCGTCTCTTTTCGACGCTCCCACTTCTTGGAAGATCCTATGAATCTGTTACTTCGTGCACATGGAGTGTGGAAATCATGGCCCTTACTAGGCTGACGAACCTCAGCTTGCTTGCTGGACTCTGGCTTGTTGTGAGGGCCCATCCTAGCATCTCTTTGCTGCTCTGCCTCTACATTCTGCATCATAGCTTCAAGATTCTTTTGTGCTCTTTTGGTCTTAGCTGCTTCTGTCGGGTTCTCGTCCTTCCCGTAGCTCGCGAAGATGTCGTCGGCTCTCTCTGCAGTGCTGCTAGTTCTCCAAGTCCCCGCATTAGTTTGACTAACCGATTTGCGGGAAGCTTTGTCTTTTGATTTCTTGGGCAGTTTGCTAGACCCTTTTCCCATGTCGAATGGATGATTATTAACTTTGGTCGAAGCGGTAATTATCAGAAAATAGTTTAAGACTGTCTCAGTCAAGAAGTGTTTCGATGCTTAAGAAATGACCGTTGATGTGTGTATATACAAAGAAATAAAATAAATGGAGGTATAGGAAGAGTGGATTTATACTCGGGGATGACTGGAGTGAGACACAGTTTAAACAGTGACTCTGAACGAGTGACTTAAGAGGGGTCTGAGCATTTGATGGTTTTCATGACTGCAGAAACCATCTCGGAGGGTCCTTCTCTTCGTCGTCAGTTCGCGTAGCACTGACAAGTGGCAGTTGATGGTCTGACGACGAGTCTGTGCATTGTCGTACAGGTGTGAAGTAAAAGCCTCTGATGGTTTTTGAGGAGAGTGCAGAGGTTTACTTGGACTTCGTATCATATCGCGAGTGGGCTTTTATACGATCATTGGAAGACGCATGCTGGTCTCAAAAGGCGGCATATTGTTTCCATCACTACCGCAGCCCACAGCAGTGTTGCGTTGTGGAAGTTCGGGCGGTGTAATAGATATCCCCCAAGTCAAAATGAAGACCCCCTCTGTGCGATGAACTTGGACGTTTGATGGAGGAACAAAGTTGAAGTCAAAACATGCATCTGCCGCAGGACGATCTTTCCTGGAAGAGTCGTAGCGGATGAAGGCTAGCGGCTTGGCAATCAGTGCGGTCGCTGACGCCTGAGGCAACCCAACTCTCATAACACGACGGGAGCGAGCTTCTCTCCAACTAGCCTTCCTTTCCCCAGCTGCTTGAATCTTCTCCATGATGTCCCTTGCGTTGCCGGATTCGCCACATCGGCAGAGACGCATCTGGCGTCCCAATGGATCCCACATCTCACAGTATGGGATCAAGAACTGTCGTCGGCTTTCTTCGACGTCGTGGAACACTGTATAAACGCCCGCAACTTCTCCATGAGCGATCACACCTCATGATAGACCGGTGAGAGGGAAGGAATAGCATAACGCTGGCTATCGGAATGCTGGCTATCAGATCGCTCGATACCGATGTATCAGGACGCACGGCTAATGAAAAGTTCAGAGAACCAAGTCAACCATCGCACGTCATACCTAGTTTGCCCGTGGAGTAGAGGGTTTCAAACGTCCTGGTGACGTGCTGATTGGAGGGGTGCCACTTCCGCCGGAACACATCCGGAGAACGACACCTACGAACAGTTGTTTCGACAAATCTGGAAGAACTTGGATGCGACTTCACATAAGGCCATTCGGTTTCCCTGGCCGGCAGCTGCGCGACGTCCCTGCATGGTGCCTACAAGGCGGAGAATGCGTCTCGTTGACCTGAAGGGTCCACAATACTTTGGTTGAGGACTGTGGACTGTCAGCCTTTTTCATGGGATCGGTGTGTCCAAGAAGAAGAACAAGGGACGCGGCAGGAATGAACCTGAAGCAACAGAGGAGAGGAGTTCTCACCGTCAAGGTCGTCGCCGATTGCAAGAAGAGTTGACAATTTGGTGAGGAACAGGAAGAGGTTTGTTGCGGAGAGGTTGCAGGGTGGTGATTAAGCCATCAGAGGTGGTGGTCTGATACTCACGTCTCGCGCCCGCTCTGATTGGTTGATAACCCAATCCCCCTCCATCCATGCTGCAAAGCTTCGCCTGGCAGTCTTTCACGTGGGGGCCCGTAGGGTGGTCTCAACCACCTCTACGAACAACCGACTCCGCTTGATGCCGTAGCCCAATTCTCCACCCGACATCCCGTCATCCTCTCGAGCACGGCTGAGTGCACTCCTTTGGCCTATCATCCATCAACAAGGCGAGTTGGGGACATCCTTACTTTCCTGCTTGGCGGCCTCATTCCATCTCGAGATGGGCTTACTTCAACTACCAGGCGAGGTGCTTGACGAGATCATCGACTTTGCCGTTCCTGATGGCCTAGAAAACTTTGCCCTTAGCTGCAAACTGATTTATGCACGGGCTTCCTCTCAGATATTTCATCACAACAGGCGCACACGGATCGGGCGCTACGCGGCTCAACCGAGCAACGACCGGGGCAAGCCATTGCTCCTTCTGTTCGAGATTTCGAGGGATCCCTCCGTCGCAGACTACATAGATGTGCTCAACCTCAGGAATCCCAATCCGGATGACAATGCATCCGGCTCAACTCAGCTTACCGATGAATTCCGTATGGAGGAGGAGGCTATGGATGGGATCAAGAACATGGTCACCCAGTCCGCTTGGCTGGAGAGTGCTGGCGTTAATGTGGAAGATTGGTGGGATGCCATGATGGACGAGGATGAAACAGTCGACGACGAGGACGACTTCGAGGGTGTGCCGTGTACGGTTGTCTCTCTCCTGAGCCAATTGCCGAATTTGAGGTCCCTGCAACTTCCAGAAACATGGGTTCAATTCCGCCCAGAGTCCGCGCTGACTGATAGAGAGAGGCAGTTGCTCTACGTCCTCGACGCCTTGGTAGCATATTCGAACGCGGGCGCAAAGGGTGTTGGCAGACCACTCCAGCATCTCGAAACACTCTTACCATTTAGCCCTTCAGGCTACGAGGCCAGAGCTGCCCTGCAGTCCGTGGAGCCTTTTCTAGCCTTGAAAGGTCTGCGGGAGTTGTTCGGGGTGGCTCTGATCGCTGTTGACGACTCCTATACGGGGATCCCCTTCCGATGGAGATCGGACCACGCAATTTCCTCATTGCGTCGCATCGAGCTCGCGCACTGCTGCATCGATGCAGATGGTATATCCGAATTCCTATCTCGCACGCCCCAGTTGGAGATCTTCCGGTATTCGCACGAGACGAAATGGCACGGGTGTGAGCATGACTGGAACGCGGGTGCTTTCATTGGAGCCATTGCTCGACATTGCGGCGCAACCATCACAGAAATGGCAATTACCATCGACGAGATGTATGGTGACATTATCAACGGCGCCTCGAGTTTCCTCGCATTCAATAATCTGAGGACTCTCGAGGTAGACGTGCAGATCTTTTGTGGACCGCCTCTTGAAAGCGGTCAGCGACGAGGTCTAGCGGCAATGGTGCCTGACGGCGAAACCCCTTGGACAGAACATGATATTCCCTGCATCGCCAGCATGCTTCCGCCCAGCATCGAGCATATGGTCATCAATACCGATTTTCCACAGAGTGAGGCCCAGGCGCTGCGATCATTACTGAAGAACATCCCGCAACAACAGGCGGAGCGCTTGCCACAACTACAGACCGTCATAATCAGGCAATTCAACGATACGTCTGGTGAGGAAGTTTTTGGCATACCTGGTCACGTACATGTCGTGGACGGCAATGCGGAACTCAAACTGCAGAGATCCATGCTTCCGTTGTGGAAACGGAATTTCTCCACGCGCGTTGGTGGCATCGCCTACACTTAGTACGAATAGACTCGAGGCATTAAATGGAAACGAGCAACATCATCTTTCTTTAACATTCAACAAGATCTTCACTGCCATACAAGTCATTCTTCCCACCGTCTACTCCATGGTGCCAAGCACCTGCATAAGCTCCCCGAACAAGGCTGGGGTGGCACAGCTGGGCGCCGATTCTATTCTTGACCTCTCACATCGCCCCGCTAAGCGCGGTGTAAGCACGATAGTGACAGCGTACTGTTAAGTCTGACTGTTGCGCAATAGGATTCTGGAGATTTAGGCACGGTAGATAGTCCGAGGCCGGTTACCGATGAATGAGGCTTGTACTTGGGCTGAAATTCCAACACTGACCTGCGACGTCTCCGGACTTGCGCACGAGTCTCTCCTGTGCGAGCTGCGCACGGCGTGGGCACGCACTGGGAGGCGTAGGAAGGCGCAGTGGAGGATGTTATCTACCGGCAAAAGAAAGACAAAGCAAACTCGGCATGTCTTCCTATCTCAATTGCCTCTATCTCCTAAGCTTTCCCCTCATTGTTTTGTCGCTTGTCTATTGCTACGTGGAATCACTGGTCTGCAAAAGAAGAACACAATCGCCAAAATGGCTTCCCTCATGCTATATCGCTTAGTTCTCCAATGGTCCTTGGTCCCTACGGTGCTACTCTTTATCCTCTCTCTCGCATGTGCAGGCTTGACGACTTTCTACTGGGTCGCTGGAGACAGGATGATAACCCGTGGCATTGTCCTGGGGGCTTCCACTGCTCGCTTTATGAACCTCGACTGGACGGCCACGATTGTCGACTATGTGTCATCATCGACAGATGCGGCAATAATTTCTGCCTGCTTGGGCGGATTGGCAGCCGTTATCACTTTTATGGCTTGGAGCAAATTACGGAGCGAAAACATTGATACGGACTATGAGCTCGTACGTCCACACTTTTCGCCCTGCCCGTTCCCAGTTATTCGCGAAAACGGTAGTTAACCAACCCCCTAGCCTCGGCGCCGTCTTTGGGTCGGTCTCTCCCTCGTCGTCCTGAGCGCATCATTTGGTTCGGCACTTGCGTCTTTTATCCTGCACTTCTCTCGCAAAGGCCCGGATGAGTATGGCTGCACGACCACGTTGAGTGGTTCGGACCCATCCCGTACTGACCGGTGGATCATGTGCACGAGGGAAATGGCATATTGCCGCGCCTTGCCCATGTTGAAGAAATTCGTCGAGGATACAGCAACGGCGGTGCAGAATAGTGCGGCGGATGTAAGGGCTGAGACTGGGGTAGATGTAAATGTTTCGAATGACTTGAGAATTGAGGGGATGGGTTTGGTTCCGCATGTTTGTCGGATGGCTGTGAGTACTGCAGTTGTGAGTGCTGGAGCCATTAACGGAGACTGATTCTTAGGGATAGCAAGCTGTCAAGTGGTTGCAGTTATTGTTCATGGGTTTGGCTGCTACGATTGCGGTGCTGATTCTTACACAGTCGGTTCTGAGGAGGAAGACGAGGTTTGAACGAGTGGGTATCAAGAAAGGGAAGAATGTCGCTGAGGGGAGTGTTGAGCCTGATGTCAGACATGTGCTGGGAGAGACATGGAAGGTGGGGGAGTGCGCAAGACATAATCTTAGACTCGGAACGGGGCGAGGACTCGTAAGGAGCAACCACCGGTTCGCCTGAGATGGAAAGATGACGGGTCGAGGGCCGATTGCGATTTAAAAGACCATAGTCGCCAAGCTTCTGGTGATAACTTCGAAGCCTCCACAGACGTTGAGATGGAATTATGGCGCGGAACAGCCTCTTGCTAGAACATGTCTGAGAAGCTTTCCATTCGGCTGTATGCAACCCGGTGCAGAGAATCCGGTATCTTGAACCTTTGCAAGTCATTCAGTTGGGCAATAGAGCATCATTTCGGTGCTCTTATATCGAACAAGATGGTATACAATGCTAGTATCCTTTTTTCCTAGGTCCTAGGCTTGCATGTGCACCTAGCTCGAGCATTTTGCACAGTTGCAGCAGCAGTCTTGGAATGCTAATCCACAGAGGGCAACCCCCTCTCGATCTGATACCACGTCGTTTTTTACTGATGACTCCTAGGCCCGACTTCTACACTAGTTCACAGTCCTATTTCTCAACCACGGCCAATCCACCGGCTCCTGATACCCATTCCTCTCCAACGCCCAATCTTCCTTCACCCTACACGGCACACACCCAGGCCAATAGCTCTCCGGCACCCTCCCACTCACTGGATTCCTATACTGCCACCACATCCTCTGGATATCCGGCCACTCAATATATTTCCCACTCCCTCCTCTAAAAGTCGCCTCCCTCTCCCCCACCTCCGCGATCGTCAGGTCCGGCGGATACCTCGTCGTCCACGTCGCACCCCCTGGATTCGGCGCTGATGAATTCCTCGGGGTAGCAGCGGACCATCCACCCTCCCAAGAAGACGATTGCCAGTAGAATTCGTCGATCGTGACGCTCCAGAGGCGCCATTTTCCGTCCTCAAGAACCATCTGGTCATGGTAGATGGCGCCGTTGAAGCTCCCGGGTTTCGTCGTCGAGGTCGAGGGCTGGAGGAGCCGTGCTCGAAGTGTTGCGCTACGGCCATCGTGAGAGACGAGGACGACGGGCTGGGGCCGCCAGTGGAAGGATATGCTGTTACGAAGGGCGGAGCGGTTGGTGCCGTACGAGGTGAAGCAGGCCTGCGCCACGCGCTCCGGTGTGATGAAGAAGCCTGCAAAGGGAGAGGCTTTGTGGCCGCGGCGAGCGAATAGCGCGCCCATGGCGGCGCAGTTGATGTCGTCGAGGAGGTAGCCGTAGGCGTGCGATTGGTTTTCGGCGCCATCGTAGGCGAGCGAGCGGGAGAGGCGGCGGGCGAGGTCGGAGAGGTCTGCGGTTCTCTTCGTTGCTGTCACTTTCCTCCTCACGGAGCTGCTCTTGAGAGATGTGGTTGTTGACATTCGGCTAGGCGTGTATGTTGGCTTGGAGATGTTCAGTAACGGCGGGATGTACCCAACTGGCTTCTTCAGTCCTCCGTATCCCCATCCTTCGTAGTAGTCAGCCACCATTAAGGGCGTAATATCCACAACCTTGATTTTCCAGACACCGCCTTCCTTTACAAACTGGTTCCGGAAAAGGTTGAACTCCCATCTCGCCGTTTTTTTGCCAGCATCCCCAATCATGGCAATCTCCAAACCCCGTGCAATCGCTTCTTTCCCATTTTCATTGACCTCGACAATGATATCGAAGATGGGATGGTCGTTATTGATCCCCTGTGTGAGGCCTTCCGGTCCCATTCTTTCCAGCGCTTGACGTACGCCTGCCAACCCCGTATAAATCCCTCCGCCCTCCCCTCGCAGAATAACGATAGAGTCAGGTGTATGCAGATCAACGACATCCGTCCACATCCTACGATCAACATAATACCCATGCGCATGCATCAAATTCCTCACTTCATCCTCATCATTCAATCTCCGAATCCGTCGCTCCAACTCCTCCTCCCCCAACGATACTCCCTTATCCTCCCCAGCAGCCTCAGGAATCAGCACCCCACTCCCCTCAGGGGTAAAATGATACGGCACAACCGGCACCCCCCTCCCGTTAACATTCCTCCACCCCTCCTTATACGCCTCCCTTTCCCGTCCACCCCCTTCATACAACCCATAATACCTCAGCAACGAAATCCTCCACCCTCGCTCAGTCAAAACGTACTCGTTTTCAAAAATCCCGCCGCGGAACCGCACACCCCCTCCCCCATCGCCCTGGAAGCGCAAACTATTCCATCGCCCCTTGCCCGCCGTCCCCGTCGCAGAGAGCGAAATCACGGGATTCTCAATCACGATGGCGTCGAGGCTTCCTGGCTGGGAGGGGGAGCCGGACATGGCTCCCGCGTCTGCGGAGAGCCATTGCGCGATTGCGTCTGCGCCGTGTAGGATTGTGGTGCTGGAGTCGTTGGTGGTGGGAGGGGCGTTGGCGGGGCCCCAGTGGAGGGTGGCGTTTGTGGAGAAGAGGGTGGGGAGGAGGGAGTGGTGGCCTTGGTGGAGGAGGTGGGTGAAGAGGCGGGTCGTGTCTTTTATGGAGCGGAGGGATTCGATGTTGTGGAGGTGCGTGGTTAGGGAGGTGAGGGTGTGGTTTTGGGAATGTGTGGGTGGGGATGGGAGCGCGGATGTGAGAGGGAGGAGCGGGAGAAGAGTGCTGAACGGGGATAGACGCATTGTTGTGAGGGTTGGGGAAGGCCAAAGAGGCCTTGAAGTTGGATGATGAGACAGTGAATGGGAGACTGTCGGCGGTCAGGGTGAGGATGGATGTAAATACATGTACACATGGCGATCATATTTCCCAATTATGCCCCGCATTCTCATATGATGATATGCGATTCTTTCAATGTATGTGGAGAGGCATACAGGAAGATCGGTGTTCAGATCGCAGTTGTGTTGTGGGAAGTGATGATGTGCAGCAACTGCCGAAGGGAGTTGTTCTGCGCCCCTGTACAGAGGCTAAAATCCCGATATTGCGGGGCTATACAGTTATTGTTGTGTCTATACCACGGCCGTAGTCCCCATAAAGATGGCTTGGGGTTTCGTTCTTGAGAAGGCATTTTTGAGCTTGGCCGATTCGGCGATCTGGTGAAGTGGGAGCTGAGCTTGGAAATGCCTCCGATGAGGTCTACATGTTGCGTTGGAATTGTCCCGATGGAGAATAGTTTTATGTGAAGGGGCGGAGATTTTGGGCAAATCTTTTCTTCTTTCTCGCTCCAATGTTTTTCTGGGCCCGAGTAGTAGTCGCCCAGATAGGAAGCACCCATGGTGAAGTGAACACACTGTGACCTGGAAATAACGAAACCACACTCCCTGCGTTGTCAAGATGCCCAAGTGTATTTTACTACCGCAGTCGCCAACTCTGATCCTTAATTCGTACAGGCACAGTCCACTGACACTCAGCTCCAACCCCTAGTTCGCATCACCCACATCAATGCTCGGACACCAGTAATCCGTTGTACACGAATACCTCTCGCGGTCGTACCTCACCGAAAACTTGGTCGTCCCATCCTTGAAACACACAAACGGCTCGCTTCCCAGCTTCGCGTCGCCGGCAATGGACCCCTTAGCCGCCTTCTTTGCGTCCGCGCTGATGTTCGTGGTGAATGTTCCCTCGTCGAGTCGTACGCGTCGTTGTCTCCCCTCCCACTCCGGTGAGCTTCCGCTGACAGTCACTAGTGCGGTTGGGTTTTGCAGAGTTGAGCCCTCCTTGATAGGTCCGTCCCGGAAGAAAGCTGCCGCAACGATGACGTCCTCGTCTGGATCGGAAGGTTGGCAGCGAACGAGGTAGACGTTGTGTTTTGAACCGGCGGCCGTCGGTACGCTGAGAGCGAGGGAGGGCACGAGAGCCAGTAAGAGGGCGAGTTGGGATAGCATTTTGGCCTTGCTTGTACTCTTTAGACGTGAGTAGGTACAAGTGAAGTGTTTCAGATGCAGTGAACTATTATGCTGATCTTTCCAGATTTATACTTGCGAGGCTTTGTCACACCATAGCAAGCTCTCGTCATCGGCAATAACCTATAGATCTCTTACATATTTCCTGTGATTGCCAACGAATTTCTAACATGGGCGGATTTCTTCATTCGTGCTGTCTCGAAAAGATGTGGTTCGTGCGAAAGCTAATGATTTTATGTTTTAATCTATTTTCTCCGCATGGCACGTGTGGCCAGCGATCCAGACCAGACTTCGCATCATTTGCAAGAATTGGTGATGATGGGAAACCCTGGCACCGTAGTGTTCGTTAAACCAAGAAAGATGGGTTTCCTGCAACGTTGCAGTGTAAGCGCAGCAAGAAATGGGGATGATGCGTGATGTCTCATATACTGCTGCATCTAGGCGATGCTTTCACACATATCGATTGCGAATGTATCTACTAATCCGGACTCACTCATATTTTCCCAGAATCAATGTAACCGGCGAGATGGAGAAAGCGCAAGTTTAGAGGAACATTTTCAACGAGGCTTTGACCGTAGCGAGTTTCGGCGTTGGTAGACAATTTAATATTGGATGAGATTCGAGATCAACCGATGCACTACCAATGCACGGCAGCAATATGCCGATGCATGCGTACGCGGCACACTGGACAGGCTCTCTGGCAATATTTGAAGCGAGTGGTACAAAGAGTATCCCTTTACGGTGTGGCGATGGAGGGATAGTTTACCCGAAAGGGACTCGTTTCCACGCTCTTTGCGGCTGCAGTGTGTCTGATCCTACGGTGAACCATGAGATACACTTACGGTCAACCGAGTGCGCTGAGGAGGAATTAACAAGTTATTCCACGATTTTACCTATCTCGGGTATGTATCAATGCATGTTTTCATGTGCCTCACTAAGGCAATGATTCTTAGAGTAACGGCCGTAATTGTTTCAACTTCTAACACCATTGTGAGTTTGGACCCTCGTTAGGAATTAGGATCGTGGTCTGACATGTATTCGAGGGCGCTGCACTCGAAAGTTGGCTTAGTGGAGCAAGACTCAGCGTATCGCACTTGAAACAGATAGCGGACAATATATAGCAGCATACCTTAGTGTAAGAAACAAAGCTCGGTACAGACGAAACATCGTAACAGAACTAGTTTCAGACACATCCCTCAAATTTGGTGCGCTGGTTAATTAATAGTATTGCCTTCGCAGTCTCATTGAAGCACCGTGAGAGTTCTGCTTCCGCTTAGCCACTTCAAGGCTGGCCCAGTCTCAATTGCGGTTCGATTTCTGGGTGCGAAGGTAGATAACCTAAAACCCATGAAATTCAAGCAGCCAATTTCTCTCAACAACCGCCGGTATTGATGGTTGGATCCTTTGCTCTTCCAATTATGGGATGAAGGATTATGTCACTAGGCATCTGTATCTAGTGGACGGCATAGCCACACATGAGGATCCCATGTCAGATACACAGCCACTGAAGCGCACATGTCAATTCAACGAAAAGCACTCGCCAAAGATAAGCTGACGAAGTGCTAGCGGCCTCCCTTACACGTTGATCGTGATTCATTGCAGCTTGTAGCGTGTATCGAAAAGGGCCAAATACACCCCTGTGGTGTTTGAAGGGCGCCATTCTTAATTCAAGCACGTTGTAATGACGCAAAAGGGCGTCGCTGAGGCCCTTACTGGCGTGAAGGCGGGCAGGAATGTCTCGCGCGATACATCTCCAACGAGATTCTGCCCATGACACCAACCACGGAACACGGCCCGAGCGGGGGCATCTTGAATACAAGGGTATGAGAAAACAGATATAACAACAGCTGAGAAACTCAGATGTACATGGTCTTTTTCCAGGCTAACTTCTTCGAACACTTCCTTCCACACAGCAGAATACGCAAATAACAATGTACAGAGCTACTTTAGCAGACCTACTATTGACAGCGGCCTGCTTCGTCCCGCCAACCTTTCAAGCTGTTATCCCACGGTCGACCATGAGAATAGTGTACCAGTTCCCCAACAAAGGCACTTGGATCGAAAACGTCGCAACACGATCAAATGGCGATCTTTTAGTCACTTTGCTCTCTGCCCCAGAATTACATTCCATCTCGCCACTAAGCAACGACCCCACGCAAACACTGATACATTCTTTCGCCGGGACTCCTGGCATCACGAGTCTCCTTGGGATAACAGAGCTGGAGGACGACGTCTTTGCATTTGTGGCAGGGAACGCGACGCAACCGGGGTCATGGAGTATATGGCAAGCGGATCTACGGAGAAGTGGTCATAAACACGGGAAAGCATCGGTATCAAAGATTGCAGACGTACCCACGGGAAACTTATTGAACGGCATGACGAAGCTGAAGGAGCGCACTGTGCTTATCGCGGATTCAATGGCAGGTAACGTTATAAAACTGGATACTGGAACCGGAAAAAGCGAAGTCATCCTTGACGATGTCACAATGAAACCAACCGCAATCCCGCGCTTTATCTCCGGAATCAACGGCATCAAGCTATTAGGTGATCACTTTTATTACACCAATTCCTTCACTGGAAAGCTACACCGCATTCGCATCGATCTCGAGAGTGGGAAGGCCATTGGCGCAGCCGAGACCGTTGCTTCCGATTTGGTTGACAACGATGACTTCGCTATACTGGAGAACGGCACTGCATTTGTCGTGCGGGACAATTACAATGTTGTTGAGAGGGTGGAGCCGGATGGAACCCATAAGATCTTTGCTGGAAGCATTGACAGTAGCGGAATGGCTGGCCCAACCGCTGCGACGATTGGTAGGACGGCCAGAGACAGGAACGTCTTATATGTTGTAACCAACGGTGGTATGAGAGCTCCCGTCGGAGGAGAGGTTGTTCCAGGTCGTGTTGTGGCTATCAGTTATGAATGAACGACAATATCGATACCAAACATAAATAATAGAGGCCAAGTGTGTCCCTTGATTTGCAAGTCTGTCGAAGAACAGAATGGAAGCTTTTGGTGTTACCCTGGTGAAGAGCCCGGAGTGCAGGTGTCCAGATTTGGCCCGTTCTTGTAGTGCAAATTGTGACCCAGTTGGGTGCTGACTCACAATGACGGTGATCATAAAATGACAACAACAGCTCTCGATCTGCAAGTTCCAAACTTCCCCCACCATGTACCTATGCGAAGCTTGCACGAATATCAAGCCTCATCTCCTACAGCCTGGCTCACGACTGAAACGTGATCTCTGTGTTCCTCACCATCAAACATCCTTCGACCTCAAAAGAGCGTCAGACGATAACTGTTTCATATGCTCCAAATTGTGGCCGATGGTCTTCATCGAGCTCGATTTCGAAGACCTCCGGTCGCTTCGCCCGATAACATTCTGTATAGCTATGAGAACGACTGACGAGCCCCGAGATGTGCTCGGCGATGCAAAGATCTTCTTCTCTCGCAATTTAAGCCCTAAGGAGAGCGGCCCGTATGGATTCTTGGAAGTGTTCACTTGTTTTCGATACAATCCTGGTGAGATCCATACAAGCCGGTGTTGAAATTGAAGGTGACTGATTTCTCAAGAAACATTTCGTCATCTATCGGATCCTCTCCCAACAGAGAATAGGTTAACAACTTCTCTAAGCATAGGGAAGGCGTGGCTTAACCGATGTATATCCTCTCATGACCGGTGCAATCAAGACCTGAACGTTGCCTGGTATCCTACACGCCTTCTTGATTTGAGAGGGTCTGATACGAGCCTGCGATTGATTACCACGGATGAAATAAAACCATGCGGAGACTATGCGACGCTAATTCACGTTTGGGGCAACATTCCTATTCCGAAGCTCCAATCCCAGAATCTGGAGCGCTGGACGAACAAGATTGAAATGTCAGAGCTACCAAAAACATTTCAAGAGGCAATCAGTATCACCAAGGGTTTTGGAATCAATTATCTATGGATCGACGCCCTCTGCATTATTCAGGATTCGAGCGAAGACGCGATCAGGGAGGCTACATTGAGAAGTAAAGTCTACAAACATTCTCTTCTTGCTCTTTCAGCAGCGGGAGCGAAAGATGCTAGCGACGGCTGCGTATTCGAGCGCAATATCAGAATCTACGATGAACCGCCTCAATGCCCTATGTTTCAAGATCATGATTGGACGAAGGAGCTCAGTCTTGAGATCGAAGAGAAATATTACATTGTTGATGCAGAGTTTTGGCGAACATTGTGCATGCGGACTCCTCTTTTCCGACGCGCCTGGACATTTCAAGAACGATTTCTTGCCCGCAGGGTGCTCCACTTCGGAAGGGATTAGCTTTTCTGGGAATGTTGAACCGACAATTGCTGCGAGACATTCATCGACGGACTTCCTTACGAACTCACGGACTCCACGAGGTTTCTCTCCAAATTTGTGTATGATCAATTTCAAGAATGCGTCCTTACTCAGTCTGTCGACTCAGCGCAATTTTACCCACTTCGAGATAAGCTGCCACAAGAGCAGCTTCAAGTCTTTTGGGAATCTTTGGTTACGGACTATTCTAGGGGAGAACTCACCAAACCGGAAGACAAATTGATTGCTCTTGCCAGCATTGCTGAAGATATAGAAGGAGCCATATCGAACGTATCTTCAGATACTGATTATCTGGCTGGAATCTGGAAGACATTCCTACCAAGCGCACTTCTCTGGTCTGTAGCTAAAACGTGTTCAAGAGTCCGTCCAGCAGAATACCGAGCCCCTTCCTGGTCATGGGCTTCAATCGACGGCAGGATTACCTGGGATAATTCGAGGTGGAAAGTTGCACACACGTGTTTGGCTACAGTCGACTCAGTCTCTGTGTCCCATGTTGGGAACAGGTTTGGAGCAGTGAAAGATGGCAAACTCACTATGACCGGACCCTTTTGGCAACTGGCTGCTTACAACATCGGAAAGGACATCTTTGTGACACGTCTGCCCGAGACTGGGCAAAGGGAAAGGGACCGTATTTTCTTTGCTTCGGATGAAGACATGAAAGATTGGGAACAGCAAACTCTCTGCGGTTTACTTGTCACAATATTCGATGCCCCCACCGTTGACGCTCCCTGCATGCTGGTGTTAAAGCCACTGGAAACGGGAGACTTCGCGCGTGTCGGTATTGCATACTCGAGTGGGCTACGCGTGCATGACTGGCCAGACATAGGGATGGATTATCGACAAGTCCAAATAGTCTGATTTACGGTTGGTCTTTGATATGGGATAAGTGATTCCTTGTATATGGTATAATTTCATTGAATCGTTTCCTTGAAAATCAACCTCTTCTAGCTTTGAAGCGGGGACATGGGCAGATGATTCACGTCGACAGTCGTGAATTGCATCTATGCTCGCTCGCTGAAGAGGGTTATCCTAGTGATCCCTCACCTTGGAATTCCGTTTGTTGGACACGCTTCTATTGTAGCTCTCCACGTGCTCGTTGTGGAATGATCGAAGAGTAGGTTTGAAGCTGGTCACAGCCGTAAGCCGCATGACAGCGAAACCGATTGCTACCCGAGAGAAAAGTCATCTTCAGATCCCATAACAACAGAACAACCCGCACTGCCTTTGGAGCACATATTAGCTGCAGAAATTTGCACAATCAGTGTTCTCCGAGCCTAATTTACTCACCGTCTAGTGGACTCCAATCCGAGCCGTTCGATAATCCTTACCCATTGTAATCGTCTGATTTACCGTTATGGACAAGATAGACAACATCCAATCCGAGTGTTTCATGTTTGGAGACTATGTCAAGCGGCTTACAGAAGCAAGTACCAACTTCACTGTAAGCGCCAACCGAATGTATCGGAAAATTCAAGCATGGAGATGCCATTTCCGACCATCTACAACCGATGACAAGACTGCTACCAGAGCTTTGGAACGACTCAAACAATTAAACACAGCACTTGAGACGTTGCTGACTTGCATTGATACAACTCTCCAGGAGTTGCCCGACTTGGTGGCAACTCTGCCCGGGTCTGCAGAGGCCTGGATGGCTGATGAGGGATTATACTGAGAGGACGAGTTTCCGCTTTCGTAGGGCCGACAGCAGTCCAGTATGCGAAAGGGTGTAAGGGAGGTGGGGAATACCTGGAAGGTAACGTCTTCGAGCCTGTCGATGCAAAATCGTCCCGAGTCCTGGATCGCAGTCAAAAAAGTCATGGCCTTCTTTTCTTATATTCCAAGCTTCTTACAATAGACTGGTATCCAACGACTTCCCTGTCTTTTTGGCAGACGGTATTTTCCTTCCTGTTGATGTCGCTGTTGCCCCTTTATCATCGGAGTAATACTTGAGACTGTGGTTTCTGCCCTCTCCCTGTTAATCGGACTGGAAGCCGTGAAGTAATTGTAAATCAACGACTCGTCCCGTGACCATCATCTAGGAGAGTATATGAAGGTTGTGAGGCGTTTTGTATGTGCAATACTGGATTCAGAAATAGATCCTGACTTTCTAGATCCGCAGAACTTTCAAGACCTTGGCAAGAATTCAGCTGCAGACAACGATAATTAGATGCAACGAGGTGACTATGATTACGTTACGTATATATATATATATATATACATACACGGTGGACAATACCCAACTCCACAGTTGTTTGTTGAGGGTGAATGAAAAGGAGATCTCAGGCTAAACCTAAAAGATGGCCTTGGCGAACTAACTCCTCTTCCGCCTAGCGTGCTTCCACATGCAGGGATCATTTAAAGACATACACCTTCGATAGCCGCCTATTCACAGACAGAGACATCAATCGACACTCTGACAATGCCACGATGAGCGAGTCCCAACAGCTTCTTGATGAGCATCAGCAATCAGATTCGGATGCGGAACCAGAACAAAGTGAAAGCGTGCAACAACGACGCTTGTCCCCGATCCCATCAACCGCAACTTCGCGGCAGTCATCCACTTCGTCTACCTCCCGTAGCTCTACTCCAGCACACCCCAATGCCAATGGTCACCCTGATGGAAAGCGGCACTCGTCGTTCGCCCAACCCCGCCCCGGCGGAACGCCGCGGACGCCTAACAGAGTCCGGTTCGAGGAGGATCCGGTACGGAGGAGCTTGAACGGCAACCCACATGGAGCTGAATGGGTCGAGCTCGAAGGGGAAGACTACATGGATGCAAATGGATACCAGGGGTCAGAAGGAAGGGAACGTGTGCAACGACTCCCCCTGCTCACTGGCATCGAGGCTCCCACTGTCACCCTTGCCGATGAATTTGATCCAGAGGAGCACCTGGAGAATGCACGTCCGCGAAGCGGAATGCGCAGTGCATTTATGAATATGGCGAATAGCATAATGTGCGTAGAAAGTCCTTTACCTGCGAATGTGCAATGGTGAGGTTGACGGCAAGCAGTGGAGCCGGTATTATTGGCCAGCCATATGCCTTTCGTAATGCCGGACTTGTCGCCGGTACTGCTCTCCTTGTCGGACTTACCGTAGTAGTCGACTGGACGATCCGCCTTATCGTGATTAATTCCAAGCTCAGCGGAGCGAACTCTTTCCAAGCAACCGTGGAACACTGTTTTGGAAAATCAGGATTGATAGCGATTTCTCTGGCACAATGGCTATTGTGAGCGTGCTCGTGGACCCCTAAAGCACGCGCCGCTAATGATTCTATAGCGCCTTTGGAGGCATGGTAGCCTTCTGTGTAATTGTTGGAGATACGATACCCCGTGTGCTCCTTGCTCTTTTCCCTTCTCTCGCTGATACCCACTTCCTGTGGCTCCTGACCGACCGGAGAGCTGTTATAGTTCTCTTCATTCTGGGCATATCATATCCGCTGTCACTGTACCGGGACATTGCGAAGGTCCGCATATGGTTCGTTTCGCGTGTGTTTTTAGGCTAACATACCGTATAGCTCGCCAAAGCCAGCGGCCTCGCACTCGTCAGCATGATCATTATCATTGTAACTGTTCTCACACAAAGTTTCCGCGTTCCTAGTGATAACCGCGGCTCCCTGCGGGGACTCCTTTTCATCAACTCTGAAATCTTCGAAGCAATCGGCGTTATTTCCTTTGCCTTTGTCTGTCACCACAACAGTCTCCTGATATACGGCTCTCTCCGCAAGCCAACGATCGACCGCTTCGCCCGGGTAACCCACTACAGTACCGGCATCTCGCTCGTTGCATGTCTTGCCATGGCACTGTCGGGCTTCCTAACTTTCGGATCCAAAACCGTCGGCAACGTGCTCAACAATTTCCCAGACGATAACATAATGGTCAACATAGCACGGCTCTGTTTCGGCCTCAACATGCTTACCACGCTCCCTCTCGAAGCTTTCGTTTGCAGAGAAGTAATGAACAACTACTGGTTCGCGAATGAGCCGTACAATATGAACCGTCATATGATCTTCACGACCAGCCTCGTCGTCTCCGCCATGACGATTTCCCTCCTTACCTGCGACTTGGGTGTCGTTTTCGAATTGTTTGGCGCAACTTCGGCCTGTGCTCTGGCTTACATATTACCTCCTTTGTGTTATATTAAACTGGCGAAACGGAGTGCGAAGACTTATGCGGCTATGGGCGTTGTGGGGTTTGGGTGCATTGTCATGGTTACTTCAATTGTTAAGACTTTCGCTAAGATAGCGAAGGGTGAGGAAGCAAGTGCGAAATGTGGGTGAGTGACGGAGGGTCTCATTGTTTGTTGCATAGCTAGGAGTTGGACGTAAGGGCTCTTTCTTTGCGGTTTGGGATTATATGTAACTGGAGGCAGCATGGATGCCGCAGTAGACCTTGGCTGTTTTTGGGAATGTTGTCATATACGCAATAAGTCGTCTATGGAAAATACGACGATGACTGAGAACTGAAGTCCGTGCTGCCTGGGGCATGCCAGGCGTAACTTTTGACGGAGCTGTATATATCACCTAGACCTTGGACCGCGACATCGCCCAGGCCAAGCTGCAAAGGCTCGCGGCCCCTATGAATGCAAGCGGGCAGAACACTTGGGAGAGAAACAGCACAAATATTTTTTGAGAAATGGGATAGGTTTGAAAAAAGGGTATGATTGTTCAGTTAACCTTAAACTCCAGTTTCCGCGCTCGGAATATCAACTTTGGTATAATATACAAAAAGACCCAATTTCATCGTACACATTATCATACAGTGGGACCAAAGAAATCGGAAAAGAAAATAATGACGGCGATCATGGTAGGTTTGTCGTAACCGAGAACAGAGAGCTGTGCCGGCCGGTCCATAAGGCCAGTGTCGCTCGTTTCGGAATACTCGCCATGCGGGATATATTGGGGCCCGTACCCAACTTTCGAGGGTTAATAGATCATGGCTCACACTTTTTTAAATCTGGATAATAGTGTTCGCAACGTTTATAGACCATGACCTACATGTACATCAGCACCACTGCCCAAATATCGACTTTCAAGCGACGAACTTACGTCCAAGAGCTTTGCCCCTCTTGCCAATAGCCTTCGCCTGCGTCTGCTTGATCTTGGCCAGTCTAGCCTGCTCAGCAGCTTCGCGCTCAAGCCTCTTGACATTCTCGCGAGCCTCTCGGACGGCGGCACGGGCGTTGAACAGTGCCCTGTCTGCCTCCCTCTCGAGGGCCTCGGCTTGCATCAGGCTCTCCCTTGCAGCTATGATGGAAGCATCCTCTGTTGGGCCCCGGTGGAGGAGTCCCGAGTGTCGCCTTGGAGATGTGGATGTGGTGGGGGAATGGGGAGAGGATGAACGGCGGCGGAAGAGACCAGTCTTGTGGGAGGTGGTGGTTGGGGATGTGGTAGCGGGAGGAGGAGTAGTCTCGCGGCGGGATCCGAAGAGAGGCATGGTGTTGGTTTGGTTGGCAGGGGTTGTAGTGTAGTTCAGGGTATATTCAAGGGTGATATGAAGGCTTGGGAGATGGCCTGATGATAGGGTAATGCTTCAACAGTTGTACTGTGCAATACTAGTGAGAAGAAAAGAGAAACTAAATCTTTCCCTGCGTCGGAGTTTAAATGCTGTGTTGGGGGGTGATGAATGTGGCTGTACTATGTAAATCAAGGCGAACTTCATGACGTCAACGACGATCTCTCTGCCTTCACTGCGCGCCCGCTGATCTCACAGTCCAGAGACATGTCACAACTACTGTTATACTGGATCAATTGATGTAAGAAACCCGTGACTCTTCGCTTTCACTTATGGAGTGTTGTGGTGGTGGGAGTGGTGATAGTTTCTGGGCTAGGGTCTCACGCTAAGCATGGTCCCCACATGGTAGCATCGAGGTAATGGCCTGGTCAAATCTCTGATTACACTACGGATATGTTATCCCACTACTCGGTCTTCAATGCCAGCATTTGTTTCAACCCTGTCTACTCGTTGCAGATGGAGGCGTTGACGGCCCATTTCAATTTCACGTGATATTCACGTGAAGCATATATTCACCCCGCGCCATCGTCTCTCCGTTGATGGCTGCCGTTTCCCCGGCGAGCGTCGTGTCACCTCCAGGGCTGTCTCATAACCCCTTGATAGGTGCAACTTGACATGCGCTAGCACTCTATAACTATCTACTTCCCCATCGCGCCTTAGTCCTAGCGTCATCGAACAGACAATCAGAAAGGATGACAGTATTCGCTCCATTTTGTATCTGCCGAATCAATGGTGGACTATGACTAGGCCTTTGTGGCTCTTAAGCCTGGACTTTTGAGGCTGGTGGTACAGCATCCTTGCGAATATCTTGCGGAAGATTAGGCCATTCATCGTGTTGTATATTCGCGTTGTGAGCTGGAGGGCTTGGCAGCTGATGGCATTCTAGTGCTGATTCCGCTGAATCTCTATGTGAGCCCTGGGGCGCATGCATTTCGTGCGAGATGGCGCCAGCAACAACGCTTAGGATCATCAGTCCTCTCTCAGATATATGAAACCATGGAGAGTGGCCTCTTTACGGTGCCTAATGAACGCAGCAGTCGTTTGGCTTTCCAACAATTCAACCACCTCGGCATTGTGAAAGATGTTGCAGGCTTTGGTGCTGCTAGTAGCGGCATGGGTCGTTGCAGTATGGACTTCTCTTACCTTGATACTTGCTGTTAAGAGAAACGGTGATGTCTAACAACACTGACAGGTAGCACTATATGGCATATACAATGTGACCCTGCACCCGCTCCGCTCCTATCCCGGCCCTCTACTCTGGCGCGCCTATCGCCTACCTGCCACTCTGTCACTTCTCAAAGGGCGATTTCCTTTCGACAAACTCGAACTGCACAAGCGCTACGGCCCAGTGGTTCGAGTTGGACCTTGGGAGCTGTCATATACCAGCTCAGCGGCGCTCAAAACCATATACGGCCACCATAATCCTGCAGTAACCGGTTACTCCGAATTCGATAAAGACCGCATCGAATTCCTTACTTCTGCCAATGGAGTGTGGAATGTCCTCAGTGCATATGCGGAAGATCACAGCCGGTTCCGGCGGCTACTGAGCCATTCTTTCAGTGACAAAGGGTTGAAGGAGATGCAACCCCGGATTCAAGCCTTGATTGAGCTTCTCGTCAAACGTCTGAAGGAAGCAGCAGACAGAGGCGAATATACGAATATCGCCGAATGGTTCAACTGGACTACCTTTGATGTAATAGGAGATCTCGCATTTGGCTCCTCATTTGGGTGCCTTGAAAAGCAAAGAACGGATCCATGGATCGCGGCGATAGGCGGAAACGTCAAAAGCTTCCCAGTCATTGCAGCAATCAAGCGATACCACCTTACCGCAATCTTACCCTACCTGGTGCCTAAGAAGCTAGCAAAGTTCCGAGCGGAAAATCTGAGGAGGAATGAAGCGCAAATCGAGGCGCGCATCGAGCAAGGGACTGAAAGAGGAGACTTCTGGGACAAAGTAATCGAGAAGTCGGATTTCGAAAAGGGCACAGGAATGACGAAGCCGGAGATGGTGGCGAATGCGCCGGCGCTGGTCCTTGCCGGCAGTGAAACTACTGCCACATTACTGTCCGGGACCACATATCTCTTGCTGAAGCATCCCGAGGTTTTTAAGAGGTTGAAGCAGGAGGTTAGAGCTTCGTTCAAGGACGAGAGCGAGATAGATCTGCAAAGCGTCAGTAAGCTTGAGTATATGTTAGCAGTTCTGGACGAGAGCATGCGCATATACACGCCAGTACCGAAGCAAGGAAACAGAATCGTCCCGAAAGGGGGTGTTATGATGGCCGGACAGTGGGTCCCTGGAGGGGTAAGTTTGCACTAGAACCCTTCTTGAAGTATTAGACTGACAGATTCGCCTGCAGACATCGGTGGAGGTTTCCCAATATGCGACAAGTCTTTCAGAGACAAACTTCCGCAACCCAAATTCCTTTGTGCCCGACAGATGGCTAAATCCTCCCCCTACCGAATATGCGGATGATGACCGCGCCGCGCGCGCTACTTTCTCTCTCGGTCCTCGAAACTGTATTGGCCGAAATCTGGCATATGCTGAAATGCGACTTATTCTAGCAAAGATTTGCTTCAATTTTGATATGGAGCTTGATGAGGAGAGATGTGGAGACTGGATAGGCGATCAAAAGATTTTCGGTCTCTGGGAGAAAGGGCCACTGTGGATGAGGTTGAAGCGTGCCTAGGTAAATGCTTTCATGTTCGCGGCATATCGCAATGAGAGCAGAGTACAAGGTCCCCAGTTATCCCGGGAGACTCTCTCAGAATTTCATCATGCAAAGACATTATCATTGCACTACTCATCGGAACTTCTTCTTGAGCATTGGCTGGACGCTGTCTTAACTACTAGATCAGAAGTAGCTAGGAGGAAGTACCTGTTCCTCTCTCTTCACCGCTGCGGTGAAAGATAGAAAGCCGAAGCCGTTTGCATCCGCAGCTGACCAATCAGACAAACGCCCGTCCAATTGCGCATCAAAACAAGTTCAACAACCATTTCCGAAGCTGTCTCTTTTTCTGTCTCCGCGGCTCCGCCTCATCCTCACCAGAACCGCCAAAACCACTGACAGTGGTCTCTCACTGAATCGGGCGCCGCATTGTTCGGCTCACCAACATGGAGATCACAGGTCATCACATCGATATTCAAGCAGACACAGTTATCATACTCAAGAATCCTCCCAAAAATTTCGCTGTGTGGCGTGAGAGAACCGAAGACAATGGCTCGCAAATGGGCGAGAGCACCGACTCCAATAGCGAAAACCAGTCGGGTATGTTCTTTTTCCTGTCAGGATAGTCATTAGCTAAACTCCTTAACAGACGACCGTATGCATGATGCAAAACATTCCGACCGAGCTTCAGCAGAAACGGAAGATTTGGAAGAAGGCGAAGTCCACTACTTTGTCTCATCGCGCCATCTCAGCCTGGCCTCCAGAGTGTTTAGCAACAGTCTGAACGATCCAAGGTGGAAGCAGGAAAAAGAACCCGACGGACTGTACTATATCAGCGCTTCTGGTTGGTGCGCGGATGCCTTCCTCATCTTGATGAATATCTTCCACCTTCAGAACCAAGCCGTTCCCAAAACTGTTGACCTTGAGATGATGGCCAAAATCGCCGTGCTAGTCGACTTCTATGAGTGCGAGCGGGCTGTGGAGTGGCACACCTCCTGTTGGTTAACCGCTCTGCGGACTGATCATCCGCCCCCAGCAACCTATTGCCGGGAACTCATACTCTGGATGTGTGTGTCGCGCGTGTTCGGCGTATCTAGCTTGTTCAAAAACATCACGCGCGTGGCAATTCGGGATGCGGACGAGCCCCTTCAAACACTCGGCCTTCCTTTGGACCAGGGGGCTCCGGATAAGAATTATATTTGTAAGACCCTACAAAGCGAGGACATGTCCATGTTCTAACCTTTCTTGAGGCCAAATAAACCGCAGGCGACTGAGTATCATCGATCGTATAGTTAACGGACTGTTTCATGAGCTTGACACGTTTCGAAGCCCAGAGTATGTGTGCCCGCAGGGTGCCTCCTTCTCATTCGTGTGTGGCGCTTCCGTCCTTGGAGCCCTCACAAAGCACCTTGCATCTACGCCTGGCGTGGGGGGCTTGGACGACTGTCCGTTGCCGCCGTTCTGGGGACTGTCGTGGGAATATTTGCGGAAACAGCTGAGCAGCTACAAGTCCTTGGATCGGTATTCACAGCCACGTCAGTCTTCGTATGATCATTCATACGATTCGTATCATTTCGGCCGTAAACCCTCGCGCGATCCTTCGGTTCATTCTAATACGGACCGCTGCGATTTGCACAATCGGATGCAGGAGCTTATGGATTCGGTCAAAGCGGACACTGAAGGCTTGGAGCTGAAGCAAGCGTATACCAGGGTGCCCGAAAAATATTGGAGCTAAGCTTGCATAAACCTCACCCAACCTCGATACTAAGAGTCGCCTCCGTAATTACCTCGGAGACCACTCCATGAGCATTCTGAAAAGAAACTTGTGAGGCAACACTGGGAGCCTTAACTTGGATGACCAACAGCATGGCCTAGTTACTATGCATGTTTACTTTCTTCGTTAGATGCTGTGGCTTGATGATAGGGACTACAATTGCAGTTCCGTTCTTTCTAAGCTTCAAATGAATCCATACCTTCGGACAGTGGCAGGCAAGAGAGAAATAATACAAGATAGCCATCTCTGTAAAAATTCCAGGTATTTTCCTCGCACTCAAGGAGAACTTGAGTTAAGCCAGCCCCGGTCATACCTTGCTCTTCATAGCGAAAGATTGTTCACAATCCAGCAACGATTGCACCATTCAACGCTCATAAATTAGTTTTCAAGGGGAAAAGGTCACAATCATCGGCGAAAGTTACACGGCAAGCCACGCACATGATCCAATAATGAGCTGCCTCATTGCGACAGGAACAACATAAACCTCTCAACGCATGAATGAATCTCAACCCAAGTTCTTGGATATGCAGTGCAAGCTCGAGAATTTGCGGAGCAGTCAGGGGGCTGTAGTCCCAAGCACTAGGCCGTCTTCATTAGCAAAGCATGTATGATGAATCAAAGGCGGTGAAAGTTTGTCCAGTGTGACCAGGACAGCGAGTGCTCAAAGAAGTGGGGCATTCAAAGGTTCGGACAGCGGACATGGTAAGACACCTGGTGACAATTGATGATAATGAGAATTTCCTCTCGGAAGGTATTTGGCTATAGAACACCCGGACTCTACATTCGATCCGCTGTGATGTGGCTGGGGTGCTCCTGTTCACTTGTATGCATTCCCAGGGTTACCTTGAATTAACACGCCCAGAGATTCCTGTTGAACGATGAAGCTTCCACTGCTATGAGCGCCATAAGGACAGGTCACCGCCATGATATTAGCTAGTTGTTCCCAGAAACTCAATCAGTGACTGCTAAAGATACACAGTAATGTCCGGAACCAGCCAACAATGGCGTTCTTGAGCATCCCTTGAAGATCTTTTCATGGCCAGAACCCCATGAAGTGAGCTAAAACAGGACTGAGCGCCTTCATTGTGCAGGTGAAAATCCCCGTCTGTTAAAAGTGGCATCATTACGTATAGAATTTCGTAGGTGGGACTTGATTCTTCGTCTGATCTCACCCCAAGCTTGTAGTCTCATCGACGCGCAAACATGTATACCTCTGTGATCACGTCGCATATTCTGAACTTGGCGTACGAAATTTCCACTGTCGCACATTGCCGCCCTCGTGAAAGTCTCCCATGATGCAATGTCGACTAATCGGGGCACTGCACGTGACTGCCTGTTGGGCGCCTTCACCGCCGCGCCAAAGGCTACCCTCCCACCAGACAAACTTCAAGTTCTACACTCAACCGCCTCCCCACCAACTCGGACTCGCATCTTCGCACCTTTGACAACCCTTCTAATTGACACACATTTACCACGCTGGCACCAGTACGCCGGGGCTGTATCGGGCTCGGTCATTACATCGACATGGCCGATCCCTATGTGGTCAATCCGTTCGCCGATACCATTATCTTTCTGAAGAACCCCACGGTAGAGTTTGCTGTTTGGGAGAGCCATGACACACAGTTGGACCGTGGCGCGCAGAATGGAAACGACGGGGATGGTTCCGATATCCACGAAGACAAGGATGAAGGCCCAGACTCGAAAGAGTCCGTCGACTCGCTCATCAACTGTACGGACTCTTCGAACCTCCATGACCAAAGCAGCCCTATGATAGAGTACCACGTCTCCTCGAGTCACTTGATACTAGCCTCGAAAGTATTCTCCGTCAAGGCATCACCGCGCTGGGGGCAGGACAAGCAGGCTGACGGCAAATACCACCACACTGCGGAAGGATGGGATCCAGAAGCCTTCCTGATTCTGATGCAGATACTCCACCTCAAGCATTCAAAACTGCCGGCAAAGGTGACCCTCGATATGATGGCAAAGCTAGCCGTTCTTGCCGACTTCTACGAATGCGAAGAGGCTGTCGAAGTGCTCATTCAGAAGTGGATTAAGGCTTTGAGGCAGGAATCTGGGCTTCCTGCCGAGTATTGTCGCGATATGGTTCTTTGGATCTGCATTGCGCGGGTTTTTGGTTTGACGGATGTTTTCGCACATTGTATAAGGACAACGATGTACACCGTTCGAGAACCGATACAAACTCTAGGTCTTCCCATGTGGGATTTAGACATCAGTAAGACCTCCGAGCTTCGACGTAGGCACTGCTAACAGGACGATAGAGCTCCTGACTAGTTACAAGAAGTTGGCTCAGGATGCGCTCATGATCGAGCTGGCGAAGAAGATCAGAAAGTATCGAAGTCCTTCGTACATATGTCCTCAGGAATACGGAGAATTCTCCAACCGTTGCAGACGTCATCTCCTAAGGGCATTTAGCAAGGCCTGGGAATACGTAGTAGCGGCTTACCCGGACCTGAAGCCTGATATCACATTTGAGGAATACTGGGCACTTTCTTCCCAACATAAGGGCGCAGCCGCTCTTCTCAAGACGAGCCTCAAAACGGTCGAGGATAGACTCCATGATCTGATGAACGATCCGAAGTTTCAACAACCCAAGTGCGATCCGGCTCATGACCCTACGCACGCACGATGCAACTTTAAGCACCAACTGAAATCGACCCTTCCGTTCATAAAGAAAGCACTAAGACCGTGCGATCTCCAGCAGAAACACACCAGCACCCCATTACACGGACCTGACAACGCTTCCGAGAGACGCTTCCTGGATGTGGCTGGAGGCGAATTGGTTAGCCGAACCGTCACATTTCTGAGTCAAGAGTTGAGAGTTTCGTCGCGCCATCTGACTTTGGCTTCCCCGATAATCAGAGAAGATTTCACCAAGCACATCTCAACGGGCCAGACTTGTAGTAGTCCGAAGTACGATCTCGAAGTCCGGTGGTATGATGAGGACCGGTTCCACACATTTATGAATGTTTTGCATCTTCGCAATTGGAAGGTTCCTAAAACTTTGTCATTGGCCGACATTGCCGCCGTCGGCGGGCTAGTGAGGAAGTACGATTGCGCGGAAGCATTTTCGGAGTGGGGCAGCATGTGGATTATGGCACTTCCGCCCTTGAGGTCTGATAAGGAATTATCGACGTTGGCATTGCTCGGGCGGGTTCATGCCGCCTGGCTGTTTCAACTGCCGGACGTTTCTAAGATCAAAACATTGGAAGCCGTTAGGATGAGCAGGGGAACGGAAACGGAAATAAAAAACTTTCGACCTCTTGCACGCGTTTTATGTAAGCGTCGTCTGGGGGCTGGTATTACGCTTAGCTGCTAACCCACATTCTAGTGAAGGTGCATACAATGCGCCGGGCTGCGATCCGCAAGATTGCCGACGATATTCTCAGCTTGCCCTCTGCTCAGGCGCTAAAGGAGCGGAAGTGTGCTAAAGGGGTCAAGACGTCTCTCGAATGCGCTTTGGAAGTTTTGGGCCTGCAGCACGATCCATCGACCGGGCCACATACGGCACTGAGGCTTCAAGATCTATATGATCGGGTACAGCAAGAGCCCTCTCCGGATTCCTGTTGCCTTGCGCAGCTCCTCGGCGTGAAGGACGTGGTAGAGCGCGTTTGGGCGCAGCCGCCACAGCCGGAATTGCATCCTAGCGTTCAAACACTGCTAAGTGAATACCGGAATCGGAGTGCCTGGGATCGAACATGTACGCAGCATGGTAGCATGACTTACAGCGTATAGCGGTGAGGCATTGAAACTGAGAGATGATAATAGTTTACACTTTACTGGAATGTTCCTCCTCATAGGAGGTCTGAATCAATGGATGTCCAGTCCTGGGCTGATATGAAGAAGATAGTGGCGTTTTGAAGGTGCTCATGCGCATTATACTGTATGGCGACTCTATGATAAAGATGTTGCAAGGATACTTTCTTTGTAAAGAAATCCTGCGTACTCGCAAATCCAAGGCTTGGTCAGAGCAGTACCTCTTTGGCTTTGTTTGAATATTTGGTGTTGAGCAACCGAAAACGGCTTAGCGTAATCGATCGGATTAGCACACTCTGTCTTGCCTAAATGGGTTAGCGTCCGCCGCATCTGCTAGGATCTTCTAGCATGTTCGAGAACTCTTTACAAACCTCCGCCTACTGTGTAGGTTGCCAGCCTGTATACGAATCATCTCGACACTGCGCGCACCACCTAGAAGCATCTCTGTATTACCGAATCTGTATTATGAATCAGGACGCGTGTGCAAACGGATGCCTAACCGCCACACAACAATGTCTATAAAATCCCTTCTCGCCGGCTTCGTTGCCTCCATCAACTCCAAAGAACGATCACTATCCAGATTTCTCACTGCTCTCAAGCCACAACCCCTTTAACGAGCCGACCATCACTCCATCTTCGCAACCAACAACTCTCAAACCTACCGATAATGGCATTCTTCCTTACACCCCGCTTTGCGCCAGCATATGAGCAATGTGGACCCTTCGGATGCGGCCCATCCCGACCGCGCCATGTTGTTCGCCCCTCTGTACCATCCTTAATCCCGTTCCTCAGCCAGATCGATGGCTTGATTAGCGAGCTCGACCGTGAGGCTCGTCGGGCAGCACACCAGCAACGCCAGCAGAGGAAGCGAGCTTTCCGCGCCCGGTTCGATGTCAAGGAGCAGAAGGAGCGCTATGAAGTCGAAGGCGACGTCCCTGGATTCGAGCAGGAGAACATTTCCATCGAGGTCACTGATGAACACACTCTGAAGGTCAGTGGCGACACTGAAAAGCGGCACCAGCAACCCATCGCCGAGCCTCAGCCTGCGGAACCCGAGACCGACAAGATGGACGGCGTCACACTAAACGAGGAAGCCTCATCACCTCACGTCGAGACCGCAGCAGATAGTGATACAGAGAGTCGCCACTCCTACCAACCCACCGTCGAGGACGACTTCGAAGACCTCGGAGCTGAGACCTCATCCACCATCTCCAACCCCACAACAGCCGAGCCCAAGGGTAAGGAGAAGGCAGTGGAGGAGCCAACCGTCACCGAAACGTCTGTACAGAAGCAACCGGAGTGGGAAGCCCCAGCTCAGCGCCAGGAACCCGAGATCCGCGAGTTGCTGTCCGAGCGCGTCCGAGGATCGTTCGAGAGGACCTTCCAGTTCCCTGAGCGCATCGATATCGCGAACGTTTCTGCCTCGTTGAGGAATGGTGTTCTGTCAATCAGTATACCCAAGGCACCGGCATTCGAGAGCAAGCGCATCGCTATCCAGTAAATGCGAGTCAACACAGTGGATAAGTCATGATGGGATACACGGATATGGTTAATGGTTTACGGTTTTCACTGTCATTTGGGTTTTGTCTGCAGGGCTATATAAAGGATTATCGAGGATCTCACATGGGTGTCTGGTTCCGGGTATATAGGTGACAACAATATATCATGATCTCCCCTCATCAAATACTGTGTACAGTGTAGGCATCGTGTTATATCAAATTTGTCTTGGTTTGTGGCTGCTAACAAAAATCCACTCCACACTATCTTGATTCGCATTCCAGAGACGATCACATGGACAACACCGTCAATCTGCTCACCAAATCTTATTCTAATGATACAGCAGACTACTTGCAAGACACATGCAAGTGTCTGCGATGGAAATAGTTGGTGTAAATATTTGTGTGGCGGTTCTGTGCTGGCACGTAGGATTTGCGGCACCATCGGGTGGCGACGTCATTGAGCTACCCACGTTCGGTTGGTTGTTAGGTGGGCCGTGGCGCTCCGCTCCATCACTCCATCTAATCACTTCCATACATACACTCACCGAAAATGAAAGCGCACAAACTTTCACCGTACTCCCAGGTACACCTCCACACATCCAGCGGCACCTCTTAAGCTCACAACTGCTACCCGCCGCACCTCGGATCCTCTGCGGCCCTCATCCCCTCATCAACCACGAATTCGCGGCCTAATCCGCCGCCCCGACTTACTGAGGTCTACGCAATTCCTTCATCACAAGCCCAACCAGATGCACATGTGATAAGGAAAATGGACGCATTCTACAACGCTTTCTCCCAACGCCAGATTTTCTCCTTTTCGCCACTCACCTCCAACTTCACCTTCACCTTCGAACTACCCACCCTCCATCTTAACCCGTTCCGCGAGACCCTGCGGAACCCAACCTTCACCACACAACTCCCGCGCCGCTCCAACTACGCAATGCGCTCCGGATACCATCCAAGCTCCAACAGGAGCGCTTATACGCACGCGGACCGATCCGCCATCTCAGACCCTCTCCCAAACACCTTCTTTCCAACGGATCCTGACACCATGAGCGAGGGCTGGCACGACACCTCCTTCACCAATCCCTCCGCCATGTACAACCCCATCTTCGACTTCAGCGACTACCAGCCCTCCACTTTCTACTCCTCTCACCCACACCACCATCACCCACCCAACCAGTTCCCGCTGCACAATGACCACATGTCCAACTCCTTCACAAACGACTCCACAGCCACGGACGAATTCGGACTCCCTCTCCCCAGCGCCTTCTCAGACTCACCTCGCAACCGCGCACTGCGCACCGTGAGCGACATCTTCCTTTCCACATTCCACGAATTCGGACTCGATATCCCAGGGTTTGAGTACCGAGCGGAGAGTGTGCGAGAGCGGCGCGCGTATCACAGGGATGCGAGGCAAGAGTTTAGTTCTAGGCCGACTAGGTCGGGGAGACGGGTTAGAGAGTTTGAGGATGGTGAGGGGGAAGCGAGGCCTAGGAAGCGGATGAGGATGGGGAATGAGAATGAGAATGGGTACTGGGGTACTTATGATGCTTCGAGTAGGATGTCGAGGAGGGAGGTAGTTCTACCTGATGGAGAGTGGGAGGAACCGGAGGACAAGGGGGAGCGGAACGAGAGTGACCAGAGTGCTAGGGCACAGCGCACAAATGGTGATGATTGGGGCGTCTTCGATATGGATGATCCGGAGGATGTGAGGAGGGAGCGCGAATGGGACAGGGCGAATGGTATCGTGCGAGTGAAGAGGGAGAAGTATAGGGGCGATGGGACGGCGGAGTATCCGTTTGAGGTGTGATTGGTGAGGGATCGAGAGGGGTTCCGGATGGATGGTTATGGTTGATATGCGAGTCGGATATGTGGGGATCTCCTTACTAAGGGCCGATTCTGAAAGCGGGTTGGAAACAATGGTCAAGAGGGAGGAATGAGGGCCTTGGCTGAATACGGGACAGCGCAACAAGAGAGCGACGCGCTTACTGACGCTGGTGGGCTGCGTTTTAACGTCTTCAAGTCTGAAGAATTTGGAGGCTCAAGGTCGGATACTCCTGGATTGAGCAATATGCATAAGAATGGGTCGATGGGACAGAATTGCGCGGGATCCATATCAGACCTGGACGACTGGCGTGGATGACATTCATACATACCCAATTTAGCAGGTCTAGTCTGAATGATATTATTCAATGAGAGCCTATATATGTCCAAGAGAAGTGAGAAGCCGGGAAATCCGCTCATGTGGAAAACTGATGATTCCCGCCCGGCCTCCACGAAGTCTCCAGGCAGTCTTGATGGGTATGAAATAGAAATAACACATAACTACACATACACCCTAGCAAACACACACTTCATACAATCCCCACCACCCCCATTCCCATCAATCCCTCGGACACTTCCCCTCCAAGCACAACCCCACAATCTCGACCCCATCCTTCTCCCTCGAATTCGCCGGATACCCCTGAATCCGATTCTTCAAGTAACAATTCGCCGCCTTCCCCACCGCCTCGACCGCCGCCGTCCGATTCACCGCCCAATACGGTGCGAAGACCGCGCCTACGCATTCCCTCGAGTTGGCCTGGCCGTCGCCGTCGCCGGAGCACATCTGCGTGCCCCGGGCGCGATTGTCGTTCCACGTGTCGCACGCTTCGATGCAGTCGGAGAGGGAGAGGGCGAGGAAGCCGATCATGTCGGCCCCGGGCCAGTCGACGTTGCAGTACTTGCGGTAGGAGACTTTGGTCAGGTTGGATTGGAAGAGGTTGCCGTTGCCGGCGGGGCAGTCGGTTATGGGGAGGGGCATGGTGGTGGTGGTGGTATTATTCGACGTGGGAGGGGAAGTGGTGTTGGTAGGACAGGTGTTTGAGGGAGCGGAGGAGGAGATGTGTGCGGACGGGTTGGAGTCTTGCTTGCTTTCTGTTATTGCTTTGCCGATGAAACCGCCTATTAGGCCGGAGAGGACTGCGATTAGGAGTGCGGAGAGGAGCAGGAAGGGCCAGCTCAGGAAGCGGTTTTGTCTGGTTGGGATAGGGGCTGCGGCTGCGTGGGCAGGGGCGTATTTGGGAGTGTCGTCTGCTGGTTGATGATAGTACTTGGGGACTCGGTCTTCCACCGGGGTTGGGGGAACGGCTTCCGGTAGCGTAGAGTGTGGTGGCTACATGATGTTAGCTCCAACATTGTAACGGGCTGGATTAAGCTTGCCGTTGTCTGGTCGGTCATTTTGGGCTCTGATCCAGCGTAGTATTCTGTCTCTGCGTTCCACGAAGGCTGCGCCATGTCATTCGATTATAACCTGCATCCGTTGCTGTTTTCCACGGGTTATCGAAGGAGGGTTCGAAGTGCGACGGCAACGGAAAACCAGCAAGTGTCACGGGTGAAGCCAGATTTTGGGATGAGGCAGCATAATCTGGGGCCGTCACCATCATAAAGATAGGCGCGAGTCCAAGGGTGGCCAAAGAATCCGTCAGCAAGATCGCCAAACTAACCAGGACATGGTGGTAAGCGCAAAGTGAAGGATCCGAAGCAAAGGGACCTTGTCCCTGCTGGCATTTACCCCCGATTACGCCCTGCGGCTGTGACTGGGGCTGAAGCCTAGGTACTGTATTGGGCGGATTATCGAATCTGCCATGTACACAGTACACAGTAATAAAGGCATGGTTGGGGGCGGGCGGCTAGAAAGCGAATCATGCAGGATCAACGGGGTTGGAATTCCGTATCCTGGAAATAATGATATCCAGGATTTGGGGTAAGCGAAGGTCGACTGCGATCAAGCATATCTGGAAGAGATTTGAAATGATGGAACCCATCGACATTGAAGAGCTGCACATCCACTGCAACCGAATGCTGTATTGTGCCGTGGAATGGATATCATGAAAGATGTCGGCATTATTGTATACGTAGTCAAGCTTGGCTTTCAAGACAGCGAACGCTGCCAAGATGTATAGCTCGCACTGCCCTTTAAGTAGCAAGAGGGACAGGGTAGATGTGCAGTAAGACGAACACTTCCGGTGAGACGGGCGGAAGCAAGGACGGAACGCCGCGAACTGAGGGTTTTGTAATTGATAATGTAGCCGGAGAGGGCGAATTGTCCGTGCAGGTAAGCCTTAGAAGCAGCAACGATGTGCAGTCCGACACAGATACAACACCGGCTTATTACATTTGGTGGTGAGTGCTATAACGTCAACCCATATGAGTCCGTTCTCCGTCGGCTCAACTTCTTGAAACCGTCCGATTTGACACTGGAGGTGTCTTTTCAATCACTGAGGCGAGCGGTTATTGGAGATCAAAGATTGAGGCCTTCGAGCCAACTTGGGTGAACCTGTGGTGTTTGAAAGCGGCGTGGACCAATTGCATTTCGTTCTCGGTGGAATCTGGGAATCATCAAGACGAAGTTGAGCGTATCGAAATTCATGAGGTTGAAAGAGAGATGGTAGGTTACGTCGATTAGGTTAGCGCGCAAGGTAGCGCTGCCGGGACAACCGCGGCCATGTTGTTAGTCTTGGCGTTGACCTATGCGACATCCATCACCGCTCGACGACAGCGTTGTCAGTCTATCCGCTCCCTCATCCTTGTGCTCCAGATCTCCAACTCTTCTCGTACTTCATCGCTATCCATCGTGATCTTATCGCCGCTTGACCATTCCAGAAGACGTTGCACACCCGCTCATTTGGTCACATCCCTTGCGCAGATGCGATAGCACACGACCCGCCGCCCTTACATGAGCACGATGCTTGGCTTCCGGCCGCTGCAAATAGCAAAGCGGACGTTGCAGCCCTATAACGAAATTCCCTCGTACGACGTTGAAGATCACGATTACGACGAGAAGCGCTATGACAGCGAGAACGACAGCTCCACATCCTCACCCTCCGCCTCCCCATATTCCTCCCGAGTCCCGTCCGGCGCGTATGCCTCTCCACGGCGGAGACCAGGCTTCAGGCCGACCGTGAGCGCCTATAGCTACCGGAACCCACGCGCATTCACTCGATACCTGGGGCTAGCAGTTGGGACTACTATAATACTATTTATCTTGTTTCTGGTCAGGGCGAGTTGGGCGTCAATACGGAGTGTGGAATTGGGTCTGCATAAGCCTCCGCCACCACCTCCGGTATGGGAGAGTTTTCCCTTTCTAAAGAGATACCACGGGGGAATACGGACGCTTGTGAGCAGGAAAGAGAACGTGCCGGAATACCCAACCAAGCAGGATATTGATCCTGACTCGCCTGAGACGGCGGAGCTGCATAAAGACTCATTAAAGAAAAAGAGAACCGATGGAGTCAAAATACCCCCTTCCGACGTTTTCAATCCATACCCCGACTACAAGGACTTCGAATATGTGGATGAGTACGGGCCGGTGGAGACATGTTACCTGGATGCGAATGACACAATCCGGATACCACCACTACGCATATATAATGGAGTAACAAAAGGTATGCCTGAAAACGTCATGGGATCCTATGAACTGTTCGGGCTTCGCAACGATGTGTGCTTCGAGCGCTTTGGCCGGTTAGGCCCCTATGGACTTGGGTATAGCAGGAAATATGGTGGCACAGGAGCAGCTATGGAAGGGGATCGGGAAGGCGCAGAGGAGGTCTGGAAAGAGTACCCTGAGGTGGACTATCGCGAGGTGAAATGGGGTGAGGCACTCGATCGGTGTCTCGAAAAGAATCGAGACCGTTTCAAACCGTTGCCGGAAGGAAGAAATCACTTCTTCCAAATCATGGCTATGAAGGGTCCGGGCGCGGAACAAACCGAGGCCCCTCCGGAAAGTGGGAAGGAGAGCGAGGGTCCGAAATACACGAACGGCACTGTCCGACCTCAGCCCAAGGCCCAACATAAAAACCTCCTTCCTCGCACTGCCGTCCTTATCCGAACATGGCATGACTATCAGTATGATGACGAGGACTTGCTCTTCCTTCGTGCAATGATTTCCGAACTCAGCATCCAGTCCGGCGGCGAGTATGTCGTACACTTCCTCATCCATGTCAAGGACAACGACAAGCAGATATGGGCATCAGAGAAAGTTTATCAAGAAGTTCTAGCGGCCTCTTTGCCGCCAGAGTTTGCAGGTATGGGGACCCTCTGGTCGGAACGTCAGATGTCCCTTATCTATGGTGGCTTGGAAGAGTCCAACTACCGTGGACTCCCTGTCTATGGTGCCTATCGGTCCACCTTCATGCCAGTGACCTACTTTGCGTACCAACATCCGGAGTTCGACTTCTTCTGGCACTGGGAGATGGATGTGCGTTACACCGGACACTACTACCACCTCTTCAACCAAGTCGGGAAGTGGGCTGACAAGCAGCCCCGCAAAGGGTTGTGGGAGCGCAGTGCGCGCTTCTACGTTCCCGCCATACACGGCTCGTGGGAGGATTTTTCTCAGATGGTGCGCGTACAGACCGAACATGGTACCAACAGCGCCGCCAACAAGTGGTCCTCGCATCTTCCTCCGAACCCCAACATGCCCGAGCCCGAGACGCAGAAGCCTGAAAAGCCCATCTGGGGCCCGGAGCCACCACTCGACTACCCAGAAATCGAGCTGGACCCCTCACTTAAACCACCCACCACCCATGCGGAAGATAAATACGAATGGGGTGTAGGCGAGCCCGCCGACCTCATCGTCTTCAACCCGCTCTTCGACCCGGACCACACGAACTGGATCCTCGCCGGCGATGTCACAGGCTACAACACCACGCGTGGTCTCCCTCCCCGCCGTACCGCCATCAACACCGCCTCGCGTCTCTCCCGCCGCCTCCTCATGACCATGCACAACGAAACCACCTACCACCGCCACACCATGTTCAGCGAAATGTTCCCCGGCAGCGTCGCGCTTCACCACGGCCTCAAAGCCGTGTACGCACCGCACCCCGTCTTCATCGACCGCAAATGGCCCGTGCAATACCTCGCCGCCATCTTCAACAACGGACGTAACGGAGCCAGCGGTGGATCGCGTCTCAGTGTATTCAGCGACGAGCGCCAGCATAATTTCCTCGGCACCACGTGGTATTACCATGCGGGCTTTGCACCGAATCTGTGGAAGCGGTGGTTGGGGTACAAGGTTGATAATGATGGCGGGGAGGAGGAGGAGATGGCCGGAGAGGGGAGAATGTGTCTTCCGGGAGTGTTGTTGCATCCGGTGAAGCAGGTGGATTTGGTGGTGGATTGGGAGGGGCAGAGGATTGAGAGTGATGGGGATACGAAGCGGAGGTAAGCCTGCGGTAGCCTTCCAGGCGGGCTTTGGGCTGGGCCAGGTGTGTGTGTTTTGTATATGTATTGTCGTTGTTGAAATGTTGATATTCATGAGGTGCTTGGTTGGGCAGGTTGGGGCACTCTTCATGGGGCGTTAATATTGCTGTTTTGCTTCGCTTCCATGTTAGGGTCTACACTGGAAGAACATATATTTGAGGTTTCTTGTTTAGATTCTTGGGTTGCATTTATAGGGATATCCGGTAACAGAGTCGAGAGTGGAACGTAGTAAGTATATGCTTTTGCCTGCCATGCTATTTCTAAGTAGACCCATTTTATACCCAAAACCAATGCAATTTCATTTGATCCTTTTCTCGATCTGCTCCAATCCTTTCTCTACCATTCGATCACACTACCAGCCCAATCTTTTTGCTCCACTGTACATATATGAGTCTTTCTACCCCACCACCCTCCTCCGCCTCCCACTATCCACACTCACCGTATTATCCGGCCCAATACTAATACTCAAACTGCTATCCTCATCATCACTCCCCCCTCTCCTCCCTCTACTCCCAAACCCACCAACCCCCTGACTCTTACTCCTCTCGGGCCGAATGACCAACCACGTACTCCCCCCATCCGGATCCTCCTGCTGCGTAAGCTGCAACTGATGCCCCGACCCCCCACTCGTAACACCCCTGCCTCTAGATCGAGGCGACTTCGGCAACGGCAGCGGCGCAAAAATGGAGCTCAACTTCGCCGTCCTGAGATCCGGCAGCGACGATATGGCAGGCGGCAGCGGCGCACTCTCAATCAGGGTCAAACTCGCCAGACCGTTCCGCAACGGCAACGCGGTCAAAAACGCCGGACTCATCGCTTTATTATCCAGCGCGAGGAACAGATGCCTCAGATGGCAATTCGGCGCGAAAAGAGCTACATTCTCCTTGACCTTTCGGGTACTAATCCCATCCTTGGCGACGCCGACGTCGATCCAGTCGAAGCCTGCGATGCGCCCGCAGAAACCCGTCGAGGCGGCGCGCAGCTGGCCGAGGTTGCGCAGTTTGGAGTCGCGGACGAGCGTGTTGGCGAGGGATTCGAGGTTCGAGTAGATGCGGATGAGGATGTCGAGGGTGTCTGCGTCGGAGGGGTAGAGGGGCCGGAGGAGTTCGCGCGTGCGGATGAGGAGGTCGTCGGCGAGGGATTCGCCGCCCGCGGTGCGTTTGGTGAGGTATTTGTCTTGGAACTGGGAGGAGGAAGAGAGGTGTGAGTTAGGGGTCTGGGGGTTGGATGGTTGGGAAAGGGGGAGGGGGAAGGGGGAAGGAGGAGGGGGAGGGGGAGAAGTACCGTGAAGCCTTCTGCGTCGGCGTCGATGAGGACGAGGGCGAAGGGCCGTCGTGCCTAGAGAATGTCAGTAATCTAGGTTGGATTCTTGAATGCGGTGTTGGAAGTGGAACCAACCTGCTTCTGGGCCAAACTGCTCTCCCTCTCCTTCGCTTCCACCACTTCGGCCTGCAGCGTCCGGCGGACATTTTGTTCGGATTGTAGGTCTAGCTCGGTCTGGGCGAGCTTTGCTTCTGTCTTTTCGAGCTTGTCGAGGAGTTCCTGGTACCGCGTCAGTAGGCTCAGTATAAGTGGAATGTGTATATGCCCCAGTCCACCACGGGTGAAACCTTACCTCAATAAGCTCCAACCGCCTCTCCTCCAGAATCCGAAACTGCCCCAATCGCTCCCTAAACGTTGTCGGGACCGCCACCGCATTCAGAGGCGCTGCTGATACGGGAACCACGGCCCCAGCAGCAGCTTGCACGGGTGTAGCGTCCGCCATATCTCAAGTGCTCATCTCAAAGGCATGTAAAACGCGAATCTGTACAAAACACCACCCATGGGAGAAGGTGGAATTTGGGGGATCGAAGTATTTAAAGCACCGATCCGTTAGCCGTTGAGTCTTGTTTTGGGCCCGAACTGCGTCTCTGCGGTGCCCTAGGTGGCTTTGCATGGTAGAGTGCGGTTGGGCCGGGGGAGCTCAACGTAGCGGGCTGTTATTGGTTGTAGGGGTGGGGAGGAGCAGCGGAGGGGGAGGTGAGTGGTTGCTTTGCGAGGAGGGCTCACCGGAGGGTTGGGAGAGGGCGGGAAAGGAGTGTAGAAGGGGAGGCAAGTAGGTAAATTGTTGTGGTTGGGGGTTGTGGTGTGGTAGAGCTGGTGGACGAGTTGGGGGAGTAGGGGTTCAAGGTTGGTGGAGTAGCAAGACAACAAGGTGTTATCGCCAGTTAGTATCCTGGTAATGGAAGGAAGATATGTAGAGCTGACCCGGGATGGTGGGAAGCGGCTCTGATATTCCTAGCTCTAGCTGCATGATATGTCGAATGCGGGTGAATGTTCGATGACTGGTACCCGTTCGAGCCGAGCCTGGTGGAGGAACTTGTGCCTTGTCCACGTGTCGTGTGACATAGATTCAAATATCCGACGACTCGCTATCTCTTTCTTTCTGGAGCCAAACGAGGGGCTGATAGAAGCAGTCATAGTCATGAAGCTGTGGTGGGTTGGAGTTGGTTGAGTTGTTCTTTCTGCACAGACCAGCTTCACGGTTCAAGGACATCTGGAGGGAGTTCGGACGACGAACATAGTGATCGTCCGGAATTCGAGGTCCTGAGTGAATCGTCGCTAGGGACTCTCAATACTTAGAGAGTGCAAAGCAAATAGTAGGCATTCAAAAGACTGTTGAAAATGGTTAACTCTTATCTCAGAACCGCCTCGTAGTGAGATCGTTGTTTACTCCCTGGACCGTGCGCTGACATATGCTCCTCATCCAGCAGCTATCAACCTCGAGCATCCGACACGACACTGAACCGCCCATAATGGACGACATGGCATCCAGAATAACGCAAGCCCGATCCCTTCTTCCCGAGTACAGATCAATATTACAAGCCTTCACGCACTCCTCGTCCAAATTCCGTATCGTCCGAACCATCAACCCAACATCAGCCCCGCCAAAGACGCTGTATATTCTTGATTCGTCCTTCAACCCGCCTTCCAAAGCGCATCTGGCGCTGGCCACTTCTGCGATAAGGCACCCTGCAGCTTCTGATGAGCGGCCATTTAGGTTACTGCTCCTCTTCAGCACACACAATGCGGACAAGGCGCCTAGCCCGGCGAGCTTCGAGCAGCGGATGGTGTTGATGACACTGCTCGCAGAGGACCTGTCAGAGGCTTTAAAGGAAAAGGCACAGTTGAAATTAGAGTCCGGGAATGCGCATACCGAAGAAGCTGGGAACATCTCGATTGATATCGGCCTCACCAAGGAACCCTACTATACGGACAAATCGACGGCTATTGCACATTCCTCGCCTCCTGCATACCCCTCGAATCCCGTACATGTGCATCTTGTTGGATACGATACTCTCATTCGCTTCTGCAATCCAAAGTATTATCAGAACTATAACCCGCCTCTCTCCGCCCTCACCCCTTTCTTCGAAGCCGGTCACAAACTGCGCGTCACACAGCGACCCTACGACGCCAATGATGCATCGTCGACGGCGTTTGGCACAGTAGAAGATCAGCACAAGTATCTTCAAGAACTAAAAGACGGCAAACTCGAAGAGGAAGGATTCAAGAAGGCTTGGGCGCATCGAATCGACATGGTGCCTGCCGAGGAAGGAATTGGAATCAGTTCAACTAGAGTACGTCGAGCCGCGAAAGAGGAGGATTGGGAGCTGGTAAGGAGGTTGTGTACGGAGGGAGTGGCCGCTTGGGTGCAGAGCGAAGGGCTGTATGCTGAGGATGCTAGTGGACAGAAGATGATGAGCTAGCCTCGAGTGCTGCATTTGATTCCGTGAGGAGCTGGCTGCGCCTTTCACACCACCTTCAACGGCCAGAGAATATCCACGGCACGTGACTTCTCCTGAGTGGCGAGGTGCTCCTTCCCCCACCTTCTGGCACTGTCGGACTTTGCTCCTTCCTTCATTCTTGAATTCACTTGCTCCTCCTCCACTAGGATGCACCACGGGCGCCTGGCATCTCCCCGAGGCGGCGGCGGATCCTCGTAGACTACCCACTTCATCTCCCCATCCCAACCACCTCTTCCCAAAACGACTCGAGGCTAAAGGGGAATAGCAATTGCAAGTCTCTACGAGGTTCCACAGCGGACCATTCTGATACGGGAAACCAATAGACGGCACGGATGCATGTCAACCGCAGGAAATGGCCCCTGACGTCTGCCCGAAGAACAAGGACTGCTTCCGCCCAGATGTCGACGATGACGGTTCCCCCGCCGTTCCTCCACGCGTGATCCAGAAGCCACGTCCAGCGGATCCCGCTGCTCCAGGTGGACAGACTTTGTTGCTCCTCGTGGAGACACCGGACTCCCGTAACACGATTGCGCCAAGTGAAGAACACCGACGCCGTGAGCTCCTCTCTGTCTTCCCAACTTCCTCCGGCGTGAAGCCGAGAGCCTCATATGTATTCCGTCCGTCTTTGCCGAGACTACGACCAATTACAAGTGTTCGGAATCTGCTCAAGGGGAAGAGCTCTCGAAATGCGGCTGGGTTGAGGCTTAAGAACAAGGTCTCGGAACATGCTATTGCGTCTCATGAGCTTCAGACTGTCGTAAGAAGTCCAGCTCGCCAAAATCTCCAAGTCAATATCACAGGCTCGGACATCAGGAACAACCTGCTCAGCCATGGTCCCCCAGAAGAGGGAGGTTATGATCCTGACGCCGAAGTCCTCGATGACGTCCAGCCGCAAGTAAGAAGTACACCCTCCAAGAGGCCGAGTGTGCATAGCATTCTGTGGACACCATCTTCACAGTGAGCTTTCAGGTCTTTTTTCTCATTGTTATGTATGCTAATATCTTTCAGCAAGGGAACACCTGGTTCTACCAAAAGCCCCCACCCTCCACCGGCAGGTCGCGGCAAGTTCCCTTACCAACTTTCCTCGTCTGATACACAACATTTCACGCCAGGACGTCTCAGTCCTAGCCTGCGCCTTTCCTCACAGTCGAAACGGAAGCTGGGAAAATCGCCGTCGTCCACCTCTATCACGACTCCTACGCCCACGCCACGCGTGTCTCCACGACTTTCCAGTTTTGCCAACACTGATCCAGAAGATGTTTCTTGGGCTGAATCGCTGCACAAGAACCTGCACATCCCTATATCTACCACGTATGATCCTTTCGGGTCTGCTCCGCTCAACGCCTCACTCAGACTGGGCTTCCGCTCTTGGTCAGAGATTGACGCCCCAGGAGTCACGGACTACCCCCACACGGCCGTTGAGCTACAGGCGAAAGTGCAGAATCGCAGTAAGCAAGTCGATGCCTCTCCCGCACCTATTGAAAATCAGAATGCTTCTTTATGGACACGCAAAATTGAGGCTTCCCGTGAGTCGTTGCACCTGCACAGCATGCGCATTTCTCATCATCTCCGCTTCGGGTCTCTGCGTTCCGGAGAAGACCAATCCGACCCTCAAGAACAGTTATCATTACGCCACTCTACTTCGGAGGAGAACCACGATTTGACTACCATTAAGCACCCTAAAGGCGACCGCCAGGGCTCTAGTTCTGGTTTTTCAAGCTTACAGGTGCCTACTAAATGGGGTAAGGTGGTCGGGTCTCACCATCAACGAGATGGTTCTTCCTTATACTCCAGCCGACCCCACAGTCCGCTGGATAGTCGGGATGGCTCCGGTGCCAATTTATCAGCGCGTGCCCGGGATGATGACCCCACTAACCATATGGCTTCTAACCCTACAAAATATCCTCCGGTTCGTCCAGCTAGGCATAACGAGAATCACAAACGAACGCAAAAGGTCGATGCTGCAGATCCACATACTGCAGATCAGAGACATATAGTCCGCCCAACACAATCCGAGTCTGCGAAGACCCATAGTTTTGGCGTCGCAAAGAAGACTAGGTTCAGGGAAGTGCTCAGTCCAACCACGTCGCGGAAAAGGTCCCTCCCGGCCGTCTCAGTAATGAACGTGCTTCGTCCCCGCAAGAGCCGAAGAAGCCAAAGCACTGGGAATCTCAAAGAAGCAGACGTCGGCACGGATGGGGCCTCCCATGACCCTCCGTCGCAGAATGCCCGAGAACAACGGGCCATCAAGACAATGGTGAGCTTTCAGAAAGAGAGAGACGCGGTGGGAAATGAGAAGAAGGAGGCAAATCCCGTCTGGGAACGTGCATTCAAGTCCTACCAAGAGGAGAGAGCAGCATTTCTCCTACCTGGCCACAAGGACCCAGGAGCAGTGGGGCCGATCCGAGAACGGAGTGGCAGCATGAATACTCGTTCGACCATCTCCCGTCCCGCAAGCAAGCATGATTCTGATCCAGTTCCACCTCCCGTCGCCCCTATCACCGTTGGAGCAGAGAACGTCGATTGCAGGCCTGCGACTGGGGTGCCGATGACAAAGACAGCTTTTGATCTTCACATCAATGAGTTACGACATGCGTTTGAGAACCAAAAAGACGATTTTGATACATTAGGCGCATGGGGCCGCTACCCTTCTCACACACGTGAAGGGCGCACCGGCAGCGCGGGTCCGGCGGATTCGGTGAAGTGTCGTGATTTTGCCTTGGAAGCTGCAATATGGTTCGCCGATGAGAAAGACAATGCTGGGGAAGGGGAAGGGAATGCGGGATATGGAAAGCCGCACCTCAAGAAACGTCGTCATTTCTTTACCCCACCAGCAGGAAGGAAGCGGAGGAAGAAGCCTGACAGTGCGGGCGTTACCAAGAGTGCGTCTATGACCTTCGCAAAGACATTGTTTAAAGACTATTCGAGGGTTTTCACGTCTCCGAGCACCGAATTTCAGCGTCACGGTCATGGCCATCGTACCTCAATTGCTGCTGGGGGCACCTTGGAGTTCCCAGAATTGGAAATCCTCCCAGATGTGTGGAGGCCCCCTGAAGAACTAAGAAAAAGTCATCGTCCCAGGGATTCTGACGACGAGAATCAAGCTAATGGGCACATTCGCGTAACGAATTATCGGAAATACATTCCTCCCAGGACGCCGGATAAGAGGACTGATGTCAGTCCGCCCTGGCCACTACCCTTGGATCCTGATCTGGCGCTCGACGGAAGAGCGGACGGAGCTACTTCTAAAGATCAGGCAGGTCGCTGGTCTATTTACTACAAGGACTGCATTCCCGCTCATGCCGACCAGAGCGGAGATTCTGCGACCATGTCCCAGCCAGATTTGAATGCGCTGGACAGATTCCAAAAGTCCCTGGAGAGCAACGTCGGACCGCTGGGTTCGCGTCGTCATTCGTTCGATTGCCAGCGCGATAATGGCCGAGATGAAATACAACTCGGTCGCTTCAGCTCGATGCATAGCCGTAATGTTAGTGGGCTGAGTAGGGTTAGCCTGGCCACTGGAGTCAGCGGTGTTCCAAGCTTCTTGTCCCAGGAAGTGGGGGATTGTGGCGCCTCGAGGAGCATGTATCAGTTGAGGAGGAGCACTTTGGATCTGCTGGATCAGTGCCGGGAGCAGGAGGGGAAGGAGAGGGAACGGGTTTTGAGTATGTTGAGGGTTGGGAGTGAGACGTGTGCATCTGGGTGAATGGAGGTGGATAGGAGACGTGTGGTGAGGATTTGGACGCGAGTGCACACTTGTAGGTGCAGGCAAAGGAGGAGTAGCTGGGGAGGGGTACTCCTATCTCCAGGTTCGTGGTCAGTTTACGGTATTAAAATACACTTGAGTATGCCCCTAGGTAGTTATTGCTCGTATCCGTGTTGAGATTTTGGTATGACACCTATGCATTGTATGCTACGCCGAATGATTTTGGCAAAGAATACAATCTTGGAATCCGGCCTGGTCGCCTCGGAAGATGCGTGCCGTCGTGCAGGTATGGGTAAATGTCGACGATTGAATTTCATCTCCTGCAGATCCTTGTTCTAGAAGGGTGCATTGTCTTAAGTATTTTTGTTATTGATATGATTCACCCTATTCATAGTAGGACCCCAGCGACCATTTGCACGTTTCCTCATTATCAACATTACGCTGCGCAGTTTGTGGCTCGTCCATGCGAGGCTTCACAGGCATCCCGTCGACACCCTTCCTTTTCCTTCCTTGCCCAATCTTTGCCTACCTCCTTTGCTGATTAGAACCCCTGGCCTTCTCTCCTTTGACTCTGTCCCTTCATCTAGCGGATCCCCTTCCCCTCTCCAACCAACCTACCCACTACCTACACCTTCCCCTCTGCATCCCTCCTCCTCCGAAACTGCACCAGCGGCCCATCCTTCTTACTAGCAAAAACATCAACAATCTGAAACTCCCCCTGATTCCCCCTCATCCAGCCCCTCCCCTCCCCACCAGCCCCCAAATTCGTCCCCGGCGCAAGCCTAACATCGTACTCGTAAAGCACCCTCGCAATGGCGACACTCAACTCCACATACGCCAACCCCTTCCCAATACATCCCCTCAAACCGATACTAAACGGGCAAAACGCCTCTCGCGCAGCTTGTACGTGCGAAACCAACGGATTGGATTCGGGATCCGGCAGCCAGCGCTCCGGGCGGTAGGCGTCCGGGTCCGGGTAGTACAACGCGTTGTGGTGGATGCTGTAGTGCGGGACGCCGACGTCGATGCCCTCGGGGATAAAGTGCCCATCTATGGTTATACCGCCGGGGAGCACGCGGCGCGGCAGGGCGCCCGCGACGGGGGGGGACATGCGGAGCGTCTCGTCGATGCAAGCGCGGAGGAAGACGCAATTGGATAATTTGGGCCCGGACACAATCTCCTCGACATCGTCGAACGCGTTGCGGATTTCGGCCGTCAGGCGGCGCAGGACGCCGGCGTTGTGCACGAGGTAGAAGAGTGTTCCTGCGAGGGCGGTGGAGGTGGTGTCGGAGCCGGCGATGATGAGGAGGTTGGATTCGCCCCAGAGTTCGTTCATGGAGAAGCCCGCGCCGGTTTCTGGGTCGCGCGCTTGCAGGAGGTGGTAGAAGAAGTCCCTGCGGTCGACGTCGAGACCCAGGCGGGTGCGTTCGAGGGCTTGCGATTTGGAGTAGGCCATGTATTGCGCGCGTTGCGAGGCGATGTGGTGGAAGAGGAGTTTGTCGAGGTGGAGCGTGTGGAGGGGGAGGTATGTGCCGCACTGTAAAATTAGTATGTATACACGGGGTTGTCTATAGGAGAAGGAGATACGGGTTGGAGAAAAGGAGCGCTAGGGGCGGTATAGATGAGGAGTATGGAAAAGAAGAAGAACTCACAATCAAATGCCTATGCGCCGCATTCCCCACCAACTCGACCGCGAACCGATTCGCCGGACCCTCCAACATGCCAAACGCCTTGCCAAACACCAAATCCCCCATGATATCAAACACGAGCCAATTCGCCCAATTCGCCGCATTCCACACATCCGCCCACCCCTCCTCATCGTCCCCATCCCCTCCAGCAGTAGTCTTCTTCTTCTCGTCTTCCCTCCTCCCCTCCGTAATCATCTTCCTATCCGACTTCTTCTCGCCCAGGAGACGGCATCCCGTGCGCACGTTTGCCAAAATGTATTTCTCAAGGGACTTGATGGCTGCGTCGGAGAAGGCGTGGGACAGCACCCGGCGCTTCCGCGCGTGCGCCATCTTGTCGATGCTGCTGTGGACATTGTACGTGTGCTTGTTGGCCGGGAAAGCGGTATAAAAGTCTGCTTTGCGCACATTCGCTCTAGGCATGTAGATGGTCTTGAGGGCGGAGGAGGTGTTGAAGCTAAGGCTGTTGGGGCCGATGCGCACGACGGGCCCGTACTTTTGGTGCGCCGCGTGGTAGCATAGGTGGCGGTCCCCGCGGTAGGCGTGGTAGGCGAGGTAGATGTCTGTGAGGGCGGCGAGGCGGGGGCCCGGGTAGCGGGCGAGGGGGTGGAGGGTTAGGCGGTAGAGGGAGAGGAGGAGGAGCTGTTTGGGTTAGTGATTTGGTGGGTCGAGGGTTTGGGATGAGGAGATTAAGAGAGTGAATGATGGGATGGGTAAGGGGAACTTACGTATAGGAAGAGGGCGCCGAATATTGAGCCTACGAGGAGGAGCGGAGAGGAGAGGAGGTGTCTTGCTGTGCTGATGAGGAGCTCCATGATGCCCAGAGGTGGGCGAGAAGTAATGATTGCGCAAGCCGTCAATCGTAGAAAATATGCTCGATCTGGTCTGTAGATGTTCCTCTCTGTCTTCGACCTTCAAAACCGGTCCAGTCAACTCCGTTGGAAAAGGGGTTGGGAATTTTGAATAGGAAGTAGTCGAATTCCGTCGTTCCAACCTTCGTAATCCCAAACCACGCTTTCACTCTTAAGCGTCTCAGTCCCTTCCAAACCTATCTCTTTCTCTCTTTCCTATCCCTGATATCGAATGTCTCTTCACGTAACAATACCAGCCAAGCGCACGCGTGGACTTCCAAGGTTCGCACAACGGCCCTCAAGCATGAGACAAAACAACCACCTTCCAAAAAACCAAGGCCACGACCCCCTCTTTAATGAATCCCCCAACCCCTCCCTTCCATCCATCTCCATCCGGACCTTTTACTCTGCGATCCTCGAATTGCCCGTCCAAGCACATGACCCTTTCCAAGATACCGCCGGACTAGCTCCCCAAGCTTCCCGGCGTACGTCAGAGCGGTCGTTGATCAGCGCGGATGTTGCGGGCGATCTGTGTGTATATGGATATATGGATCGGCTATGTCCGGTAACTAACGGATAACAAATCACGTGAGGGGTAGATGACGGAATTTTGTCACGTGACATGTATGTGACGGACAATATTGGGCTTGGGAGTGGAGAGAGCGGGGATGGAGACGGGTTCGTCGGGGGAGAGATGATGCTTTGCCAGACTCAGGATCGGATGGGTGAGGAACCTTTCTGTGATCTGGGAAGCGGGAAGTGTCCTGTGGGCAACATGTGCTAACCATCGATGTAACCCCGGAGGGACTGCGCCGGTCCGGTCTGTTTCGGGAACAGCGGAGAGCGGTTTGATGGATCGCTTTTGGGGCGATTTTCGATGGACTGTTTTGGGTGCGATTTCGATGGACTGCTTGAAGTCCTGTGTACGTGTATTCAGTGGTAGCTCCCAAGACTAGCGGCGTCACCACATCAGAGCGCACACAGTACGACATCACAAAACCGAAACAACTCGCGAAAAGCAAAACACAGTCAGGTGAAGGTGTTGAACTTCGTTTATTAGGTTGTTTCTACTTTGTTTGTCGCTCTCGCAAGGACGAACCTTGGAAGCCAAGGTCTCACCTCCCTCGTCCTCAGAGCGGACAAGTCCACTTCTCATCAGCCTCTCGGATATCTAATTCTAACGGTATGCTTGCGAGTAAGAACTTCGTTGAAAGTCTCTGAAAATCCAGACTTTTTGCAAAACGCCTTCAGCCACGCTCGCAAAGGAGCACAACGCCTGATTAACAATCCCACAAATATGCTTATGAACGCCGATGTTGAGATCGCTCATAAACCCCACCCACCCACCTACCCACCCACCGTATGACCATGAATGCAGGTTGAACTTTTGTTGGTATCATGAACACATTACACACATTACAGCGCAGCTGTTGATATGCTGCTTTGGAAAGGCCACGCTGATCAAAGCGTAGGCCTAGAAGTGCCTAAATAGGCTGCCGAAGTGCCTTCGTCTACGAAGAGTACTTCTGGCGGTAGAACTTGGCGGCGTTGACCATGTTGGTCAGCGCAGCCTTGGTCTCCTTCCACTGGCGCGTCTTCAAGCCGCAGTCGGGGTTGACCCAGAGCTGCTCAGGCCTGAGGTAGACGAGCATCTCAGCGATGCGCTCCTTGATCTCCTCCTCGGAGGGGACACGAGGCGAGTGGATGTCGTAGACGCCGGGGCCAATGTGGCGGGGATAGGCCTTGTCCTCGAAGACCTTGAGGAGCTTGGCGTCGCTCTTGCTGTTCTCGATGGAGAGCACATCGGCATCGAGAGCGGCAATGGCGTGGAAGAAGTCCTGGAACTCGGAGTAGCAGAAGTGGGAGTGGATCTGGGTCGAGTCCTGGACACCAGCAACCGAGAGCTTGAAGGAGTCGACGGCCCAAGAGAGGTACTTCTCACGCTCAGTGCCAGCGCGGAGCGGGAGACCCTCACGGAGAGCAGGCTCATCAACCTGGATGACGTAGACACCGGCGGCCTCGAGATCGAGCACCTCGTCGCGGATGGCGAGAGCGAGCTGCTGGGCCTGGACAGACTGGTGGACGTCGTCACGGGGGAAAGACCACCTCAGGCAGGTGATCGGACCCGTGAGCATACCCTTCATGGGCTTCTTGGAGATGGAGGCGGCGTACTGGGACTCCTTGACGGTCATGGGGGCGGGACGGGAGATGTCACCAACAATGATCGGGGGACGCACGCAGCGGGAGCCGTAGGACTGGACCCAGCCGTGGGTGGTGAAGACATAGCCGTCCAGCCTCTCGCCGAAGTACTGCACCATGTCGTTGCGCTCAGGCTCACCGTGCACAAACACGTCGAGGTCAAGCTCCTCCTGGATCTTGACGACCTCCTCAATCTCCTTCTCAATGAACTTCTCGTACTCCTCAGCGGTGATCTCACCCTTGGTGAACTTGTTGCGCTGGATACGGATGTCCTTGGTCTGGGGGAACGAGCCAATGGTGGTGGTGGGGAAGAGGGGCAGGCTGAGGTGGGTCTTCTGCTGGGCATAACGCTCGGGGAAGGGAGACTTGCGCTCGTGGTCGGCAGCCGTGACCTTGGCCTGGCGCTCCTTGACGGCCTTGTTGTTGGTGCGCTCGGACGAAGCACGAGCCTGGATGGATTTGGCGTTGGCCTCGAGAGCCTCGCGGACGGAGGCAGGACCATCCGTCACGGCCTTGGCAATGACGACGACCTCAGCGGTCTTCTGGGTGGCGAAGGAGAACCAATCCTTGACCTCCTCGGGCAGCTTCTTCTCGCTCTCGAGCGAGTGAGGGGTGTGGAGAAGGGAGCTGGAGGTGGCAACGATGACGCGGTCCTTGCCGAGCTTCTGGATGGCGGTCTCTACAATCTCAATGGCACGCTTGAAGTTGGTCTTCCAGATGTTGCGGCCATCGACGACACCAGCCGAGAGGACCTGGTTGGGGCCGAGCTTGCCAATGACGGCTTCGAGCTGTTCGGGGTGCCTGACGAGGTCGATGTGGAGTCCATGGAGGTTCTGGATGGCGGGGAAGACGTCGAAGTTGTGCACAATGTCGCCGAAGTAGGTGGCAAGCACGATCTTGGGGAGGTTGGCGCCGACGAGCTTCTCGTAGGCGGGCTTGAAGGCCTGCTTGATCTTGTCGGCAAGATCCAGGACGAGGACGGGCTCATCAATCTGGACGGTCTCGGCGCCAGCCGCCTTCAGCTTCTCGAGCAGCTCGACGTAGACGGGGATCAACTTGTCCAGGAGCGAGATGGGGTCCACGGACTGGCCGCGGTCGGCCTTGCCAAGGGCGAGGAAGGAGACGGGACCGATGAGGACGGGGCGGGTGACGATGCCGGCCTCCTTGGCCTCGAGGAACTCGACAACGGGCTTGGGTTCAGAGGCAAGCTTGAAGGTCTGGCCGTTCTGGAAGGTGGGCTTCACGTAGTGGTAGTTTGAGTCGAACCACTTGACCATTTCCTATGGAAGAGTCAGTCTTGTTCTCTCGAGAGAAAGGAAGGAGGTAAGCTTACCAAGCTGGGAACGTCGACGCCGTCCCTCTGGTGGCCACGGCCCATGGCGAAGTACTCATCGAGCTTGTTGAGGTTGTGCTTGGTGTACCGCTCAGGGATGGCCTGGGTGATGGTTAGCGGAGATTCTCGAGTTAAGTGAAAAGTCTGAAGCCTACGTTGAAGAGCTGGATGTGGTCGAGGATGTGGTCGTAGAAGGCGAAGTCGTTGCTGGGGATGACATCGACGCCGGCATCCTTCTGCAGCTTCCAGTGCTCCAGACGCAGACGCTTGCCCTCCTTGAGGAGCTCGTCCCGGGACAGCTTGTCGGCCCAGTAGGCCTCATTTGCCTTTTTCAACTCACGGTTGGCTCCCATGCGGGGGAACCCGAGCACGGAGGACTGAACCATGGTGAGGTGATGTGAGGTGGCGGGGTACTAGAAAGAACAATTGAAAGAAGAATAAAATGGGTTGATGAGGGAGAATGAAGTGTGGCAGGGGATTGATGAAGAAGGAGAGGAGGAGGAGGAGGAGTGAGCGAGAAGAATTGTGTTGTCGGAGTCGGAGGAGGGGGGAGGGGCACAATAAGAAGGATTTCTCCTAGGGCGGTGGTGTGCTTTTCACTCTGGGCTTGGTTTCTGCTGGCACGGCACGCGGGGCTGGAGCTAGTCCGGATTGGGAATGCGAAATCTCACCGCCTTTGCGATGGTGTGAAGCTTATGGCTCTCTTTTCTCCAGGGTCTTTTATATCCACCGATTGCCTGTGGGCCCTGCGCCTGGATTGCCTCGATGCACCTCGAACTTGTTCTGTAGCCCGGTCCCGGGTTATTCAAACTGGCAGGTCTGGATGCCAGCTATTTTGGTGCCAATTGTCGAGTGTAGGCTCTCTGTCGAGGTATCTACAGCGAAAGTTTCACACAGCGCATCTATGCAGTCACACCTCGCAGCAGGAAAACGTGGGCGCTGGGCACGCCATCATGGGTTTTTTCCGACTTCGGCGCCGGTCCTTTCGCCGGGGACTTCTCCAAAGCTTTCCGCTGGGCCAGGCTCCGAAGAGCAAGTGAGCTGCGACCGTTTATGGGAAACGGAGTATTTGTGCAACAACACGGAGTCGCATCTCTTCGGACTTTCCGTCAACGAGCCAATCGACGCCGGTCGTTGTCCGTAGGCTCCATGCAGAGTGTCAGACGGGTTCGGTCTATTCTTTTGGGCATGGAGGGGCAAGACCATTTATTATTTTCCTGAGAGGTGATTCTGCAGTCTTTGTCGCCTTCACCATTGTGAGGTAGCAATATCATGAGGACCTCTCACAAGCAGGCCTCAGACAAGCTACACCTGCACACTTATCGAGACAGAAGGACATCAAATATCAGATTCTATTCAAGAGCAGATTTCCTACACCAGACGATGGCCTGAGGTATTCTGTGGTATATACTCCTGCATGGGTCAGTCGGTCTCCGAAACCCTCTCGGAGGGGCAGCATCTGAAAAGAGGTATACCACACCATGCCAAGATTAGCCATCATGGATTCTACCACCCGTGGACCCCTCCTCAGCCCTTCGCCCTTCAGTTAGACTACCACGGTGATGATCATGATGGACCTCGTCCCCCAGAGAAAAGCACCCTCTAGGCCAGTCGAGGCAGTGGTTTCATGGGACTAACCATCAATGTACAATCCGTAGATGCCGACGATACCTGGGCCGGCTATCCGCACTGCAGCTGCCCCCCACCACGACCCCGCTATTCAGCCATCATAACAACCGCCTGTAGAATTATAACTTTATTATTAACCTTCTCACAGAACAACTGCTCCCTCTCCAGAAACGCATCCTCACCATGTCTATACCCAGCAGTGCTCGAACAGCATCGACCAACCTCCTCTGGGGTCCGACCGGTCACCGAGTGCTAGAAGGCAGACTGGCCATTGTTACTGGCGCTTCAAGAGGTACATCTACCCCTCATCGACTCTCGGAGCTTCTTCTAACAGTTCACAGGCATCGGCGCCGCCGTCGCCCGCAACCTCGCCAGCAAAGGCTGCAACCTAGTGCTCAACTACACCTCCGACTCGTCGACCAAGCTCGCCGAACAGCTTGCCCAAGACCTGCGCTCCGAACATGGCATCAAAGCCGTCACCGTCCAAGCCAGCATGGGCTCCGAGGAAGGCCCCAAGTACATTGTTGAGGTTGCAAAGAACCACTTCCAGCACCCCAAATCCGGCAACTTCCAGATCGACATCATCATCAATAATGCCGGTGTGGCACGCAACGATACCCTCGAGACGGTATCAGCTCAGGAGTTTGCGAGGCAGTTCAATGTCAATGTGCGGGGGCCGCTGCTGCTCGTGCAGGCGGCGTTGCCCTATCTGCCGCATGATCGCTCAGGCCGCATTGTGAACGTCTCCTCGGTGAGCTCCTCACTCGGCTACATCAGCCAGTCCATCTACGGCGGCACCAAAGCCGCCCTGGAAGCCATGACGCGGACATGGGCTCGCGAACTCGCAGAACGTGCGACCGTCAATGCGATCAATCCTGGTCCTGTCACTACGGATATGTATCTCTCGACAGACGACAAGTTCACGGCGCAGAATAAACCGCACATTGAGAATACGCCGCTGGCAAGGCCAAGGCAGGGAATCGATCCCCCGGAGATCTACGAGCCTGCGATGAAGGCAGGTGGGAGGCCGGCGTATAGCGAGGAGATTGCGGGAGTGGTCGGGATGCTGTGTACGCCCGAGGCAGGGTGGACGACGGGGAGTGTCGTGTGCGCGAATGGTGGGATGAAGTTTACTGTTTGAGCGTGATCATGTGCAGCATACTGGCTGTGTCGGTTAGTAGATAGATATCCTTGGGTGCGAACAAGAGCAGCGTTGTCAATAATGCAACTGTGATCGATGTTAAAAGAGTTGGAGACATACCACAGACCGTAGAATATGGGGTTGGTTCATGCCAAGACACCGTACAACCACCACCTCCTTGCGCTTCCTCCTCCCTACCATTCCCCTCCCTTATGTAACCCCCCTCAGCTTTCACACTCTCACAGCCTTCGCCATCCTTTTCTTTCATCCTCGAACCGCACAACACTTCCTCCGCTCTTCTCGCAATGCCATTCGCCATCTCCATGCTCCCGTCAGCTCACCCCTCAGCACGCCTCACGGTTGCTCTGGGCAACGACTGTTTACCCGCTGGCACGTGCATCTCACCCTCGGCGCCCAGCCTCCTCCGATGCATTCCTCGATGAGCCACCGAACTGCTTCTACGCCCACTCATTGGCTCCCAGCACCATCTGCCCGTTGCCGCTGCACGAAAGATACTCGGGCGTGATCCACAGGGTCCCGCGTTGCGCCATGGACCGCTTTGGAGGAGGCTGGGCCTCTGTTTACAGACCGGGCTGCCCGCCATCTCTGTGCTCCACTATCCGTGTCATGAACCGTTCCCCTCCTAACGCAACCACTATCGCCAACCGTTCGGTCCATGTAGGAACCAGCCCTTGCAGTCGACCTCCTGGTCTTTTCCTCCCTTCATGATGCATCTGCTGGCTGCGCCGTCGCTGGAGATGGGCTCGTTCAGCGTTTTCGCTACGCCTGTTGTTCCTTTCGTTTGGTCCATCTTGCTGTTCTTTGTCACCGCTCGGTCGCCGTATAACCCTACTCGTGTTCTTCAGCATGGGACCGAGCTCTACGTCTTCCGACCGCTGGACGGCTCCTCGTCTCAGTTTTCCTTGGAACATGTCGCAATATCGTCCAAGCTCGATGCTTCAGAGATACAGTACACGAGATTGTCCTCCGAATTACCCTTCCTCGCCTCCGATACGCAGAAACCATTTACCCCGGTGGTGGACAGTGCTGGTAACGTTACGGTATATACTGGGGAATGTGGGTCGGAAAAGGGAGAGATCTGGACATATGGCCCTGGGACTCCGGATGAACGCAGGACCAAAACCTGGTGGAAGCAGGATGTCGTTGTGAGTCGGGAAGATGAGGATGACCGATCGACTGGACCACGGTACCTTAACGGGGCCATTGCCTTTTCTCCAGTCGTTGACGGCAACATGACAGACACGAGTGTCTACATGTTCGGTGGCATGTGTCCAACCCAAGGAGACGGCGAAGACTGGCAAGCCCATGCGGAATATTCGAACTTGATGATGGCACTGGATCCTCTGGCAAACGATGTTCAGCCACTGGAGTATCGCCTTAGTCTATCCACAAGTCGAGGACCACCTATACCGGAAGCGGGATTTACTCTCACCGCACTTGCGCCGAGCTATTCAAACCGTAGCGATGGCAGCCAGACCCGCCAACAGAATTTCGTGCTAGTGGGCGGCCATACGAGCTCCGCATTTATCAATATGTCTCAGGTCGCCCTCTTCTCGCTCCCTCAACAAGGCTGGACCTTTGTCCCCGTGCAGCAACCAAGCACCGAGAGAACTGACCTTGCTATTCGAGGTGACATCACTGAGGTCGAGCCCCGATCTGGTCATACGGCTGTTCTAACTCCGGATGGGCAACATCTCGTCGTCTATGGCGGTTGGATTGGCGACCTCAATACTCCTGCACTTCCACAACTGGCTGTTCTAAGTCTCGGCGAAGAATACGGTGGGGTGGATCAATGGGAATGGTCCGTTCCGGTAACGAGTGGCCATGGGCTAGAGAAGGACTCTGGCCTGTATGGCCACGGAGCAGCAATGCTTCCTGGCGGAGTTATGATGATCACCGGAGGCTACACCATATCCCCCTCGAGTTCACGGCAACGTAGAGGTGTTTCTGTCAATGACAGGACTCTCTTCTTCAATGTCAGCTCCAATACCTGGATTACCGATTATACGCCCCCTAAAGACCCGCAGGCGGAGCCTAGTAAATCTGGCCCGCTCGCGACAACATCTCAAAAAGCAGGTCTGGGCGTTGGGCTTGGTATCGGCGTGGCTGCCGTGCTTAGCTTATTCATATTCTACCTCTGGTATACTAGGCGTCTGAGGAAGCAGCGCGAGATACGGGAGAAGCAACTTCAAGAGCTATCACTCGGCGCGCACCGATACACGCTGGATAACCTGTCGCCGGGACCTACAGAGACGTATTACGATGATGCACATGATCATTATTCTTCGCCGACAAACGGAAAGCATGGGACCAGAGGATGGAGACAACTCAACGCCCAGGACGCGGAACGAACAGGACTTCTCGTGGAAATCCCAAGTCCAACTAGAGGCCTGAGACGCAGCCTTGGCAATCGACCCACCTATCTCATGAACAGATACGATGAAAGGAGGCTGCATGGATCGGGCCACATCCACGTCATCGATGAACTTGAGGAGGAGCAAGAAGAAGAACGAGCTGCGCAGCGTCTTCGGGACCAAGGCCAAGAGCAGAGCGGTGCCACCGAAAACACCCCCCTGCATCGGTCAGAGATGTTGGAAAGAAGGGAGTCGAAAGGAGTCTCCATCTTCGACAATGCACCAATCCTGGACCCCTTTGTGGCAAGCAAACGCGGATCGCGCATGGATATGGAGCAGAGCGCACCGCTCATCCATTCCGCACCTGCTTCACCCGAGCACGAAGAACTGCATCATAGGGCAAATGAATGGCTCTCGGTACACGACCCTGGGCCCGTCCGTCGTAACAGCCAACATTCTGCTGGCCGCTTCTCGCCAGACAAGTCCGATCGGACGGAATCGACTCTGAGCGAGCGTAGTATGCGGTCCAACTTGTCATCAACTGGAAGTATGGCGAGGACTGCTTCGATGCGGTCTTCGGCAATCTTGAACTGCGCCAACCCCTTCCAAACACCAGATGGAAGCCCACCGAATAGCAGATCGAATCGCTATAGTGGAGGATGGGAGAGCTCGGATGAGCGCAGCCAATCGCTCACAAGTACGCGCTCGGTGTTTGCAACAGCAGCTGAAGAGAGGGACTCATTTACCACTGCGCCAACTTCATTCATGCAACTCCAGGCCGAAGGACAATCGCTGTTGGGAGGAAACCCAGAACGAGCTCGTCCAGGGACGTCGTCCACTTCCAACGCGTCCTCTTCTCACGCATATCAAGACACTGGTACTCCGATGAGCTGGGCGGGCACGGCTACGACGTCTCTCGCGGCTTCATCACAGCTTGATTGGCCCGGACAAAGCAGGAAGCGCCGCTGGTTGGGCAGCGTTCGCAAAGCTCTCGCAAGGTCCTCAACCACAGGACCATCAAGCCGTACTCGCTCCATGACCACTTCAACCCCTCACTTAGACCGCTACAGAGACGATCCCCAGTCGGCAATCGAGCCGCATCCCCAGACTCGCAACTCATTCCCGGCATCTTCCGCACCTCGCCGTGCCGCCAGCGACGCCACCTTCTGGCGCCGCAGCAGGAGCAGCAAGCAAGATTGGATGGACGACCAACTCGATCCGATGGATCCTCGCTCCATTTGGCGGCGTAAGAGCGGTGATGACTTCGGTGCCCCGGAGGATGCAGCTCTCGCGAAGAAGGCGCGGCAGAAACAGGCAACCTTGATTGATCTCCTAGAGGATGCGGGGACGTTACCTACACCGAGGCCGATCCAAGCCGGCGACTTGGGAGACGCGAGAAGTGCGCATACGGTGGCGACGGAGGATGAAGATTGGGATGTTGAAGCCGCGGTGGAGAGGCGGGTTGTGCAAGTCACATTTACGGCGCCGAGGGGGAAATTGAGGGTCGTGAACGCGGACATCGATCGCTCCAGCATCCTGAGTCTCCCTCGCGATAATGAGGAAGCAAGTCCAAAGAATGCGGGCGGTCGGTCGGACACGGCTGCCGCTGCCGGTGCAAATAGTCCTTCAAGTACGGCAACGGCTTCGCCGGGTGGAAATCGCGTCAAGGACCTGGTTGGTCGCTTTGAAGGCGTCGCTACGGCATCACGCTCGTCACCTCTTGCAGGGGCTTCCACCTCTTCTCCTCCACGACCAGCATTGAAGACGGGGCAGGAGTTCCTCTTGTCGCCTTATTCCGTTTCGCGTTCACCGAGTCCGAGCCCCAGCCCGTCGATCAGTAGTTTGAAAGTTAGGGCGAAGCAGGGTCGGAGTTCGTTGGCGAAGACACAAAGTTCCGAGACGGGTGGGAGGATGACGGAGACGCCGGCGGGGAGATTGTGCTCGGAGGATATCACCACGCTTAGGGGTGCGAGCTGAGCTGGGCATGTGTATATGGTGCTGGGAATCGGCGATTCGATGCTGATGTCTTGTTCAGGTGGTAGGGGATTGAAGCAAAGCTGCCTGGAATTTTGATTTTATAGTGTCTCTGATGGACAATGGCATTTTGTGGGCGGGAATCTGTTGTATATGTAGGCTTGGGCCTTGTATGGAGGAGACTAGTGCCAGTTTGATGCACGTTCGAACGTTCGTTTGATGTAGATATGCTGAGGGATGTGATCATGTGCGTATGTGGTTAGTCTATAGGTACTCCGTACTGGATGTTAGATGTTAGATGATAGATGTAATTGTTACTTTCGTTTGCGCCCGATAGTCAGCGTGGATATCTGGACAATGAAGTTACAGTTTGGAGCTCAGCAGGTCTAGAGCTCATGCACAACTCCACTCCCGCATAACGAACGTCTTGCCATTTTTTTCTTTCCTTTCTTTTTTTTCCTCCCTATGTACCTCGATCGTCCTCGGGGAGCACACGCAGAGGATTCAGTCCCTGGAGGTTTGACCAGTGTGGTGCCATGGGTCAGTCAGCACCTATGTATTAGCTATACGCAGCGACGACGAACCAGTCCATACATCTATCTATTCTCCGGGATCCATCATCAGCATCATCGTCACCATCACCATCATCACCATCATCATCAACTGTCAGGTGATGAGAGCTCGCAGCAGAAAAAATTGCTCCTTGTTGCCTATCTACAAAGGGAGAGGAGGCTCTATATCTACACCATCTTAGCTGAATGCAGAAATAAAAGCTTAGAGACTTCGAATCCATCTCCACCAAGTAATCTACTTACAATTGCCGAGTTTCGGCGTCCTGAAAGGTTCCCTGGCGAGTCCCAACGCTCTCGTTAGTACGTACACCCGACTGTACGTATGGTCGGTACATGGTGAAGTAATTGGAATTTACAAAACTATCCTTATAGGTTTAAAATAGTATAAGAAGCATCCCCCTAGCTTAAAATAGAAGAGATAGAGAAGCAATTTACTGGCACCTAGTCTTTAATTGCCTAAAATAAATATATTATAGTCTATTTACGTTAGTTTTACAACATACTGTCACGGTTCGTGCCTATATAACTATCCTATGCAGAATAATCAACAGTTGTTGATTATTCGTACCTTTTTGCAAGGTTGCATGGCTCGGTGGCATAGGGTCGGGTCCTGACACATACAGCCTACTTATAAGCTCTATTCCTGTACTAAAAGGTATAGAGGACTAATTAGAAACGCTCGTTTAGGAAGTACAGGCCCCCTCCTCTATTTAGTAGAGTAGTTAGCTGAAATTTACTCCGTTCCTTACTGTCGAGAGCGTTGCCGGCGACTAGTGAGGGGTCCAGAACCTCCACATAACACATCATCACCGTCTCCTCCCCACGTCTACCCCAACCCCCAAACCCCCAAAACATCTCTCCCCGCACCACTCTCCTGCTTCTCGTCCTCCTTTCTCTTCCGCTCCTGGAGTTCCTTCACCCTGCGCACGCAGAGCCCGACGCCGAGCGGACCGATGACGGTGCACAGGACGATGGCCCAGGTTACGACGAGGAAGATGTCTGAGGGGGAGGTGTTAGATGGAGAGGGGGTAGTAGAGGAGGATGGGGTAGAGGAGGAGGAGGAGGAGGAGGAGGAGGAGGATGAAGAGAAGATGCCCTTGGCCTCGGCGACGCCGGAGATGAGGAACCCGATTTCGCCCCGTGCGCACATTGCGAGGCCCAAGATTAGAGCGGGGTGGAGGGAGAGTGGGGTTTGGGGGTTGGCGGTGGTTTGTGGGTGGGGGGGTGGGTGGTGGGAGGATGGGCTCGAGGTGTCGGGCCTGGAAGATGGCGTTGATGATGATGGCGGGACTGACGGGGAAGAGCTGGGGCCGGGCGCGCTGGTTGTTGCGTTTCGTGTAGTGTGGTCCTGCAGCTGCTTGTTCTTCTCCTTCTTGCTTCGGAAACGCTGCAGGAGAGATTCCGAGAGGTTTGCTTTGAGTGAGGTCACTCGACTGGTGGTATGCTTATCACTATCTTTCTTCCCGCCGCCGACGGGAAATCGAACAAGCCACAGGCCGCAGACGAGTTTCCCAAAGGCCATTAGGATGGCGTAAACGATGCCTTTCCATAAGATGGAGGGACGGAACATGCGGGTGAGGGGGATGGAGAAGCCAATGGAGGCGAAGAAGAAGGGTTGGAGGATTCTCGAGACGGATGGGTAGTAGTAGTGGTGGTAGATGGCGGGGCCGGATGTATCCTGGTTACTGGAATTGGATGTGATGGGGGCACGAGTGGATTGTACGTCGGTGGTAGGGAGAATCCTCTCTCCTGAGTCTCCTTTCTCTGTGCGTGAGTTTTCTTCAGCTGGAACGAAATCAGGTCCTTCGTTGGGTGGATTCCCAGTGGCGAATGCAGAGCCTCCTCTTCGCTTCCCATCAACGACCGGGTCGCACGAGTTGGACGTGGGAATGGTGGGATGAGGTACTTCCGAGTCCCACCAACTAACCACCGTTCCCGCAATATAGGCGGCAAACAGATTGGACGTTCCAGCGTACGTCGCGCCAGCAACCAAACCAACCAGGAGGACTGAGTGCAACGCAAAAACCGTCTGAGTCTGACACAACAGACGGTTGAGCTGCCCGGTCGGATGCCCCTCGCGGTAACGGTTAAGCCATAGCATAGCTGGTCTCACGGCGAGGAGGCAAACAATCGGAACTGCCACAGCGAACGCAATGGAAACGAGGATAGGACGCACAACAGTCACCCAATCGAAGGCCTCACCACCGAGATTCGATATCACCTGAACCATTACTAATCCGACAACATCGTCCATCATAGCTGCGCTCGTCAGCACTACGCCCAGCCGTGACGCTGATAGACCGCTGGATGCGAGGACAGTGAAGGTAGTGCCTAGGCTGGTGGAGCAGAGGGCTGCGCCGGCGGCAAAGGCTTGCAGTGGAGTTGCATTGAGGAGAGGTTGGAGAGTGTAGGAGAGTGCGATAGGGACGGCGATTCCGGTGAGGGCGACGCCGGTGGAGAGGGCGAGATTGGCTTTTAGGGATGGGTAGGAGGTTTGGAGGCCGCCTGTGGGATGTTAGATGGTCCTGAAACATGTTCTCTTCAACTCAGTTGAGTTCTACAATAGTCGATATAGCGGGACTTTATATCTGGGTGGGCATCCCAGGCCAATATCTCTATTTCCGCTAAACGGCCACGACGCTAGTATTGACAGATTTAGGAACTGGAGATAGGAACCTTCATATACAAGCAATACCAGCCCTAGATAACCCAATTGGACAACGGACTTTTCCACTTCTGCAGACAGCCATCTCGCACCAGGCGTTCCCCAAGCGATGCCGACCAAGATCTGACCTAACAATCCGCAAAACAGTACCTTGTTGAGTACCGCGTTGACGACATTGAGCACAAGGAGGAAGGATGAAAGGACTAAGATGGTAATGATCCCTGGCTCATGGTAGGGCAGCGAAGGGGCGGTTGAGGGGGAGCTGGGTGGGGTCATGAAAGTGAGAGACGATCGTGAAGCGAGTTTCGTTGAACATTAAAATATAGAGATGCGTGTAGTGTGTGTGCAGGTGTTTTGTCGGAGATAAATAATGTTACAATTGTCACGATGACGGGCAGCCTAGTTTGAGCGCAAGCCTTCGGATAACTACGGCGGACTATATTTGGATTTAGTGCCAAAACTCAGATCACCACGCAATACGAAGCCCTGCGTACTTGTATGCGTACTCGTACCGCTACTTACACTGCGTATATGTACTGCGTACTTGCTCTGCGTATATATACTGCGTACTTGCACTGCGTACTTAGATATAGTATATTCTTCTACTGTGTGCCTGCGCTGCGTACTTGCGCTGCGTACTTGCGCTACGTACTCGCGCTGTATACTTGTACTGCGTACTTAGATATATCATATACTTCTACTACGTGCCTGCGCTGCGTACTTGCCCTGCGTACTTGCCCTGCGTAACTTTTAGTAATGTAAGTATACTACGCAGAAGAAGTACGCAGGATAAGTACGTAGTGCAAGCACGTAGTATATAAACGCTGCATGTACGTAGTATATATCTATAGAAGTACGCAGAGCAAGTACGCAGAGCAAGTACGTAGTATATATATACGCAGTATAGGTACGCGGTACAAATACGCATACAAGTACGCAGTGCGCAGGGCTTCGTGTTGCGTAGTAATCTGAGTTTTGGCACTAAATCCAAATATAGTCCGCCGTAGATAATCCCTACGGCAGGCTGTTGTAGGCAACACCGCCATCAATCGAATTTGCGATTCTGCGATTTTGCAAAAAGGCACAAAACAGCATAAAAACAGCATGTTTCTAGCTGCGCAAGAGGGTATTTCTAGATAAGTAGTAGTTAAGAAGACTATTATAGATAAGAAAAACATGCATGCAGAGGTGTAGGCCTAGGTGCAGAGATCCAGAGGTGTAGGCATAGGTACGGAGGGCTAACGTGCAAAATCGCAGAATCGCGAATTCGCGAATTTGCCTGCACCTACGCCTATACTTCTGCACCTACGCCTACACCTCTACATGCATGTTTTTCCTATTTATAATAGTCTTCTTAACTACTACTTATCTAGAAATACCCTCTTGCGCAGCTAGAAACATGCTGTTTTTATGCTGTTTTGTGCCTTTTTGCAAAATCGCAGAATCGCAAATTCGATTGATGGCGGTGTTGCCTACAACAGCCTGCCGTACACCCCACTTCCTCATCGCTCTCCTCTACGGTCTCCTCTACGGTCTCCTCTCTGACAAAAAGACTCTGGCCAATTTTCCTATGGCAATATGGCTGCAGATCACAAAAACTACATCCGTGATCTTTCAGAGTAAGTCCGTTTCTCCTATACCTTTATCAAGTGGTGGCAGATACCCTTTCTTATCATAACGTCAGTTAGACTTGCTCGCTAATCTAGTGTCCACCACTCCTGCTCATCTGTGACAGATATTTGACGGCTGGTAATCTGTCAGACCTCACCGTCACCTTTGGTGAGAAGCGATGGCAGATCCACAAAGCTCTCGCATGCTGCCATTCCAAATGGTTCCATAAGGCCCTCACTGCTGGCTTCAAAGTAAGTGATTTTGAAAGATGACGTGATCCCTAAGCGTTAGATAACACCGATTTATAGGAGACGATCAGCGGAGAAATCAACTTGCACGATGATCCCGAATTCGCTAATGCACTTGACTGCATGGTGTCGTACTTCTACAACGCGGGCTACCATGCGTCTAAATACGACACTTCGGCGTCCTTGCTTCATGCACAAGTTGCTGTTATTGCCGACAAGTACGACTGTCCGACACTCTATAAGCTAGCCAAAACTTCATTCGCAAAGTCCATGATTGCGATGCAGAGCGACGACTGGGTCACCATTGCTGCCTTCATCTACGACTATACGACAACCGAAGTACCAACCCATGTGGAATTGCGCAAACTGGTAGTCGCAGCCACCACAGACGGGTCCATTGTTTCAACGTCAATGCTTCAAGATAAGGGCGTGGTAGAACTGCTTCGTTCAAATGCGGATTTGGCGACCGATCTCCTGCTAATGCGAAAATCTATACTGGCAACCAGCACATTTTCAGTTGTAACCGTTGTCATTATGTGCACGTTGGATCTCAAGATTGCTCTAATCTGGGGCAATTCGGTTTCGGCCTGCAGGGCAGATATTGCCGGCAGTGCGAGATCGGAATCGCAACAACGTCCACACAAAACACACTTCAAATCAAGCTTTCGCGGGCTTTCCGTTGTCCCCAGTGCGAGGGTATTCACACCATCAAGCCTAAGCCGCCGGTTAGTTCTTGATTGGCGACCGGAGTCAGCCAAGCAGGTAAATATACTCCCAAAATCCAGCATTCTTCTGTTACTAACGCGATGAATATCAGCATCTTCAGCGCACAGGTCTACATACATGGATACGGTCTCACCCAGCATTTCTTTTGTCAATTGCATTATCACGTAAACTATGCACTGCCTAGCGGAGTATAGTACCAGCGAACGGGAGGCAGTGCTATACATTACCATATAGCTCTTAAAGAGCACATACAAGCCGCGTGGAAGTGATACGCCAAAAGTTCCCGCTGCATTGTAATGACAGCACAGTTTCTAGTGCGAATACAGCAAGACATAACGAGGTGGATACCGCAACGGCAACAAGAGAGCTAAAGCAGCGACGGTGATAAATATAGGTAGCGAAATTGAGGGCTTCCTATGATATAATAGATCATACGCTAGTCCGATTTTGAACAATAAGTGGAACTCAACTTTCGCGACCCGCAAAAACAAAGCTTCATCCTAGCTGGCACAAAGCATTCGTTTGGCAATGTCCTACGAATATACGCACGTTTACTATTCCTCAAATTGGTATTCTTCAAATGGTCTTTCAACGGCTGAGGCATCCGACGGAAACTCCGCAACATGTGCCTTTCAAAAGGTGGACATTAATAACCTCGAACGATTTGGCTCTGAACAAGCCCATCATACGACAATGGCACGACTTGTCAATCTCGGAAATAGCAGTTGGACTTTGTATATTCGGTTTTTACCGACTTCCTTTTCTTACCTCACGCATACGTGGGGTGAGTTGCGTCAAATGAATGCCGATGTAGAACAATACTAAGGCTAAGGACAATGGGAGCACCAGCATCGAGTTGACGCCCATGCAGAAAAGACGTTGGATTTACAACTCATGCACCACGATCGCTCCAAAAATATTCAGCACCTCAATTCGTCTTTTCGCAGTCGAGGATATACCCGATATGGCGCACGGCGGCTTCTTGACTAGATTGGCGCGCAGCATCAATTTCGACTCAAAAGAGTACATCGTCTTCTTTGTAGTCGTCACGGTATTGTTGCTCCTCTACAGAACGTTCCGTACCAGTCTCGACCCTCGCGAACCGCCCGCCATCGCCCCCAGACCGCCTATCATTGGCCATCTCCTAGGTCTCTATCGTCACCATGCCATGTACTTCAAGCACCTCTAGTGAGTACAAACCTCCATTCAACCCTTGGAATATCCCCAACTCACATTCCCTCAGCGACAAAAATCCGGATAACCCAATCGTCACGCTCCCAAGCCCCACAGGAAAAGTCTACGCTGTGTTCACCCCAGAACTGCAGCAAACTGTTGCAAGGAGTAGGCTTTTCCAGCGCACCGAGGGAAACTTCACAACGAGGATTTTTGGCGTAGAGCAGTGGGTGCTGGACGCAGTAGATGAGCAGACGGCGGAGCAGATAATGGCGAGCACTGCAGCGGGGTTGTCGGGGGAAGGGTTGAAGAAGATGTGAGTGGATGGATTACGATAAAACGGTCAGTGATGGTAAGAGTGCTAACTTATGAGTACAGGAATAGACGGGCGCTGGGTTATATTTCAGAGAGGCTGAACGCTGTAGATAAGCAGAAAGGGGAACAGATCCCGAATCTGTATCTATGGATCAGACATTTGCTGAGCACGGCGACGTCGAAAGCTGTCTGGGGCCTGTATAGTCCCTACAACGAGCCTGGCCTGATAGATACGCAGTGGTTCGTACATAATCCCTTAACGTGTGGCAATTCCCACTGACCACCACCAGGGCCTTCGAGGGCAACATGCAACTTCTCATGCCCGGCATTCTTCCACGCCTCATTGGCCGCACCGCCTACAACGCGCGCACCAAAATCCACGCCGCCCTCAAGAGATGGTACGAAGCGGGCCACGACCAGGACGCAGACCCTAGAACAGGACCCGCCGACTATGTCCGCCAGCGTGCCGCTCTGCTGCGCAAAGAAGGCCTGCACCCCGCGGATTTCTCCAAACTCGAAATTACGATTATGCACGGCGCGACGAGCAACACCGTTCCAACGCTCTTCTGGGTCGTCTCGTTCATCTTCCTCAGACCTGAATTAGTTAAGGAATTGAGAGACGAGGCAAGCATCACTGTCTTCGGTACCAAAGAATTCACGCCCTCTCCCAACGGCTCCGTCATCGACGTCCCCGTTGCAAAACTCGAAGAACGATCACCGCTATTGTTAGCGTGCTACCGCGAAGCCATCCGTCTAGCAAGCCAACCCATCACCGTGCGAAAAGTGGCGAAAGACTTCACTGTCTCGGATCCGCTTACATCGCGTACGTACCTCTTCAAAAAAGACGCAGATGTCATGCTACCAGCAACGACTTTGCACCGCTCCCCTTCGATCTGGGGTATGGATGGTGATGACTTCAATCCTCATCGTTTCCTCCCCTCCAGATCCAAGAATGAGGAGGAGAAAAGAGCGGAGAGGAGACAAGGAGCATACATGCCTTTCGGAGGCGGGAAGCATATGTGTCCCGGACGACATTTTGCGTGGGCGGAGATTAGTGGGTTTGTCACGGCGCTGTTGCTGGGGTACGAAATCGAGGGGCTTAAGGAGGAGAATGTGAGGATGGCGGACGCGAAAATGGGAGAGGCGATTGCGAAACCGGACATTGGGGGAGAAGGGGGGAGTGTGGGGTTGGGGAGGGGAGAGGGGTGGGAAGGTGTGGTTTGGAGGTTTGTGGTGTAAGGTGCGAAGGGAATTTGTAGGAAGGAAGAAGTGTCGAGGAGCATGGAGCTCGGAACTCCCGAGGAGCTGTGAGGGATAGGTGATTTCACTCAATGCAGCTGTATATTTACCCTCTCAATATGCAAATGGAACTTGCATACAATATAAATATTATCCAAGAAATAACGAAGTGTCAGCGATACTTTTGTACGACCATCCGTTTCACCTGACCACACCAAACTACACATTATATCAAGTTGTTTTCGTCAAGGACAGTATTTCTTTGCCTCGTATCATTCTTTCAGTCTGGACATTTGAACCAAACATTAATATTCACAATAGCCAAGCGAACAAACCCAAGACTACACCCAGGGCTCCGGTCGAGCCGTGTCCCGGAGCTAAAGGATCCGCTGCACCGGTCGCCGACGATGTAGTAGCCGTGCCAGTCCCTGTTGCCGTCGAAGTGGCAGATTCAGTGACGGTAGTTGTAGCTGTGGAGTCGGAAGCGGAAGTGGTCTGCGAAGTCGATTGAGAAGCAGTCGAACTGCATTGAATTGATCAGCATCCATCAAAGCATTGATATGGATATGCTTACGTAGCAGTCACAGTTGCAGTGGAGGCGGCCGAAGCGGTCAAGGACGAGATTTGCCCTTCCTCGACGAGCACGCCGCCGGACAACTGAGAAGGCGACTCCGAGTTCTGTACATTTTTGGCCTTGTTCTTATACGCATCGAGTGTCTCGCCTTGAGAACTATCATACAATATCAGCGGTGGCGAACACCGATTTCTTCCAATATGCTAAACTTACGGTAGATTTCTGCCCCCAACCATCCCATTCTGGCAATGCCTGTCCACGCCACAATACCAATACCACGGCCCTTCACCAGTGACATTGACCACAAATACTTTTTTCCCGTTATCCGTGCCGCTGAACGGACCGCTGTAGAATCCGCCTTCAGCGGGCGTGCAGGGAGAGCCGAAGTTACTCTGAATAACAGTGTGCTCGGGATACAATTTGAAGATCAAGACATCTCCCTGGGAGACGTTGTCCACTCTCTCCGGCGAAAAGCGTAGGCCGTCTTCGCCCACGTCGATTTCATGGACTGCCGCATTGGAAATGGAGAGTAGAGAGGAAAGGAGGAAGGAAACAGTGAGCTTGGAATACATGCTGATTCTTTTGATCGAGAGAAGGCTTCAATTGATGGTTCCACGGAGGAATGATAAAACAGTGAAGCTATTCAATCGATCTTTCCGTACCTACCATTCACACACTTAAATACATCATGTTGAATGCGGATCACACTCGTATACAAGCACAGGCTTGCGCCCAGCGTCGTCATCCTCTGTGCTAACAAAGCGAAAGCTTCGCATGCGGGGGTGACACAAGAGGCGTGAGGGGTACAGCTGTGTCCAATCGAATCATCACTATCAAGGCCGATGTCCGCACTTGGGATAAAGAGGACGTACATGGCGGTTTCGATTTTGGTGGTCCATCTGCAGTGGAGTATGCGGTGGAGGGGGCTGTGTAAGCCACTTGCTGTGATGTTCAGCCGGAGCCGTCAGTGGCATAACAGCGCGCAGCGGAGGGAAGAGGCTGTTGAGAAGAGAGACATTATATAAGAAATGAGAAGCGTTATATGAGTAGAAGTCCTTCATTCTCATGGTCCTTTACCATGTAAGGGTAGGACGCAAATTGCGAAGTCGCAGCACAAAGGCTGCACGGAATGACGAGTTGTTGAGACGGCCGGCTGATGTGTACGGACTACGAGTACAACATCTAGTCGTAGAGGTTCTTCTAAGGAGACGCAAATGAGAGGTATTCTCATAGACCTTAGAGGTGTGAAAGCACAGGAATTGCCGGAGGAGCAGATGACCTCGGGAGGAGGTGAGGAAGCACGAAGACGCTAATCCCAATTCGTGAATGGATATCGCTAATCCCATTCAGGCCATATCCCGTCTCATCTCATCAACAACGTCCGGTCCGCGCCGCATGCTCTCACTCCTCAACCCTCAACATGAGGCCGATAGCCAGCTTATTCGTGTTGCTTGTTCCGCTCGTTTTGGCGCATACTAGCTATGCCGCTCGAGCTCGTTCCTCTATTTGTTGCAGCTCACGAAGTTGCAATCACACTTGCACCGACCCTTTGGAACCCGTAACCGCTGTTGAACCCGGTCTATTGTACATAGTGAAGCTTCCGTGCCCTGGCTGCTCGAGTTTGGATAGGAAAGGAAAGAAAATTGATGGAGGTGCGTCAGATGACTTGGTAAGTTCATATTATACATGGAAATTGTTCTAATATCGCTAACTGTCCATCTGCAGCTGTTCAACATTACACTGTCGCACGACCGGTCCTCTCTCTTGTTGAATGATAGACCTATTTTCCCTCATACCTCGTCAGCCTTCAGCCCGCCCACTAGGTTATACGCGTACGAGATATCACCTACTTTCGATTACGGCGATCTTAAGACCGTTCTCGAGTGCAACTTTGGAGACCGAGATCTTCGCGTATGCTTCCGCTACCATGCGGTCTCCACTTTCCCGACTGACTACAACCTTGGCTTTGGAGAGAAGTCTATACTGGATAACCAAAGCACGGTACAATGGGCGATTACCTACGACCTCATCGGGTTGAAGCATGCCGAACAGAAGATGTTGAAGATACTAGTGAACGGATATGGGTCTGGAACAGAAGATAAGAAGCCAGACTTGCAGGAGTCATCTACGCTTTTTGGATCCCTTAAGGAAGAGCATGATCAAACGTACGAGCTTGAGATTGCAGACATCGGATTCGATCAGGCCATCCGACCATATCCCCTTCCGTCCCCTCTGAATGCTTGGGGCAAGGTGAAACACTTCTTTGGCCACGATCCGGAAACACCGAACCATGTAGTATACATCGCAGACGAGTGGGGTAATTACGCCAAGGAAGGGACATTGAAAGAGCTAGTCGGTATTTTCCTATTCGATTGGCCGTGGGATCTCATAGGAATCATCATTGCAAGTGTTCTGGGCAGCCTAGTAGTCTCGTATGGTTTTTACCGCCTGATACTGCTTGGATTGAAACAGAAACGGCTCGCGCAGTGGCGTGGGATGGACGAGGTTTGGCGCCAGATGCGTGCAGGCGAGTTGGAAGGCGATCATTTGCTCCGTAGTGAGTATAGAGACGAGCCAGACGACGGTTTACCGCCACGTTACTCGGCAGAGTTACCGATCAACAAGCCTTTGCCGAGCATACCACTCCCGGACAAGCCGTTGCCGGCTGTACCTCTCATCGACGATGTATGAGGTTTCCGATCCGCATTCTGCGAATGTGTGTTGGATTCGAGATCGAAGTCGTTCTACAGCCCATATGGTCTCAGAGATGGGAGAAGTTAAGGTTGCAGCGACTGTTCCCTTAAAACGCAAAGCGCCGGTTGCTCGTCTGTCCTGACAGCCGAGAGGAGACAGGCTGCGAAATCCGCTGCGAGACAGTGAGTGCGAGCTGCAGTAGCAAGCGTCTTCATCTTTCAGGCCCAATGGAGCGGAGAAAAGGGAGGAGCAGATTGACAAGGAGCGGCTCAATCGCGAAGACGAGTTCCTCCGGCCCAGAGGACATCCCCCTTCTACAAACCTTACGTCCTCAAGCTGTGGAGTACATTTGGGACAACATGTGGATTGATAAAACGCTCATGCAGGTGAGAGAGGGTGAGCTTGTCGCATCCCCTTCCCGAACCTCCCGATGTCGCCTTCCAAATGCATATGGTTTCAAGCATTCCTCAGTCTGGGGGTCGTGAATCGTGAGCAAGGAAATCTAGCTCCGCCGATCCACTCCATACCTGATATTTCGGTCCTTCAGTCGTCATCCAAACGCGGGACTCGGGACGGACAACGTGCTCACACAGGCTTGCTGAAAAGAGAACGGAGCTTGCTGCCATCTGGGGTCTGAGATCCGGTCTCCGATACCCGGGTAACCGTGACCCGTCAACTAGATGAAACCTAGTCCATTTGAGGCAAGTTTCTAGAAGAAATGCGGGCAGATGCAATATGCAGCCGACAATGCAAAGAACGGTCGATGCCTGAGGCACGACGGCATGAATATCAGCACCGTCATTTGATTGGGCATCTTCTACTTGCAACTTCTTTCGACAAATCATTTGACTCAATTCTGCTCCAACTAGTCGTCACTAGCATGACGTTTCAAGATCTGTGTCCGCCAATTGTGACCCTGGTATCCCCACAATATCAGACTCGAGGGTCCCACTGCTTAATTTATACAAGCTCTGCTGCAATTTATTCAAGCAATATAATCTCCGCCGCGGCTCTGAATCCCAGATTACCGGGCCTCGGTACCGGGTTGGTTTGATTGAAACCTGGTGATGATTTCAATCTAGTTTATTTTCAACACGGAGACCTACGCTCCGTCTTGCTTGGGACGATGGGATGTTTGATCTTTAGGAAGCTATTGGAATTTAGCTATAAAAGATGGATAGACCGTCATGGAGACTAGAAGTCGCGAATCAAGCTCCCAGTCAATCGTCGAGTATAGAGGCATACCAAGAGTGTGACGATGCTTCTCAAGAATCTTTTCGCTGCGGCGGCTTTGGCTGCAACGGCGCTTGCTGCGCCCGGTGAGAAACGCCAGAACAGAAAGTTGAAATGGTTCGGCATCAACGAGTCCGGCGCCGAGTTTGGAGAGAAAAACTTCACGGGCGTCTATGGAAAGGAGTTCATTTGGTATGACCTCAAGACCATTGATGTAAGTCCCAAAACTTCCAAATTTCCATATCCTCACACCGTTTTAATTTGTATAATGCCCCCACTTACCACCCCCAGCAATTCATCGGCCAAGGCATGAACATGTTCCGCATCAACTTCCTCATGGAACGCCTGACCCCCAACAAACTGACCGGCCCCTTCGACCCCCTCTACCTGGGCAACCTAACCCAACAAATCAACTATATCACCTCCAAAGGCGCCTACGCCATGGTCCAACCGCACAACTACGGCCGCTTCTACGGCAACATCATCACCGACGTAGCCGGTTTCAAAACATGGTGGCAAAACGTCGCCGCGCTCTACAAGGACAACGCCCTCGTCGTCTTCGACACAAACAACGAGTACCACGACATGGATCAGCAGCTCGTCTTCAACCTCAACCAAGCCGCCATCGACGGCGTGCGCGCCGCGGGAGCCAAGAAGCAATACATCACTCCCGAGGGCAACTCGTGGACGGGAGCCTGGACGTGGGTGTCGTCGGGCAACGGCGCCTCGCTCGTCAATCTCAAGGATCCCGAGAATAAACTCGTGTACCAGATGCATCAGTACCTGGATAGCGATGGCTCGGGGACGCACGAGGAGTGCGTGTCGGCTACGATTTTCAGGGAGCGCCTGCAGGCCGCGACGAAGTGGCTCAAGGATAACAAGAAGCAGGGCGTTATTGGCGAGTTTGCGGGCGGGAATAATGCGCAGTGTATTTCGGCGTTGAAGGATGGGTTGAAGTATTTGGGGGAGAATGCGGATGTGTGGTTTGGGGCCATTTGGTGGGCTGCTGGGCCGTGGTGGGGTGATTATAGTAAGTTCTTGTTCACCTTTTTTCTCCTGTTTGTTGGTTTGGGGGAATCTTTGGGTGTGGGTGTTGTGAGGAATGAGTGCTGACTTGCTTGCAGTGTATAACATGGAGCCCACGAACGGCGTGGCGTGGAAGTCGATTCTACCGCAGATTAAGAGCTACTTCGTCTAGTCGAAGTAAGTAATAAGCAGGACCCCTTGCAGACGACAAGGCAGAAGGTCAGCTGTTCATAAGACGACATTGGAAAACCTGTATATACTTCTTTTCTCGTAAATGCTTCACCAATTCCAGCATTACTCTCCATCATCCTTCTTCTCTTTCAAACCCTACTCCCTCCCCCTCCAAGCCTCCACCAAATACTCCTCCAACCCCTTAAACCTATAACCAGGAAACCTTCTATTCCACTCATCCCCCACATCCCAAGCGCCCCTAACCACAGCCTTCATAAACTCGACAACAAACTCCCTCGAAAACCCCTCCCTCAGCGCCTCGGGGATCGCCGGATGCGTAAACTCGGGAATCCACCTCGTCGTCAAGTTCCCCGCCTCGAGATCCGCCAGCTTCACGCGCTCGACGTGCCACTCGCCGCCGCGGATGCGCTGCGCTAAAGCGAAGAGTTCGGCGATGCTGGTGCGGGCGCCGCGGATGCCGCCTTCGGATGGCCAGGGGGAGGCGTCGTCGAGGGCGAGGGCGAGGATGTAAGAGACGTCGGAGATGGCGGTCACGACGAGGGGCGCCGTGTTGTGGGCTTCGTCGTCGAAGAGGATGGCGTGGCGGGTGTGGGGGTCGATGAAGAAAGGCCAGGTGATGAGATTGGGGGAGAGGGGGTAGGGGTGGGCGAAGTAGTCCATCCAGATGGAGGGGTGGAAGAGGCAGTAGTTTAGTTTTGGGGTGGGCGTGTTGAGGGAGGAGAGATAAGCGGCTGTGCGGTCTTTGGGAGCGTAGGCGCGGATGCCCGAGTTGGTTTTGCTAAGGGAGGTCAGTGGGGATGAAAGAGTATGGTGAAGTTCAAAAAAAGGATTGAAATGGGATACTGATAGTGTTTAAGGGCATTATAAGTCCATTGGAAGAAGAGAAGAGGCTGTAGACTTACATCCCCCATTCTGTTGGCGCAAACTTCTTCACACCGGCAGCAACACACGCATCAATTAGATTTTTCTGTGCCTGGAACCCCGCCTCGTCCATGATGATGAGGAAACTCAGGCAAACATCGTAACCGCGAAGCTCTTCAGTCAGGCTCTCAACCGAAGAATAATCAACCTTCTTGTACGATACACCTCCGATTGGGTTCCCGGTAGGAGGATCTTTGCGGGTCAAGATGGTGATGTCATGCTTGCCGGAGGCAATGGGCTCTCGTAGAAGCTCGGTGGCTACATCTGCAGCATGTCACTGTCAGGTTCCTGTTCGAGCACGCCTTAATGGAAAATTCGAAGCCATGGGTCGAGAATGATAGCCGTTTGTGGGGGAATAGAGCTATGATGAGGGGTTCCAATATATCTATTGGGGATGACAACACATACTTCCGGTCCCACCGGCAACTGCTACTTTGACCATTGTCGGGATTGAAATCGTTTACTGGAGTATCAACGGATTGGAGAACACAAGATCTAGCAAGCGTAAGGATAGTAGGTAGACCACGAGCATTGAAAGGAATTCGCTTTGACACCGAGGTTGGTAGTTCGGTCGGCTCTAGTTTCCCAACCCAGGCAGTGCTGGAGTACGTTTCGCAGTTATTTCGGTGCTTATTCGGTGATCTCCACCAATCCTCCGAGCTACCTCTGCCGAAGACCAAAATATGCGGAACTTGGCGCCAGTAGCATGCTTGAAGGGAAGCCCGACCTATTAATCAGTAGACTCGTTTGAGGATGATTCCTCAAGATCCTCATTGAGGTACTTGAACAATGAATAACAGTAGAGCCAATGTTTGAACCCTGCGTCGGTGATGGATACTTTTCCCGACCATAAAAACCCGGAAAGGGTTTCTATTATGCTCATGATACCGAACTACGAAGCAATTGTGTCAGACGAAATCAGACAAGTATACGTTTCCAAATCCACATGCCCAACCATTGCGAATCATCTCCTAACGCTACGTTGTCCAGCACTGGAGAACAGGCCTCGTGAATTCGACATATGCATGTCCCGCCGTCCGTAACTTGGAGCCACCAAGTGATTTCTACTGGCGCGGATTCCCGAATACGAGGGGCCTCCGTAATGACCCTGTGCAGTCCGGTTATCACGAACGATCGACGGTAATGTTTGCGGAAGAGCAGCAGGTCTTGAAAGATGCTGTCTACTCGACTGAGGTGGGAGAGCAGACGACCGGTGGAGGGGTTGGAATTGTTTAGGATACGATAGCCGCTCGGCAGGTTGGTAGGACTGTCTATCAATGGGTTGTGCTTGCTGATGTGCCCTTGAACTAAGACCGAGAGGAGTTGCTCTATGCGCCATGTAATGCCGATCTGTTAGACCGAACGTTGACATATCCCCCGGGTGTTGTAAGATTGGTTCATTCTTCGTGTTAACCGGTGAGGCGAAGAATGACAGTCCATTTAGCCCCCGTGGTTCATGCCAGTCTGCTTGCACTGCTACTTTCTGTCCTCGATACGGATAGATGCTCGAATGCCGAGGCGAACTAATGTTCAGTTGATTAACTCCGGGCCTTGAGAACCTTTGTGACGCACGACTGCTGCTTTTGAAGAAGGGACTTACTACGCTCTCCTCCATGTGGCCAGGATTCACGGTTCGCTGAGGAGCTGGTGTGAGGGGATTCGCGTGATACCGACTGCCTTGACCCCCAACACTTTCACGCGGTGGGTTGGGACGGTAGTGATTTGAAGAGTCATATGTGCTGGCAGCGGGGTCGTTCAGCGATTGACTAACGAACGTTTGGCCTGACCTCCAACGACTACCCTCGCCTTGTCCTTCTTGTTCGGCCTCCGGCTGAAACTCGCGCTGGTATTCTGTGTTGTGGTTGAGCTGGTTTGTATCGTTGCCGGCATGTCGTTGACGCGGATCCATCAAGCCCAACTCCAACCTTGAGTCTTGAGATAGAGGGTCCATCAAGCGTATGTAAGACGGCTCATTAGGCAAGAGTGTGCGACGAGACGGACTGGGCTGAACAGGGGACCGGAACGAAAATACGTGGAATCCTCTACTGCAGCCCATCTGCTGCTCCGGCACCACAGAGCGCGCCGCGTCTATCCGCTGATGTGCTCTGGAGGCCTGGTGTGTCTCTTCTTGAATGATATGTCGCCGACGGAACAAACTTCCGGTGCCGAATTTGAAGCTATTGTTTTCCACATCACGGCCCTCGCCCATATTGAGGTGTGATGGATAATCGGGACTGTTGTCGTCTGTGGGGGAGGTATACGGACTCGATGTTTTCTTGCGCAGCGTGGGAAACAATTTCTTCACCGATCTCATCCGTGACAAAGGTTTCTCTGGAGGTGGCATTTGCGCACGATCGTCGACCATGTGCTGCTTCCGCCCAGCGCCCAGGTCATACGTGAGACTGGGAGAGTCGCGCCTCTGTCGCTTCAGTGGGCGCGCTTGGGAGCTTGAGGTCATGGGATGTTCTGAATTGACAAGCGTGTCAGCCGAGCGATGCCCTGTGAAATTCGAAGCCGTCCCGGAACGGTGTCGGTCATCACCATAACCATCACCATCATCATCGACGGACGGCGGTTTGTACTTGTCAAATGCTAGGGGTTCGAAGTGCATCTGGAAACCGAGCGAAGCAAGTCGGGTTCGCATTTGATCGTTCTGCCTAGGCGACGTCAGCATGTACAGTCGCGTGGCTACCGTTATCACCTACTCTGCAATTTTGGGAACAATGCTGAGATAATGTCGAACCTCTGGCAGGCGAGCTCTGATCCGGTTCAGCTCGGATTCAAGATCTCGGAGCCGCATGTTTTCTTGCTCAAGCCTTTGTACTTTGGCTTGCGCTTCGTCTGACGCAGACTTGATGCTTTGTAACTCGCTCTGAGCGGTGTCCAGTTCTTTCTTTACCTTCCTGTGATCCTGCGTGATCTGCGTGGAATACGTGATTAAGGACATATACTGAAACTGCGCCGCATTAGCAGAGATACAGGATCGCGGGGCGGTGTTGTAACCCTCAACGCTTCCATCCCCTTCTCATTTGTTTCCAGCTTGACCGGCGGCGTCACGAACCAGCAGGCGGGGATGGCAGGATCGTATTCGCCAGGACTGAAGCCGCGGATCGAGTAGAGCTCGCCTTCCTTGGAACAAACGGGGCATGCAGCTCGAGGACGCGTGCCTGCAGCATGGAAGGGTGCGCCTGGGCGCATGATTAGCATCTCAACTGTGAAGATGCCGAGGGAGCACTCACCGCCGCCTTCAAGATGCTTTGTGCAGAAAACATGGCAGCAACTAGCGAAGAACAGTCGAGTTACGATGCGATCCTTTGGATTGATTCCGTCAGAGAGCATCTGCACTGTGTTTTGCTCCCCACTATACACCTCGGAGAAGGACGCGTTGCAGACGCAGCAGGAAAAGATAACGTCGAGCGGAGTGACTCCGTCCGGGTTCGGCTCCGGCGGCACACCCGCGAGGGCAGCCATCTTTTGCCAGAACTTGCTGATGGGCCCGCCTGCGCGAGGTTTATCTGGAGGGTGAGCCATGGTGGTGATGGAGAACGTGAGGTGGAGGGGGCGGACAACGAGAAGCAGCTCAAGAGGAAGTCGCGGCCGCGTTTGCACGCCAAGACCGTCCCAACCCGACTACATGCTTGGAGAAGAGTGCGAGGCATAAAAATGGGTTGAAGCTTAGAAGAACATAAGAGGATATATTTCTTGTCAAACGGGTAAGATCGCGTTAGGCAGGAGAATGCAGAAGCGGACAGACGGAAAACCGAAGATGAGGAAGGCAAGAAAATTTCGGGAACACTGGGACTGCCAAAGAAATGTCACAGTCTTCACAAAGCAGAGTTCGTCAAACAAAAGGAAACATGTTCGCTTATTTACAGTCTTGCCCCGGGATGGTGTCTATAAGCAGCCCAGCTTCAGATGAACGATCTGCAAGGATAGCTAAAACATGGGTTAGCAGGCCCTTATCCAAAAGACGCCAGCTTCCTTACCTCTTCGGATAGCTCTGGGGCGTGTCCAACCGGTATCTCTTGATGCCTTGGGGGTGTTCTCCACCCGGCATCGGAGGCATTCCCCCAGGGCCCAAGATGTCCTTCACCAACCCTACGTTCTTCTCAAATGCAACACTCAACCCTTTCCGTCCATCTTGCTGAGCCGCGACCAATTGCTTTGCACCTGCATCCCCGATCAACTCTCGCTTTGGCTGCGCAGCACTCCCCACCTCCAGGAGCGCGACCGCGTCTGCCTGGGTGATTACTGAAGTTTGAGGGTACCGGCGGCGCACGTCGCGCTTCCAGTAGGAGTTCTCGGCGATGTCTGCAGCGGGCACGGTGACGGGATCATCGTAGGCCATGGGGTCGTTGGAACCGGGAGCTGGGTAACGGAATTGAGGGTTTAGAGGGACACCCGTCGAGCGGTTGGGATCAAGTGCGAGCCATCGGTTGATGATGGCGTATATTCCTTTCGGTTGGACTGTATATCTCTATGATGCGTTAGCAGGGCTACGGTCTACAGTCCATGACGCTGGAGGGGTGTAGTGGGTGAGGTGCCCGAGCCATGGAAGGGTACCTACGTGAAATGTCGAAACGACCTTTGCTTTGGCGGCCATCTTGCGCGCTCTTCACAAGCAACTGTGTAGAGCAGAGGTGAGCCAATGGCTGCGGCGGTTCGATATCCCAGAATTGCTTGTCGTCTAGACGGTTGAGGTCCGACTCGCAAGCTTGGGGTGCCAAGCCGGCAGCTCCCGGCTTACTAATCATCCATTCACGATCTCTCCCCTTCCAGATCTCTTTCCATGCATGAGACAACAACGACAATTGCGTGGTTTTGGCAAAAGCCCACTGTTCAGCGTCATGTGGCCTATACTCACTGTTGGAGTTATCGAGCCATGTTTTGCTACAAAGAATCACTTCTTCCTGGCTGACCGCTAGATGGCTTTGGAGGTTCTGTCCCCGCCGTTTCTTCTCACGGCCTCTCCTGCTCTCTTAACTACAGGCTCTCCTCATGCCTGAGTGGATCTTGGGAATATCCCAACATGCCCGTTCCGCTGAACTCTTTAGCCCTGCATCGATGGTCCCAATCGAGACATCAAACTGGTTGTTTAGAAGAGGTGGTTATGTCTGCGTCGCAATTGGACGATGACGCTGTCACTTCGGCGAGGTCTCATTCTGAACGGGAACGTAACGACGTTCTGGAGTTTCCCTGGTTGAACCGGGTCAATTCTCTGGCACATGGCCTCTTTTCGAAGCTTCGTGCAATTCCTCACATCTCCTTCGCTATTCTTAAGCAAACACCCACCACGTTTGAACTATTCATCTTAGGGTATAAGACTCCCATCCTCAACCCTACAGGTCGAGCACAACTGCCATTTCTGTACCTTTGACTCTGTGTCTCACCATCCGCCATGAACCACAAGCTGGAATGTTATCTTGGAAATGCAACCGAGGAGCGACGACGCAATGTTGTGGTTATAGATCACGATCTCTGCATCTCGTTCCATCGGACGGTACGAGTACCGGACAACGAGCATGCCTCATTCCTGCCTCCCGGTCTTGGAAGATTCCCACTCACAAAAGTGTCGGAACACCCAGATAACTGCTCAGATAACGTCGTCACCAAAGGCGGATTGTTCTTTCCAATGCACCAACGAGAGGCCATGTGGATTCAACTCACGTCTCGTAGGAAATGCTTGATAAAGATATATGTGGGTGGGGTGAACGCCATCTCCGGCGTGCCGGCTGAAGAAACAGACAATACGCTTTTGGGGCATCGAAAACTGCAATTAGATGCTAAAGATCGCGCAAAGAGACTGGCGAAAATACAAGATTACGTAGTGACACTGGATCAACTCTGGCTTGACGGTATTGTCAGTGCGGATGGGGTTGTTCGACAGTTCATCGCTATGCCTACTGGCACGGGATATTCGGTTGAGTCACAAATCACCGGAAAAGAAACTACAAATGGCATCCAAATTGAAGTCACCCCCGCACGAGTCACCGGAGCACGAGAGGATTCCACTTTCATCGTGTATGTGAGGACACTCACGGGAAAAATATTGACCTTTCGAGTCACGACGGACCAGACCACAGATGACTTGAAGGCTCAGATTTGGGACCTAGAGGGGATCCCCATCGATCAGCAGAGGCTCATCTTTGCAGGAAGACAGTTGGAAGCTTGGTCCCTTTTCTGCATTGACAGCAAAACCACGCACTGACTATCTACCAATCCAGATGGAAGGAGATTGAGCGACTACGCCATTGAAGAGGTATAGAATCACATCCTGACGCGAAGATACAACTGACTATCCGTTTAGGGCTCCACCCTGCATCTTATTCTTCGACTTAGGGGTGGTGGAGGTCCAGAGCCCACGCCGGAGCAATGGGCCGAGCAACTCAAGAACCACAAGGCTCCCGCCATGGGCATCGCCGCGGGTGGCAAGATCAAACAGGTTATTGAGGTCGACCGTTATCCGAAGGACACGTGGGACCCCTCCAAAACCACCGTATTTAACGTGCACATCGTCGATTCATCCGCCTACAAGCAGGTCACGGGACATGAGCCACCAGAGACACCAATCGACGCCGCTCTCTATGCCAAATATGGGTACCCATTCTTCGAACTTCCCGAAGAGAAGAGCGGCATCCATGGGGATTTTGCAGCCGTCAAATCTGTGGCACAGCTTGACAACAGGTTTGAGGAGCACGTCGTCCCGCGAAAGGTGACACTCCGCGCAAGGAGAGGGCCAGACGGTAAATGTGAGTAATCACTTTTCCAGCTTGCCATCAGGAGCTGATATATATCGCACAGGGACGCGAAGAGATGCACATGCAGAAGCGCCACCTGGCATTACCAACCCTGCAGGACCTCTCCGCGAATTTCGCACCGTGCACGACTTGGAAGAGCAGTTGATGGCGCCGAAGATCGAAGACTCGATGGACACCAAGTGGAAGTGACCGCTTCTCTAGGGGTTCGGTGATTGATTGTGTATGCACATGCACTTCCTTGTGCGTTCTGCTGATTTCGATCGAGGAAGGCATGTGACTTCGCGAAAAGTATGGAGGACTACACATTTGGCCATGCAGAATGGACAGCTTCCCTCTGTCCTTTTGACAAGCTTTAAGCTTGCGACAGGCATAGACACGACAATGTCATTTCTAGTTCATCAGCATTCCATATCAAATGACGACTACTTGCAATGATTTGTTGACAATCGACCGGCCCCTTTCTGTGAACGGAACCGTAACCATGCAGCCTCGTCATCACGACACAATTGCGTTGAAACTCCTTTGGCAAGGCCAAGTCAACATGAGATTACTAACAACGCAACTAGGAAACTTAAGATGAGGTTTTGAGTGTGTCAGCAGTGGACCGGTAGAAAGGACGCAATCCGTGGACCTGAGCCACATCTCCAATGTAATGGGACGCTGACAAGAATCTCTTGGATTTGGGATGTTATTTGGGATGTTATGTGCATCTACAGGTCCTAAGTTCCAAACAGCAGGTGTTCTCACTCCCTTCATCCAGGGGTCTCAGTCCATACACACCTGCATATGCGTGTCTGTAAGCGGTCCCAGAATTGGCAATCTCATTCCTCAAGCTCTACCATGCTTTGGGTGGCAATACGCGTGGTGACGAGAAAAAGATCAAAGCACCCTAGCTACAAATGTCGATCAACTGTCGACAATGCAAAAACGAAAAGTTACATCTCACATAACGTTAACACATACACCCATTAGAAACACCCTCAACTCGATTCAATCACAACAATCCAGCAATCCCAGCGGCACCCGCCAACACCGCCATCCCCGCACCAGCGACCTTCGCCGCTGCACCCGTGTACTCCGGAACGCTGGGACCGGTGTAACTAGCATTACGCGTGGGTACGGAAGGCGAGTAGCTAGCCGTGGGATACTTGGTCGGGACAGAGCTCACGTGAATCAGAGACGAAGTAGTGCCGGGACCGGCAGTAGAATACGTTCCAGCAGCAGTGGAAGTAGCGCGAATGAGTGATACGGTGAGCGAGTAGGCGGCCGCGCAGTTGGACAGGTCGAGGTCGTTGGGGCAGCAGTATGTCACGCCTTCGGGGTCGTTGGTGCAGTAGTATCCTTCGTCGCAGGAGTCTGGGAAGCGAGTCAGTTAGCATATCCAATATAGGAAGATGACAGAGGAGGGAACTCACTTCCGCTGAGATCAGGGCAGCACTGTTCGCCGATGGTCGGATCGAAGCAGTAGAGGTCTTCCTTTGAAGGGCACGTCTTGTAGGTGGGACCGCAGGACTCCTCGCACGTATCGCCGGGGCCGCAGTAGCTTGTTGATGGGTAGTATCCGTTTTGCCGCTTGCCGAGTGAGTCGCGGGGATGCATGGCGCCGAAGTGATGGACTGGGGAGAAGGCTCCCGAGGCTGCTAGGGCGGTGGTGGCCATTAGGCCCAGCGAAATGAGTTGTGTGAACATCGTGCTGTGGGGAACAGATTACGAAGAGCGAATGAAGAGGGATGGAACGAAGGACTTTTGATTATGCAATTGAACGAGACAGCTGAGGAAAGAAAAGGGATATCTGAGGGAGGAGACAGGAAGAGATGAAGCGTGAAAACGGACGAGGCTATATATGTTCCCCATAGCTTTGCAGGGTCGAAGCAAGACTTAGATTTCAGGTACGAGGAGGCGCCAACTTAGCCTCCAGAACGTTGAGCGTCGTGCTACCAAGTTTACGGGCAAGTAGATATTGGCGTGTTGGCCCACCAATCTCGTCTCTTAAACTGGAGCGCTGTAAACCAGCTCGTATGCAGTCGCCCTTGTGGCTGGTAGGCCAAGCGAGAGCTGTACCTTTGAACAAAACCAGCCGAATCATAGAAAGCTCTGCTATCCCATGGCAATAACTCATTGGTCCAGATACGTAGTCGTGACGGAAAATTCCCGTCCAATAAAGGTAGGAGTGGCCTTTGAGACTAGAAATAAGCCATCAGCCAGCCAAGGAGGAGCTGTGTTGTCATGAAGTTTACCGCTGTTTTTAGGTTCTTGGATACCGTGAGACTGCAATGCGCTGGAGATATCAGGCCACGGACAGAGAGTCTCTTTCAGATGAAGCGAGTCCTGGTGCTCTCTCTGTACGAATTGTAATGTCTTCAGCTGCCACGGCCAAGATGTCCCTCTTCCAATCGCCTCTTTCAACGTCTGTGGAACAAGAAGCCCAGGAGCCTCTCCGTTCGGAGTATTCCGTCGAGACGAAAGTACTGGGAGAAAACTTCGTTGCGCTGATGGATGAGGTTAATCCGTGGAAGCGCAGAGTACCGTTGTATTGCGGTCGACCTGCTGGACTGGCGGTGAATGTGGCGTTTCTCAGCCGCTGCGCCACAATATCAAATTTAGCATCTAGACTAGCCCGAATAATATTAGCGAGATATCCAAATGCCAAGGCTGGAGTTCTCATCGCACCCGCAACATCAACGTCATCTTACATGTGTATTCTCTAGTTAAATTCTCGAAGTTGAGCGCTGTGATGGCTCGTTGAAGACACACATATGACGATGTGAGAAGCAATGCCGCTTCCAAAGGTCCTCAAACCACTGCGCCGACAATCCTCCGGACCATCACAACCGCGACGCAAGATATGTCGTCTGTGCCACAATTTGGACCCACGGGGTCATCCGAGCAGCGTGGTTAGACCTGATGCTAAGGAGACGAAAAGCAGTCTAACATTAGTTGTGGATGCTTTTACTTTGTCTAGAACACGAGCTCAGGATGATGGGGGCTGTCGGTTCTGCGGAGTGCTTGTTCAGGCGCTTGATGCGTATTTTGAGGAATGGAGAGGCGCTCGGAAAAGAATTCTGCTTGATATGAAAGAGAAGGGCACTATTAAGATGAGGCTGGACGATGATAGGTGGAGTGGTGAGGCAGTGGAGATTTATGCGACCTCCGGTATGGATCTCCTATCATGTATCATTTTCTTTCATCTCAAGTGTACCCGACTTTGTTGCCATGTATCGGCTTTGAATAACGTCCTTTGCTTCTCAATCGTAGTTTCTGTCCCATTGAGAGCTAGTTCCCTTGATACAAGCTGATCACTTCCAGCCGCCCGCTCCCCTTGGCCAACCCTCGGCACCGCACACCACATCTTAGCAAATTCGGGATCGGACGAAGCCTTTGACTTTGTACGTCGTTGCATACAGGACTGCCTTGCCGACCCCAAACACAGTGAATGCAAACTACCCTCACAATCTTCCTCACACATCCCAAAGCGCCTTTTGGATGTAGGTCGCGCAGCAGCTCCAATCAGACTGATTGATACAAACGGCAAGCCACTTCAATATGCTACTCTAAGTCACCGATGGGGAACAGGGCCCACACTGACCGCCACTAAGTCCAACTGGAATAAGTTGAGCAAAACCATAACGTTCGAGACGCTGCCGCCCTTGTTCCAGGATGCAGTAATCGTCACACGGCAGCTCGGATTGCGATACCTATGGATCGATTCTCTATGCATCATACAAGACTCTGCCCGCGATTGGGAGATGGAGTCCGCGAAGATGGGTGCGATATATGAGAACAGCTACGTTACCATCGCGGCTACGAACTCGAGAGACGGCAATGCGCGGTGTCTGGTAGAAAGAGAGAAGCTGATAAAGATTCACTACAAGAATACCACGGGTAAGGAATTCGCTCTACGAGCACGCCGGATCCAGGAACATCATCCGAACCCCAAAGAAGGGGAACCTGCGAGGCCAACAGGGCCGCTGACGTCTCGTGCTTGGGCGCTGCAGGAACATGTTCTTAGCACGCGCATACTGCACTACACAGCAACGGAACTACTATTCGAATGTCGAGCCGGCTATCGATGCGAATGCATGCCTTCGAAACGAACTTGTATAACGGCTCTGTCTATGATTCCCGAAGCGATTGCGAAGAAGAAAAAGAATCGTGACGCCCTGTGGAATGCATGGCATCGTGTCGCTGAGAAGTACACTGAGCGGGATCTCACGGTCCAAACGGACAAGCTCCCTGCAATATCTGGTATCGCGAGTAAGATTGAACAAGCGTCTGGATCCGCGTATATTGCCGGTCTGTGGAAGGACAATCTGGCTTCCGACCTGTTATGGTCAGCTTCATGGAAGAAATACCCCGGGACAGATGCGTATGCTTTGGATACGTACCGCGCACCTACATTTTCGTGGGCCAGCCTCAACGTGCCTGTACATTACTTTACGCCTGATGCAGAGGAGTCTGAGACCTTTTCCTCGATGATAACTTTGGTATCGTCATCAGTGTCCCTTACTGGTCTGAATCCACTGGGAACGGTCTCAGAGGCATCAATCCGGCTTCGGGGCCCTTGCCTTGAGGCAACACTTGTTGCGACGGTAAAGGACACCTTGTGGCAATACACCTTGTGGATCAAAGGCACAAGTGCCATCCGTATAGCGCATGACTGCCTACTCGTAGAAGCACTGACTGCGTCCTCGGGTGAGGAAAACGCCAAAGCGACGGTTCGAAGGGCTAAGGCCGACGACACGATCTCTGAGTTCAGAGCGCCAGTGTTGTGTCTCGGCGTTGGCAGGTATGACACATGGATATCTGGCCTCGTTCTTGGAGAGTGTCAGGGTACCCAAGAGGCATATGCGAGGTTGGGAGCTTTCTCAGCTGGAATCGAGGTCTTCCAGAAGGCTGAAAAAAGGGATTTGACACTCTTGTAGTCTGCACACTGGATGCCTTGTCTCAGTCATCGGCGCGAAGTATCTTTAAGTGCCTTGTTGGCCGTGCTGCTCTTGAGGCTATACAACCACTCCAGAGGAACTCACCGGCCACGCAGAGAGGCTCGCTGAAAACTTCCGTCCGGTGCCTTTACGCCCACTGATGTTCATAGTTGACCAACCGTGCCGCGGTCCCGGGGTGACCTGGTCAGAGCTGCGGAAGAGGTGGATGGATGGGTGAGGGAAAAGGCTGTCGCGGAGGAGAGCTTGAGTGCAGGGAATGACGATTCCGGGAAAAGAAACATGAGTTAGGACAACGAATAACTGCAAGAAACCTGATGAGGAAGCATCATCGGCGGTTTCAGTTTTAAAGAACCCTGGGAGACAGCCTTGCCACAGCTAGTACAATTCTGGTGTAATACCTTAAGCTCGCAATCGGAAAGTAATCTAAAGGAAAAACAGAGAATCCAGCATTACAAGTGGGTTGAAAGACTTTGTTTGTAAGAGGTTGAAGCTAGTTTAGACTGAATTAATCCGGTTGTGAAAGTACGTCCTCGGAATGGATATTCCAGTGGTTTTGGTTGTGACTCCATACTCCCGGCTACGTGGTATTAGTACAGTCACAATTCTCACGGGTACTTACCTAGGCTCATGAAGATTCGCTGCCAAACAATATGTTATCTTTATACATAACTGAAAGATACAGTCAAGCACGTGATATCATCACATGATGCCGCGAGACTAGTTTAAGGACTCATCGCTACTGTATTCTCCAGACGCACCGATTGAATACTGGACGCGCTATCTTATTTACCGCAAATTATGTGACGGCGTGAAATCCCCAATCAAGGTCGTGTAGTGAAAGCCAAGACATCAGTTGGCGCTTCGACCTTGCGCCGCAGGGCAACTCGCCTAAGTTCGAGGGTCGAGGACCAACTTCACTCTGGCACTGTTTACACCCGCCCTCTTCCGCCTCCCTCCGCACCCTTTTCTTTGCCAACATCTGGGCAGGAATCATCGACACACATGCTCTGAGGCGGACAATACGCGACAGCTGCATTCGACCGATCATAGCGCTGCGACAGAACCCCAATATAACCCAACGCCCGCGCGGCGGCCGGATCCCACGTTGTATACCCTATAAGACAGGGGAACCAACAGAACCGACCCCGCAGCTTCAGGTTGAGAGGTCAGCTTCCTCAAAGGGGCCAGCCGGCCGCCGGTTTGCGGAGCGCAACAACAAAGAACAACAAAGACCATACGGCTGTGAAGGACGAGAGATCGGGCTCTCTGGCTATGAGCCCCGGCACGCAGACTTTCAGCAGAGACCACGCCCCCGAGTGGCAGAGGAGCAAATTCACAACAGGGTAAATAAGGGGGGAGGAGTCACACCTGTATACGCGGTGTCAATTCGCAATGGTATCTCACCAACCGCGCTCGTCCCATTCGCATTCCCAGTCGCGAGGTTCCCAGCAGAACCCGTCCGCCGCGACCTCGAACACACCGTCCCACACAAAGAGACCTTCGTCTTCCTCGGATCATCGTGCTCCAAGTCGGGATGGAAGAATCAGCCGGGAAGGCTCAGCACAGCGGGCAGCTCAAGATGTTGCGGGCCTCAAGGATTTCCAGCTGGGCGACTGTTTGGGCAAGGGAGCGTTTGGCAGTGTATACCGAGCTCTGAATTGGGGCACAGGCGAGACCGTGGCAATCAAGCAAGTGCGCATGGAGAACCTGGGTGCCGCAGAGCTTAAGAATATCATGTTGGAAATCGACCTGCTCAAAAACCTGAATCATGCCAACATTGTCAAGTACCATGGCTTTGTTAAAGGGACGGAGTCTCTTTATATTATTCTTGAGTACGTCACAGGTTCCAGCCTTCCCCCGCTTCCCTTCGTCCACGCGCTTGTGGCATCGCTGACAAGCCCAGGTACTGTGAAAACGGGTCGTTACACAGCATTTGCAAGAATTTCGGCAAGTTTCCAGAGAACCTAGTTTCACTGTACATGTCCCAGGTCCTTCAAGGGCTTCTCTACCTTCACGAACAGGGTGTGATTCATCGGGATATAAAGGGCGCGAATATTCTCACCACAAAGGAGGGCTTGGTTAAACTTGCGGATTTCGGTGTGGCCACAAAGGCAACAGGATTGGACCAGTCGAGCGTGGTAGGTACCCCATACTGGATGGCTCCGGAGGTCATAGAGCTCTCTGGTGCAACTACCTCGTCAGACATATGGAGTCTGGGATGTACTGTTATTGAGTTGATTGAGGGGAAACCCCCTTACCACAAACTGCAGCCAATGCAAGCTCTGTTCAGGATCGTCAACGATGAACATCCCCCTATTCCAGGCAGTGCGTCTCCTGTAAGTCTCAATCTGCAGCTTCAACCCATGTCACTCATTAAGGTGTTGTAGCTCCTACGAGATTTCCTCATGGAATGCTTCCAAAAGAATCCCACTCTACGGATCTCTGCAAAGCGACTGTTGAAACACCCATGGATCCAGAGCGCAAAACGAACAGTTCCAGCGGTACCGACGAAACCTACCGAATATACAGAAGCCGTGAAGTCTGTACAAGAGTGGAATGAAGCTTTGAGATCACCAAGCTCTCTTCGACGGAACAACCGCTTGGCACTCGGCGCGAAATCTCCGCCTCCCTCGACCGAAGAGAAAGTCCCTTCTCGCAAGCCATCGATGAATGTGAGCTCCAACGTCGCGAGGCAAAGGGTGTATCCAGACTCATTCCGCTCACCGGAGATGGACGCAAACGACAATTGGGACGATGATTTCGCGGAAAACATTTCTCCTAGGGCTCTCCATTTTCCCCAGTTAAAACCTCAGGATAACTTTGCCGGCATGCTGTCTAGGGATAGGCTAAAGGCCTTTGCAAGCTTTGAGTCCGTCACAGAAGACTCATCAAACATTGACGGTGAAGCTACGGTGAAGAGTCCCTCCGATCTGCGGAGATATCTCCGTGAGCATTCAGGTTCGATTGAAGAGCCGGAGACAGTCAAATCATCGTCCATCAGAGCAAAGCCTTCCACTTCTCGAGCAGTGTCTCGAACTCTGCCTATAGAGGATCGCCAGGAAGATCCAAAAACTGCCTTTCTTCGTGGCGTTCCCAAAGCGTCACAACTGCCAAAAACCAAGGTGGCAGCACTAGCTCGACCTTCCTCGCTTTTTCGTGAAGATTCCAACGAAGACTACACAGATCTATTACCAGAGGACGAAGACGCTTTTGTGCAACGGGTCAAGGCAATGCAAGGTACGCAGCCTTCGTCTATGCCGCAAAGCAAAAGGAAGGGTTCAACGGCTGCGGAGACTTTCTCGCCAAAGTTATTCCACCCCAGCGATCTTACCACGGCACCGAAGTCAACAAAGGACGTGAAAACGGGCGGCAGCTTGCGGCAACGATCAACGTCGACTACCTTTCATCGCAAGCAGATGCAACGCTCTCAATCCGAGATCGAGATCCAGAAATACGCTGAGGACGATCAGGATGATTTCTCTGATGTCTGGGGTGATATCAAACAACCATCTAGGCCTGAAAGCGACAGCGGCTCAGAACACAGCTCTATGGCTATGGTGACGTCGAAAATGGCATCTTCATTCGTCGTGGTGGATGACGACGAGATCGATCCTTTTGCCAATTTGGAAGAAGGCCTGGAAAATATAAACCTCGAGAACAACGTCGCTCGGGACAGGGATGATCGATTGGCGAAGCAAACGGAGAATCTCGTCGGCTGTTTGAAAACAAGTCAGCCAGATGACGTCCTCCTTGACATTGCGGACCAGCTCCTTCAAGTGCTGTACGAGTCTCCGGACAAGAAGGCCATTGTCCTGCGCTCACACGGTCTTCTGCCAATACTGGAGATCCTTGGGACTATACCTCCGAACGACGTCGTCCTAAGACTTCTCAAGATTGTCAACATGATAATATTAGATGATGCTGAGTCTCAAGAGAGCCTGTCGTTCTTGGGAGGCATTCCCATTATTTGCAACTTTGCATACAAGCGATATCCCAGCGAAATCCGAAAAGAGGCAGCAGCGTTCGTTCGCCAAATGTATCAAACAAGTACACTGACTCTACAAATGTTCATTGGTTGCGGTGGCATCAACGTCCTTGTTGAGTTTCTTGAAGAAGATATCGATGCAGAGCGCGACCTTGTTCTCATTGGCGTGAATGGTGTGTGGAGCGTGTTCGAATTGCAGGGGCCAACTCCCAAGAACGACTTTTGTCGCATACTCTCCAGAAGCTCTGTTCTGTATCCCTTGAGCCTGGTGCTAAATCGGGTAGTGGACGAGACGGGAGAACTGGCCGAACTAATCGAAGGGCGAATAGTTAATATTTTCTTGATTTTCTCGCAGGCGGAGAGCCACGTGAAAGACCTGGTTGCTGACCGAATGATCCTGAAGCGTATGTCATTTTCTTGTTTTCACGAGACATCTGAAAGTGGTGATCTCTTACTGACATCTCACAGGTGTGCTGAAGGATCTCCGGAAAATGTCTCCGGCCCACCAAGTGACAATGCTGAAGTTTATTAAGAACCTCTCCATGCTGTCGTCCACCCATGAAGCTCTGCAGAACTCGAACGCGATAGACATTCTCATCGAACTTTTGAAGACGTCAAAGAAGAGCCCGCTGCAGCGGGAGATCGCCAATCAAATCCTCAACACCATGTACAACCTCTGCCGGCATAACAAGTCTCGACAGGAAGAAGCCGCATTATCGGACGTGATTCCGTTGTTGAAGGATGTCGTGCAGCAAGGCGGGCCCCTCAAGGAGTTTGCACTCCCAATCCTTTGTGAGCTGGCGCATTCAGGCAAGGTCGCGCGCAAGATGTTGTGGGATGCTAAGGGCCTCGCGTTCTACATTGGAATGCTGAGTGATCGAAACTGGCAGGTCACCGCTCTGGATGCTATCTTCGTCTGGTGCGTAATATTCTGCTATCAAGCTGCTCTCCAACTGATGAACATCATATTGACTATGACATAGGCTCCAGGAAGAGACTGCTCGAGTGGAGCAATATCTCCTATACTCCAATTTCAGCACAGCTATAATCTCGTCATACACTTCCCCTGAACTTTCTCAGGCAACCTTCGAGAGTATGCTCGAACCACTCCAGAAAATTGTGCGCCTGTCGCCTCCGATCGCCGCCTCTCTTGCGGTTCCCGAGATTTTCACACGCACTGTGCAGAAGCTAAGCCACAAAGATGCTGTCACCCGCCTCAATCTCCTCCGCATTCTCCGTACCATCTGCGACGCGAGAGAAGAAGAATGCACCCTTATCAAGCAATTCGGGGTCTACGACACAATTCACCACTTGTCAAACTACGACCCGGCTATCCTTGTCCGTCAAATGGCTGAAGAGCTTGTCCGCAGTTGCGATGCCGTCGGCAAAATCAGCGTATCCCGTGCCTCAGGCTTCCGGCGTCCAACCTCAAGTGCAGGAGCACGCGCTGGTTCAGGCTCAAGCACTGGATCCGTCGTAGGAGCGGGAATCACTCCGCCCACTCCCAACAGCTTAAAAAACACCTTCCTTCTTCCAAGCATGTCCCCCATACCTAGTTCTCCATCGGCTCCATCCGCCTCCGGCCGTGAGCGAGAACGAGTAACTCGAAGTCAGTCCACTGCTGGTATATGGGACTCGCCTCACGCGCAGGAATCGCCTCGTCCAGCTCAGCTTACGCGCGCCTCTACGGCTTTTGCAGCCGTACCCGCATCTCCATCCGCAACTGGATCGCCCTCAGTATCGTCCTCCCGCACCTCTGTACGACCTGCAAGCAGAGACAGCCAATCCTCCATCTCGCGTCTCGAAGCCAGCCGCGAAGGCAGTCTACTCAACTCCAGCTCCTCGGGCAAAAGCAGGCTTCCCAAAGCGCGATCGGGTCGCTTGTCCGAAGTGGCCAGTAGTCGTCGGCGGGGGAACAGCGCCGCTTCTGGGACGGAGGAGAATCAAACGCCGGCTACGCCGCCGTTGCCGAGGTTGCAGATTGCGAGACGGAGGAGGGATACCAGTGGCGAGGTGGGGGTGTTTCCGTTGGGTAGGAGGGGGAGTAGGGTTGAGGAGTAATGGGTATGGTTGGAAGGTGAGAAGAGCTGGGTTTGACGCGGCCGTGATAGGTGTTGGGTGTGCAGGTTTGGTTACACGGAGAGGAGGATGGAAGCATGGTGTTAGGGAGTAATTGTTCTCTTGTCGGACTGCGCGCCTGTGGCGTGCATGCCGCCTTTTGCATGGGCCATTTTCTTTTGTTCTCCGTTTACGGTGGCAGGCTTCTAGATGAGGCCCCTAGATATACATATGCATTGCTGGCGTTTGGGCATTAGCGAATTGAATTTATTCATCATCCGGACGAGAATCATTTTCGATCCAGCTGTTCGTTCCCATTAACCACAATGTGGGAGTTTGAGTAAAGGTATGGGCGGCTTTGGCTGTAGTTGGCGCTCTGCATGGGGTCAGTGTATTCGAAGGCCGGCTTGTGTCCGGCGCTTGTGGAACAGATGGGCGAAAAGGCACATGATGGGTGTTTGCGTTGAGTGGCTTCAAACGTTCTCATCTCCAATGGGATCTCCGTGACTCCATCCAGAGTGGCATCCGTGTGGTTCTTCAGATAATACATCATCACCTGTACTGATGGAATTTGCAAGCTATTCCGGAAGCATGGGGACATTTAAAATGCACCGGGTCGCCAAAGAGGTGTCGGCTTGTATGTCTAAGAAGATTCAGCGACCTCAAGTGGAAGTGAGTGAGGAGGTGGTGCTCGAGGGAAGGTGTATTAGTCTGGTGGCGACGGTGAGTCTTCTCGGAGACGTTCAGCTAGGTAACATTTTGAAACAGTAATGTCTTCATCTTAAACGTGGTGGAGTCAAAGTGTAGAGACTGTCATTTCAACTTTGATAGCGGGAGGGGAAGTCTGTATCTACAATGGCAATGTCAAGAAAAGTGCTTAAATCAGGGCAAACCCTTCTGACCGGGCGGTGCGTGCCTTAGAAGCACATGAGGTGCGTAACGATGTTTCAGCAGTGCGAGGCATTGGTAGAGGCTGGGGTGATGGAGTGGTTCCTTCTGCTCATGGCACACGGTTAAGGGAAGTCATACCATGCCGAGTGAACGACGATCATATGATGGTCTTTTCCAATTAGACCATCATGCTACGGGATAGTAGATTGCAAAATATGGACCAGCAGTTCTGGGGCCTAGACTACATAATGTACGGTTTGTCTAAGTAAGCGCTCATGGAACACAGGAAGCACGAGATGGTTGGGAGTAGATTGGTGACAAACAGACTAACTCCTGAATATAGGTAACAGCCCAACCCGTTTTTGCACAGGCTCATTCAATATATACATGTCACCGCATGCGTGTCCTAACAGAATCCTAGTCATCAGGATGCTTCCCATCCACGCTTTTCCATTTTTGCGCCCACTCCACAACAGCACGAAAATCCCGGCACTGCCGCTCTGTCCGTCCAGTAGTAGTCCCTATCGTCCGTGCCCAAAAGTCGTTGACCTCGAGATTCGTGTCGGCGCTGCACATAAGGCCTTGCCTCAGGTAATCGAAGCAATGCTCTGTGTGGACGGGGGAAATGTTGATATGCATGTTGGGTTGGAAAGTGAGGCCGCCGTCGATGGCCTTGTGGTAGGCGACTTGGAGTGCGCGCTGTTCATGGTTAATGGTCATTATTCGGTGTGAGGGGATTGAGGGACCGACCAGACAGTGTAGTTGATGGAACACGGTCACGCTTCTTTCTTCTCCATGAGTCCATTCTGGATGCAAGATAAAGCCAAGATCGTCTAGACGCAAAGTTAGCATGTGTACAGTCCGAGAAGTTAAGGTGCGCTCACCAGGAAGCAACTCCAGCCATGCATCTTGCCACTCTTGCCTCGGCTTTCCCGTGAATGTGAGATTCCTCTCCCAGACCACCTTCTCAACACCACGACTCGGACCTACACACTCAATCAGTCATATACTAGTGCGAGCTAGGAATCTCATTCCTACCAGGTAGGTTTGTGCACCAGCCACGATCCACGCGGTGGCCGACCATAAATCCAACTATCAGCCCAATCACTCCCGTGGTGACGGAGAGCAAAAGGACGAGATACCGGCTCATCCGCGGTCGTTTCTCTGCGCCCTCGATTTCCTTCTCATCGCGGAGCGTGTCCGGGGAGCCCAGGAGATGGTACCGCATTTTTTGTACCGTGATCATTTGGATCGCACAGTACGAACAAAACGAACGTATAAGGCAACGGCGACGCCTTGCGGGAGGTTCTTTAACATTGATATATCAACTTGACCTTTGATGCCAAGACTGCGCTATCCCGAATGGGGTGTGAATAGGTTGAACATCTGTGCCTTTGTGGTGGGACGGGGGGACCACATATCCTGCATGGAACAAAGAGGAAGGGTCAGAACAACGCTCCCCACCCGCAAATCTAGATCTCCCATATGCTCAACACTCCGGGTCCCAAAACTGGTCTGACGCTCTTCTGACCTCAGCCAGGTACTCGGAGAGCAAAGCGTACTACAGTTATACGCCTTTGCAATGGCGGAGCCGATAAAAGCTCCCAATCTTAAACAGTATGCTTTGTCTTATTGTTCAAGGTCAGGATCCAATAAACTCGCCAGGAGACTCTTCGAAAATGGTATGAGCGAGACCAACGAAACTTGGTCCAGTAAACTGATCTCCAACACTGCGACGCCTTCTTGTACTGTCTCATGAATTGATTGACTATCTTAGCGGAACGAACTAATCCGGGGCAATGCCGAACTCGAGGGACGCGTCCAGGTCAAACGGATACGGAATCGTCGTGAAGAATGATGTTCGAACACCTAGCGCCTAACTTCCCATGGCATGCTGTGCGTTCATCTGAGTGCAGTAACACAGTGCAGAACCGAACAAGGACAGCTACCACACGCAGTAGCCACCGTCAATGATGATGTCGCTCCCGGTCAAGTAGCTGCTGGCATCACTGCACATGAACACAGCGGCGCCTCGGAACTCCTCCGGCTTCGCAATTCTCTTCATGGGAATGTATTGGAGCCACTCCTTGCTCAACTTCTCCATCTCTTCGCCAGCATTTGCTTCTGTCTGGATATACCCTGGTGAGAGGCTATTCACCCGTATCCCGTAGGGTGCCCATTCCGCAGCGAGTGACTTCATCAGTTGACCAGCAGCAGCTTTTGACTATAAAAGACTAAGTTAAAATGGATCCAAGAAAATAATAGAGAAGGGTTATGGGTACGACAGATTCGGGTGGAACGTACGGCGTTATACGCAGATTGCTTTTGTGGCCTATTGACGATGGAACCCGACATCGACGAGACCATGAGGATGTTGCCCTTGACCCCATTCTCAATCATCCATTTACCGGCGGTCCTTGCAAACAGGAAGGTGCCATTCAGGTTGACATTGATCAGGTTCTTGAAGTCTTCGAACGGATAATCCTCCGCTGGCGCACCTCCTGTAATGCCAGCGTTTGTGACCAATATGTCAACCTTGCCGAAGTCCGATACAATCTTGTCCCAGGTCGACTTGACAGCTTCTTCGGAGGACGTGTCGCATTCGTAACCGTGCAGCTTCGGTGGGGGAAGACCAGCTTCCTTGACTTCTTTCTGCAGTGAGGATACTGACGCCTCTGCACTGGATTGCTTCAGATCGACGACTGCACCGTGAGCACCCGATAGAGCGAAAGCCGCGAGGATCTGCTGTCCCAAGCCTTGCGAAGCGCTTCGATCATCTATCAGCACCCATGCGCTGAAGATTGTACACGCGGAACGTTTCTTACCCAGTCACTGCTCATTGTTAGCGTTGTGCGTAACAAAATGCGCACATTCTTGCTTACCAACTGCGACTTTGCCCTCCAGCGAGAATTCCGGAAGTGTCCTGGGAGCATTATGAGCAAAGCGAATCGAGGATTTCCATGCTTGCGACAATGCCCACGACCCCCGGGAAAGTAGAGTACGGGAAACATACGGTGGCATTGCTGAGTTCGGATTCTTCAATTAGCTGATTGGATTTAGATACCTTTTCTGGGGTTCTGGTAGGAGACGATGGAGGTTCTACTTGGGGTCGGGCTGTAGGTAGTAGAAGGTAGGAGAGGTGTTGCGGAATAGATGGTGTTTTGTTAGAGTAAACTATTGTTTTAGCTCGCTACGTCACCGTTGCGTACTGCGTACAGGGTCAGATTTCACGAGCTTGTCGCGTGCCAAATTCCAATTTAGAATTAAAAATCTAGGATTTCCTACTGTGTAAAGACATCGCAAACTATTATTTACTCATTTTTGCGCTTTCAAAGGGCATACTTTGAAAGCCCAGAGAACGGTAAATAAGCACAGCTTCGTATAAGCGCAGCAGACAATTATAAAAGCTCTCAGCCACGAGACGTTGTAATTACCGAATCAGATCCTCAGAAGGATAATTCACAGGTGCAGGACCTTCAACAGAAGGTTGGTTGGATATTGGCGGAGTCCTGGTTGTATCGGTCACGTGACACTTTACAATGAAAATGTCCTATTCTACTGTTAACCGTGAAATTCAATGTTGGCAAATTAATGTCTGTAGTACAGGAAGGATCTAAGCACATGGCTAAATCGCATGTATTGAGTGTAGTGCGCAGAGACACCTTTTCTGGACGGAGCAAACGTTGGTCGCCACCCGACAATCTCCGCTTACGACTATGTTGAGTATACCACAATATAGTATGGTAGCAAATCGAGACAACACACACATCAGCATCTTCCCTTTCCGTAGCTACCGGTAGCTATACATCAAACCCCATGGAAGATGAAGCTTTGTAACCCCATAGTTCCAGAACACCGTGACGTCATGACGTCCAACCGGTGCAACGTACCGTCATCATGAGTCGATATCCCCTAAACGCTTAACGAACAATCACCATTTCCCAATATCGAGATTTCCATCCTGCACCTCACACCTCGCATTCCATCAACATCTGTTAATTACTCCGTCGTCAGCAGTATCAACAAACATTGGAATCTTCAGCCATGGCTCCCAAAATCCTTGTCGTCCTTACCTCGCACAACAAGCTCGGAAACCTCGACAAGCCCACCGGCTGGTATCTCCCCGAGCTCGCCCACCCCTATCACATCCTCCGCAATAAAGCCGACATCACAGTTGCCTCGCCAAAGGGCGGCGAAGCACCACTGGACCCAGCATCCATCGAAGCCGCAAAGGACGATGTTTCGGTGAACTTCCTGAAGAATGACGAACAGGTGTGGAAGAATACGCAAAAGCTGGAGACTTTCGTAGGCAAGGCGAAGGACTTCGATGCCATCTTTTACGTCGGGGGCCACGGACCCATGTTCGATCTTGCCGACAATCCCACAAGCCAGCAGCTGATTAGGGAGTTCTGGGAGGCGGGGAAGATTGTTGCGGCTGTCTGCCATGCCCCTGCGGTCTTGTACAATGTTAAGTTGTCGGATGGAAGTCTCCTTGTCGCGGGCAAGGAGGTCACCGCCTTCACGAATGCCGAGGAGGAGCAGATGGGCCTGTCGAAGGCTGTGCCTTTCCTTCCGGAGGATGCCTTGCAAAAGGCTTCTGGAGGGAGGTTTGTCAAAGCAGCGGAGCTGTGGGGCGAGAAGGTTGTTGTTCAAGGCCGTCTGATTACGGGCCAGAACCCGGCGAGTGCCACGGGTGTGGGGAAGGCTATCGCAAAGGCGTTGGGGATTGATTCTGGTTCATCTTAAAAGTTGGTAAATGAGTACAGGCTCAGTCTTATTTAGTAGGGCCGGCAGTATTACGGCAAGGTTGCAGCAGCAAATTGTACCATGCAGTCTACAATGGTTCTTAAGAAGCTCACCCTGCCGTTTGATGTCCTTACCCATGATATAATGTGCACGGAATCATTCTTTTAAAACTGTAAGAATCTCATAGTGTCCAGAATCACGAGTAGACTCCGTAAATCGCCCAAGATGACAATTAGTTCATTCACCGAATATCACGTGGGCGTCACAAGCTCTCATCGGCATAAATTGGTTTCGAACGTGACTGGATATCGGATGATTTGGTCAACTCATACTTCGCCGTAGATTTAAAGTGACTCGCTGCGTCGTATTAATAACACCTCCCGGTTCTTGTCCGTTTGAAAATTACACTAGCTGCTAAACTCACCGTGAACATCTAGATAGGGAAGGGTTGTATTATCACCCTGATGAGGTTAGGCTAAAGAATACCGTGACCTTCATCGTTACTCTACCAGAGTATATCTTACAGTGTCTAGCATTCACCCGTTTGCCATGATCGAAATCGTCACGTCGTTCCCCTCTCAAGGTCCACATCACCTGGGCCATGCATGCCCCTTCGCTCTGCCCCCACGATGCCTTCAGACGGACTCCCAGCATCAGAGTCCGCACGGCGGTGACCCCGCCGAGAATGCAACATTGTGCTAGGATCCAGCAAATCGCCCCTCTGTTCCTGGTTCGCCCAGTGTGAGGGTGCGTCTTCGGAACCGGCCCGCCCTTCCCCACTGGAACGACCTTCAGAATTGCTGCCACGGCGATACGTTTCAGACGTTCCTTGAAGAAGAGGCATTGAGGAATCATGGCTCGGCCGGGTAGGGGTCAGCGGCCCTGGTGGACTGAGAGAGGCGCCGCTCTCGTTGCGAGGTCGGCGCGTGGGAATTGTTGACGGGGGGTATACGGGATCATGCCACTGGATTTGTGAGCCTGCGTGGTGTGCCGGCGTCGAGAAATCGCTCAGTTCGATGGAGGGAGATGGTCGATGGCGCCGTGAAGGTGTTGCCGGTGGAGGGTGCGCAGGATGCCAGTTATACGCGTGCTCCTTCGTCCACAGAAGCGTCTTTTGCGGCTGCTTTGTTAGTCCAACCATGATAGCGAGGCTTTCCAAAGGATCCAACGTGTATTTGGACACTTTACGAGATATGCGTCGAAAGACGAATGTCCAGTGTCTATATTTCCTTGTCCGACGCAATCCACGCATGGCGTCGCTGTAGTTCTCCGTTGATAGAAAAGACTGTTGACACCACTGCAACCATGATCAGCATCCAAAGTGGATATGGACATCATATATCTTACCTCGACCGTGATGTAGAACAAAGAAAACCCCATGACAACGGATGTTAGAATGGTTCCGGCGCACCAATATGCGAAGACCCATTTGCTGTTCGCTGAGTCCTGGACGCTGAAGTCAAGGTATCCTCCACCCCCGGCCCAGCTACTAGTGACGCAATCGCATGTTTTGTACCATCCGGTGGTTTGGGCAGCAACAATGTATACCTATCAACATCAACTAGTCAGTGAATGCACATCTTCGTTACGTACAGAAGATAAACTTACAAGCCAGATGGTGTTGAACGTCTCCACTGGTCGGAAGAAGAACAGTTCCCATCTTCTCTGAGGGCTCATTTCTCTCACAGTCTGCAATATGTTCTCTAGAGCGGCTTCGACATGCTCTTTCACAGCGTGATGCTCTCGCCATGGGAAAAGAAGCACAAGCCCCACAGCACACCTTATAAATAACGCTTCGGTAGCGACGAGTAATCTTGAGGCTCTTCTCCTTAGCCTCCTCCATCTCTCATGCGCGGCACCTTCCAGTTGGCTGATACTGCTGTTTCGACATAGCCACAAGGGGTCAACTTCATATGGCGAAAGAACAAGCCATACTATCATCTCGACTATCATAAGCCCTAGTGCGACGCTGAAGAAGATAGTATAACCTCCACTACGGCATCCAAGGCCAACAGTGGGCGTGAAGTAACTCAGAATGAATGCACCGCCACAACTGCCGAGGACGATTACCGTGGCGCTCGCGACCTGCCAGAATTCACGTATGTCGAACCACACCAGGCCCTCGTCATTGACGGGTCCCAGGACAAGCCTTGCGCGAGCTTCTTCATCGTTAGCGAGCCAATTGCGCCCTTTGTGCGCAATGTAGCAGTTTTCTATATCAGAAAGAATGGGGTGCGCGGCTCCGTAATGCCATCGTATTCGACCTTGGCCCGCAAAGTCAGAAAAGAAGCGGTTCATATGCTGTCCTCTTCTTGCTATCTCTCTGACTCTGATACCGAGTTCCTCAGACTCCGAATCCTGTGGAAATGTGTCGATAAAATCGGTGAGATTCCGCTCATCACATAAAGCGTCACGGACGTCGTCAACCAGAGCGTTCAACTTCTCCCTGATTGCTTCAGCTGCGATGGGGTTGCGATCGATGATTGAACCCATGATCAGGATTGGGAACCAGGCAAGGAGACATCCTAATGCGAGATCGTGGGCGGTGGAGTTGGAACCGAGGGCTCCAAATGCGTCTTGTATAGAAAGCGCAAAGGCGAACAAAAACCACATGATAGATACGAACGCTACAGCTTGGTCAGTGGCAGGTTGACGTAACTATTAGTTAGCATGCAAGGTACTTTACGTGCCTGGTACAGTCCCACGCCTTCGCATCTCACGAAGCTCCCTCGCCAATTCTTGTCTTCGCTGCCGCAGTGTTAAGTTCGTATTTCTCAGCACAAGATCTTTACTGAACAGAACGATGCGCAGCAAGCCTTCCGCTTCTTTAGCTGCAGATGCCGCAGTCGGTTTCAGTGTATACTGGTTCATGACCAGCAAGAGGTACATGGAGTCCCTCATATTTCCAAAATCGGACTCCCAATCCGGTGTTTCGTCATACTTCACACTCATATCGACCATTAGAGCGGCCTTCGCGGAAACCTTGATACTCCACAACACATACGACAGAGACGCGATAGGCGAGCCCACCCAGCGCGTAATGGCTTGAAGCGTTCGCCTTGCCGCGTTGCTTTCAAAAGGCGCTTGGAGAAGGGTTCCGATAACAGGCAGTATCCATGTGGTGATAGTGCTAGAGACGTCTTCCCACGGGTAGTAGTCTCTACCCGGGCCACAGAGGTGTAGGCATCCTGCTTTAGATATCTGGGTAAAGTTGTTTCGCTCGATACCAACAATGGGACCATGCCAACCCCATTTCGCACGAAGCTCCTCACCCTCGGTAGTGTTTGCCGAAAACTCAAGACGACATTGAGTGAAGTTGGCGCGCATTTCCTGGAGGAGAAAATAGGTGTTTAGTCTGATATTCTCGAGCTGAGAAGAGTCGAGTCGGATGTTCAGCCTCTTCACTCTTTACGTAGCATATGAATGCAAGTTAGGGCTGCCACTTCCTGTGGCACGGCGGTTGCCTTGAGAAGGCAAATGGTCTGTCCAAGAGCCCAGTCAAGCCTGCATCCAAGCCCTGTTACGGCAGCTGGAAAGGCTGTGAGCTTCGCCTCAGGAGGCCATGATGGGATGCCCAAGGCCTTCGCTCTCTGACCGGTGCGACTTGTGCGACTTTAACAAGACATGGGTTCCTCAGCCGGGCCCCAAAATCCCGGCGAAGCTCCGGCTGGGCCGCGGCCAATGGGTTCGAGGCTCCCGCTCAATCGACAACATCCCGTGAAGGTGGAGGAGAGAAGGAGGGTGAAGGTAAAAGATACAGATAAGCATACACTTGAGATCCAACCAAATACAACACAACGTCGCATCAAAAACGTTTAGTAGAATAGCCATTCCCGCACCGAAGCATTCCCTCCCAAGTCTATAACCCATCAATCCATGGCGCCCGATAACCCACCCAATCCGAATGAAATCCATGCCCGCCGCAGGAAGCAAATACTTCAAAGTCCTGCTTATGCTCGACGCGAAACGGAGCATACGCCGGAAAAAACAAAGAAGCGCTGAAGATAACCAATGCTACGCCTTGCTCGATGCGTATGCCAACATCCATACATCGTACAAAGATAGAGTCAAATCCACCACTTCCCGTGATTGCAGGACTGTTAGAAGGGACTGGCTTCAATCAAAGCATCCATCAGCCATTATGAGACAGTCTCGACAGTCTCCACGCATCCCGATTCTCCGAGAAGGACATCTCAATTTCCTTTTCCAGCTGTTTCGCAGCTAGGCTCTCCGCCACGCCTCCAAGCTGCAGATTCTTCTCCACGGTTGGGGTACTCTCAAGCTTGACCTTCTCGACAATCTTGGCGAGACTAGTCGCTGTATCCGGCCTCTCAAACTCCTCATCATCCACATCCAGCGCCGTGGGAATCCCATTGGCGATGTTGTAATTCCTTTGTAGGTACTGCTGTAACCGATATTCCTGCCGCTCCCAGCTTTCGTCAACGAGGCCGAGCGCAGCTTTGATATCTTGATCGGACAGAAAACTCGACTGTAGCTTTTCCTTCGGGGCTTTGCCGACAACTTTGCTCGCGAGCTTGCTGCGCATCGAGTTCGAGCGCGCTCGGCTGTGCGCAGCTTGTTCGTCCCGCATTTGCTTGACTTGATCCTCCGTCTGTTTGAGGGCCATTTGGCGGCTTTCCTCCATGGTCGGCAGGTACAGTAAGGTGAAGTTCCGATGCAGAGCATTGACTAGATCGGTAAAACCACCAAGAGTGATACCGTTGTTCTCGCAATGTAGCTCTTCCAAGGTATCATTGACTTTGAGGACATCCGCAAGGGTGCTGGCGCCTGCAAGCCCGAGTTTTTGATCTAGATCCTGTCAGTTTCCATTACGAAAAGAGCCACCCAGAAGCTTACACCTGATGTACAGCACCCTCAATGTTCGATTCCTCTGAAGTCCCCTCAGAGCTCGGTTGACTCCCACTCCTAGCTTCGTCGTTTCGAGCCGAGAGTCTTCACCCGATATATCCAACCATTCGAGAGTTGAATTATCGGCAAACATCTTTTCCAGAGCTTGGCAGGTCGCCTCGGAAGCATCACAAGGAAGCGAAGCGCGGGAGATATCCAGGTGCCGGATCGTGGTGTTTCTAGTAAGGGCAAGAATCATTTTGCGGAAATCGGCCTCTTCTTGGAATTCGATCAACCGGATGGTCAGGCTGGAAGGCGCCAAACCACTCGCAATGGCATCGATGAGACTGTCCAAGTCTGTCTCAATATCATTCTCGCTGACATCAAGATGCAGTTCCCTAGCCACCCCTGGGGTTTCGGTCATGGAGTGCAAGAGATATGCGACGTCTCGCCCAGTTAAATAACAATGGTCAAGCCGAAGTTCACGTAACCCCTTGGACTGCTTGTAGTTCACGAGATAGCTATAGTGCTGTAAGCCCGGCCCTGCCGATCAAGGATCGGGTTAGACATACCTCGCTATCGCATCCACCATGGCAGGATTGAGCGATGTCCCACTCAGCACCAACTCTTGCAGTTTCCACGCCTGAAAAGTTTCGAGTGAAATCAGAGGCTCGGGGCCGGATGTTCGTGAAAGATTGCAAAGATGGAGCTTGGTCAGGTATCCAAATACCCCAATCTGCGAATCGAAAGTGGTTGGTGACAGGCGAACAGGATTTGATGATATGTCAAGTGCCTCTAATGTGGCCTCCTGAGGGCGAAGGCTGTCAAGAATCAGCGATAAAGTGCGGTCGGTCAAGCCACATCCACGGAGTTCCAGCGCACGCAGGTGGCAACTCCGCTCGACAGCGGCTGCTACAAGATAATCGAGATCCGTTTCGCCCAACTGGATGTTGTTGAGCGCTATCCAGTCGACATTGGTGGTTTGGTACTTGCAGAGAGGAAATAGCGCCTCTACAATGCCGCATCCCACATCATGCTCCCTATGGCCGGATTCTAGGATATATGGCGGCTTCCTCGTGATGCACGACGTGAAGTCCAACCGTCTAACTTTCCGACTGGTCACTGCCAGTGCACGAATCTCTTGAACGAGTAAACAAGATCTACTGAGCTCCTCCACGTCCATTCGAACAGGCGTTCCCCGCTTTGTCTTCGTGCAAACATGCTCCGCGCCATATTCGTCATGGAGGCCGTTTAGCACGTCCAGTTGGACGTCTTTGAACGAGATGCCGCCGAACATTTCATTGTATCTCAAAGAACGCATCACGGCAAGGAGTTCCAAAACAGTATAGTGGTTTCTTCGGAGACCTATGGGCCGTAGCAACTCGAAGCGAGGGTAATCCTCTGGAGGATATGTTATCTGGTACCGTATGCTTTCGGGCTTGACATCGTAAGCTACGCAGTAGCCTATTAGTGTGCGGTCAAGAGAATTCTGGTCGATGGGATGAGGGCTGGACTGGCGGAGGATTTCATGCTTCACATCGTCGGGTACAATGAAGTGATAAGGCCGTGACTCCCACTCGGGTCGTAAGCCGGATTCGACGTACCGCAGCCGAATGGCGATATCGCGTGATGCAAGGGAGGCCAGGTGAAGCACCTTTGGCTTCTGTAAAGGCAGGCTGAAAATGTGAGTGAGTGAGTGCTCTATGTGATTGGGGGACAACCCACCGAAACGTTAACTCGAAGGTGTCGTCAACTTCGCTGACATGCAATTCGGTGATGGTCAAAATCCCATACGAGGCTTGAGTATGGTACGACCCTAACGCTGGGCTGGACGTGCGTTGGGACTGGGGCTTGAAGAGGGATATCAGGTGGACTTTATGCACCCCAATGGCTAAGAACGAGACCGAAGCCATGACTTTGGACAGGTCGTCTGAAGAGGCTCTGGAACCGGATTTGCCGACGACGCGCTGGACAACTTTGTAGATGGCGTAATGCGGAGGAACGTAGTCCCGCTCGGCCTCGACGACACGCGCAGCCAGATGAGAATTGTAGGCAGAGAGGGGATCGGGATCGGCAAGCCTGGCGCGGTTGGCGGCTTCCCGGATACTGGCGAGCCACAACAACATTTCGTTGGGATCCCCGAATTGGAGGGTCATGGAGGACGCATGGTTCACATCCTCGTCAAGGTAGGAAACCTCAAAAGCAAAGTGCGGCCTACCATCATCCAGTTGATATACAGCAACGATTTGACGTAGCGGTGTCCCTAAAGCACGATCACCAGATGTTTCCGATGCGATGGACTGCATATCGTGAGCCGATCCGCCAGAAGGGTTCTGGCTATGACGATACGTTGAGGAACGAGAGTAAGGCGAGGGTATCCTAACCGTGTCAGCTGGTTGAGGTGGATGAGGTAGGCGACGACGTACGCAGAGAAGGCGTCGGCAGCCTTCTGGTGATTTTTGAAGCGCATCAGATGCGATTCGGTCAGGACGAGGTATTCCTTCTTCTTCCTGAACATGGAGCTGCTCGTCTGGACTTCGCCATGGCGTAGCACGTGGTTGTTGTGCAGATTGTCATCCATGACGGATCGATTGCCTGAGAAGGTGCGTGTTGAAGCCGCCGACAGCGGTTCGTCAGGGCCATCATCGCGCCGGAGCCCACGAAGGGAGCCGAACACAGAACTCGGGCGGCTCTGGCTTCCTCGTGACAGTGCGGTGTTGGGGGAGAAGGGGGCATCGGCACTGGCACTGCCGCCGACGGATTCGTCGTCGCCGGGCTGGGTCGAAGCGGTTGAGAGGGTGGTCCTGAAGGAAGCAGTGCGGCGCTTCCGTAACAGCTTGGAGGGCTCATCATCCTCCCTGGTGTTCTGGAGTCCGGTCAGAGCTCCCAGAGAGCGGCCGGCGAAGAGGCTGCGTCTTCTGCTATCCTTGGACATGCCGAACAGCGACGCTGGCTGACGGCGCCCTTGAAAATCCACGCGCAGGGGAGCGTCTCATGCGGCAGGAGTGCGTGACGAGGGCAGGGGCGCAATGCAAAGAATGACACAAGTCGAGGTGGTGGGAAAGGCGCAAGCGTCGTGGAAAGTCGCACCTTCACAGGGAGCCAATCGGCGAACAGGCGGGGTGTTTACGGCAGAGCGGCACACGGCGGGGGCTCGTGGCAACAGGGTGGGAGCGGCGCGGTGGTGGACAATCCAAGAGGCACTACAACGTTAGTGGGAACTCGGAGCTGGTTAGCCAGGCACGTTGGGGCATCACGGCGGACCAACGGCCGGTGAGTACTGAGTAGATGGTGGGCAATGGTGGTGATAGTGGTAAATATCTATCGGCCGCCCAAGTTAGTTCCCACGGGTCGATCAGCAATCTTGCCCCGGCCAGATTACGTCATCTCGCAGATCCTTGGCATCGGAATTCGGAGGAACCATCAGCCGACGTCCAAAGATTTCTGAGACGCAAACACCAGACGCGTCCCCCGAGCTCCACCCACTCCCAATTGCACACCCTTCGCGACTTCGATCCCTCTCTCCACTTTCCCATGTCGTATCGGAGCCTCCTAACCGTTGTGCAGCCTCGTCGCCCGTTTGTCTGTCTGCTGTGTGCCGTCCGTGCCCCTTCGCCCGCCCCGAGTCGCCATTTCGCCGCCAGTCCTGCCCATCTCAACAAAGATGTGGACAAACCGTCAAAGAAGGGGGGTTCCTCGGCAGCGGGGGCACCCAAGTCCGCAGACAAGGCCGCTCAAGCGGCACCGAAGGGAAGGAAGAGGACTAGACGGGTGAAGAACTCGGTCAAGGCCCCCGAGAAGGCGCCCGTACGGAGGGTCGTCACCGACGGACGTAAGAAGACCAAGCAGAAGCACGCCCCACCGAAGGAGGCTAGTAACAGAGAGGGTGATGAGGCCATCTTGCCGAAGGCAACCATGAGCACTGATAGCAAGGAAGAGAAGGTTATGTCCTTGAAGGAAGCATTGCTGGGAGCTGGCACAACATCCAAGACAAAAAAGAAGAAAAAGGGGACGCCCCTTGAGATCGAAGTGCTGTCACCCGATCACCTGCACTTCCAGGCCATCGACCACCATATTCCCCCAGTTCCCAGACTGTCCTATGGCCTGGATCGCGTCTTATTCAATCCCGGCGTTTACCGGCTTCAGGACCCGCGGTCACGCGTCTACAACTTCGATCCCTACCTTGAGAGGATCATGCCGGTAGCCGAGTTCGATTTTGATGCTCTCAGCGAATACAAGACCTCTTCCAAGGATCCTGACCTGCTGGCCCTTACGCGGAAGCTAAACACAAAGTTCACTGGCTCAACCTCTAGCATGTCGGGCGTGTTGCAGCATTTCCATTTCCTCCTCTCCAGCTTTCGGCCGTTGAATCACACCATGCTTTCGCGCAAATTTCCCGAGCCAAGTCCCAAATTCTCCAAGATTACCACGGGCCCGACGGCCATTTTCCTGCGGTGGAAGGACGGCATTTACGCAATCGATGCCGACAAGTCGTACGACTCGCCCAACATCATGAGCTGGTTGGGCCACTCCCTGGAAAAGTTGCTGACTACTTCCCGTGAAGAGTTTGAGCGGTTCCGTCGCTCTAGTCCAGAAGAAGCACCGGCAGAGGACGAGTCGGGTAGATGCTTCCATTACTCCAAGCTCGGCAACTTTCTCATGCGATCCCAGTTGGATGCTCACGACAGCCGCCTCCCTGGAACCGGAATCTTCGATCTGAAAACGCGTGCGGTCGTGTCCATTCGCATGGATCACACCGAGTACGAGACTGGATCCGGGTACCAGCTTCGCTATGCACAGGGAGAGTGGGAATCATTTGAGCGTGAATTTTATGACATGACTAGGGCGACAATGCTGAAGTACTCATTGCAAGTACGCATGGGACGCATGGACGGCATCTTCGTGGCATATCATAATATCGAACGCATGTTTGGCTTCCAATACCTGAGCCTTCCGGACATGGACAACGTGTTGCACGGCCAAACGGACACTTGCCTGGGAGACCAGGAGTTTAAGCTCAGCGTTGCTCTATTGGATGAGATGTTGCAGAAGGCTACGTCGCAATTCCCAGACACAGTATGCTTCCATCCTGATTTTCCTGAACCTCGACTAACGATTCCCAGACGCTTCGCTTGCACTTCCAAACACAAGAAGCACGCCCGCGCAATCCTCCCTACTTGTACATATTTGCGGAGCCGTTATCAGACGAACAGGCCGATCAGATCCAAAACGCCAAGAACGAAGTATATCGGGAATTTGAGCGAACTGTGATCGGTGTGAACCGGAATGACCCGGATGTGCAGGCCGAGTGGCAGGAAATCCAGGACCGTGTCGATGAGGAGGTCATTGATGATGAGAGGCAAGGTGAGACGGAAGCGGCAGACGTGCAGGAGGGGCTTGAGCAGGAACAATCCGCCCCCACCGAGAGCAGTACCATGTCTGCCCACAAAGGTTCTGATGACGTGGACGGGAAAGATGAGGAAAGCCACGAGGGGTCGGCTCAGGAGACGTCAGAAGTGGGTGGGGATCAGGAGGGGCCTACGAAAGATGCTCCCGCTGCGGCAGTACCTCGAGGTCCCTTGATGGGTTGGACCCTGACGACACGAAACCGTGTCAATGGCCACTACGTGGAGCGCCCCGAGGATCTCACTCCTACTGACGACTGGGAAGTCGAATATCATATCCAGGAAATTCCCGAGGCGTCAAGATGGAAGCTTTACGACACCATGCAAAAGAGAAGAGAGGCGTTGTTAGGCCAGGACAGGGAGACGCAGTCGAAAGCGTTGTCGCGATATCGAGGCATCATCAAGAAGTACAGCATCGCTGGACGGGAGTGGAGGGAGGAGCAGGACAGGATCGATGCAGAAATGGGCCGGCGGATTTTCCGTCCCCTCGGTCCTGGCGCTCACGACATTTTACGCTACGAGGCTGGACTCAAGGAGATAGAGGACGGTGTCAAGAGTGTTAGTGAGATTGTCAGTTGAGCTGCGCGCATGTGACCGGGAATGGGAGCTCGTACTTGGCTTGTATAATAGTGGTGATTCAAGATACCCCTATGTAGAATACGATTCAAAATGTCTGGACGTCGGTGTCTCTCATCGTTCACCGAAAGCTATTCCTATGCAGGAACCCATTGGACATGTCAATTCAGGCATCTATACGGAGTAGAGTATGTATATCATTCAATGGTAGTTTGCGGCGCACGGACCAATCAAGCGTCATTGATCTCCTCTGTTGTTCGTGTCACCCAGGTCGCGGGCTTCCTCTGCTTCTGAGGGAGAGCTTGGTGCACCTCCTACTTTCTCCAGGCGACAGAGAGCCGTCCGTTGCGACTGCTGGTCCCCCATCGTTTGGTGGTCATCCAGGACCAAACAGCGCGAGCAGGTGCGGGGCCGCCTGTTTGGCAAGCTGCAACAAGCCTGGCGCTCCGAACTCACACCTCCTCCACGCCCTGTCTTCTTCGATTTTTACCTTAAAAGCGGCGCCTTCGCCGCCAACAACCTCCAAACTTCACTCGATATGGCGGCCTACTCGCAGGCTGCCAATGTCACTGAAGAGAATGTCAAATTGCTCCAGGGCATATTGGAGGTCGAGCGTCACACAGCGCAGGAGCTTCTCAAGGTATGCTTTTTGGTCCCGTCCAAGCAACAAACGTACTGATAGACCCACAGCTCAACAATAACGATGTAAACGCCGCAGTGAATCAATACTTCAACAACCCGGGAGGCTCGGTGCAGGTACGCCACCACGACGACGTGGCCTGCTGCCATGCTGACCTTCCGACAACAGGATACCAATGGAAACCAGAGCTGGGACGCTGCTTCTTGGGGTGCAGACAGGTACGGCCAACAGAACACATCCAGCAGCAATATTCCCTGTATGTACGGAAAGCTCCAGAGATTCATTTGGCCGCCTCAGACTAACATGCCTTCATTGTAGCATTCAACATCGAGTATGCACCAGGCGTTGAACAATATCCTCACAGTGTTCCCAATAGCGGTGCGCCGAGCCGGCCTCCTTCACGAACCAGTCATCGCTCCGCCGGGACAACGGCGGCTGAACGGGGCGACAGCCCGGTCCGCCAAAGTTAGTCACACTTGCAGATATCGCTGGAACATGTCGTCTGACTGGTGCAGGTGTAGAGCAAGAGCAAGAAATGGGGGTACTCAGAGGTAACTCTCCTGCGGTATTCGGCCCGGCAAATAGAGATGTCTATGAGGAAGACAAATGGGCTATGGTGCCCATATCTACGATTACTGAACTGGTTCCAGATGCACAGCCGGGGAAGCGGAAGAGGGAAGAGGGCGGTCCAACGATTCTGAAGCCATTGCCCAGCGAGGATTACCTCCCAGCGATGCTAACCATTGCGCACTCGATTCCGACATTCCGAAATTTCTTGCTTGCTCCGCAAATTGAAGCCTCCAACTATCTAGTAGGCACCGATTGGTGGAAAGGAGGGGAGCCATCATCTCCCATGCACGAGTCGAGCATAGGAATACCAGAAGATCTCGAGCTCATATATGAAGTTCAACGCCTCATGGCCTTCTTGGATGGCACGGACAGGGCGTATGGTAGCGTTAAGCGCTTGGCGCGGTTATCTGCCGTGGAACATGCGTCGATGGAAGGGGATTCCGTGAATGAAGAGATGGGACCAATGCATCGATTCCTGCTCAGTTGGGCACGAGCCTACGAGAACCAGACCCATGAGAATCTGACCGGGAAACTTAGAACCAAGGTTGTGATCGGAAGTGAGGAGCAGGATTTCTTCAAACTCGATGCCCATGTACCAGTAGGCGATGAGGATCAGCCACTTTACGATGTTCTAGACAACGCGTTTATTGGCGATGATGCGAACCACGCGCTTGCACTCATTTCCATACCAAGCGAGGTGCTGATTCTGGAGATGTTTAACAACAGCAACGGCACCACGGGGCTTCGTTGCAAACTACCTCGCATCCTCTATATCGACCGTTACTTGGAGGAAAATAGGAACGTCATGGAAGAGCTGATTAAGGAGACAAGAGAGCGCAGTAGCCAGCTCCGTGCCATCGAAAGAGAGATCGAAACGCGCAAATGGTACAAGCTGAAGAATGTGCGGCCTGGGGAAAAGGTGGAGACGCTGAAGCTGCTTGAAACAAGCATGCAAGCCTTCCAACCTAGCGACGAGGGTGGTGTCGAAAGTTCCCCACATGCTTCCAGAAACGCTACCGCACTCGAACAGTTGCGAGAAATTTACAGCAAGATCGAGAGTCAACTCAGGGGTATGTGGATAGCTGCTGTTGCATGATGCAATCATACTGACTGTGTACAGAATTGGAAGAGCAGAAGACCAAGATCAGAGAGACTCTTGCTAGCACTCAAGCTCGCTTTAGGCCACCCTTTGACCGGGAATCGCCCAATATCGACGCCAAATCAAAACAAAACGACAGCCCTGTTGAGCCGTCACAGGAACAAGAAGATATTGTGAAGTCAGGCGAGACTATGGACGTTGACAAAGCACATGAACCCCCGGAAACAATGGATTTCACACATTCCTATCAACAACACCCTTACAGGTTCGTTGGAGCCTCCACGAAGCGTGGGGTGTATTACCTTCAGCAGCGGGATCTGCTCACCAATGAGCTGTGCTGGTGGCGCATCCATTATCTGATAGCGAATGACGGCGAAGTCGACATCCTTCGCGAACGTGTGGCCAATGTCGACTTCGTGCTTGACCGAATCGAGTGTGAGAGCTCACATGCTCTCTTGATGTACGCCAAGGACACGGCCTTCGAGGAATCCCCCCTGCCATTATCGCCGGCCCTCTACAACTTCGTGAAAGATGACAATGTGAAGTTCAATGAAGAGTTGGCGAGGGAAATGGGCTTTGGTGAGCAAGACTTCGGCCCCGTAGAACCCCTCGGCGGTTGGGCGGAGGAGCAGAGTTTTGCGCCCCTGCCCGACGACGAGTGGACCAATACTGGCCAGGACCACGAGGACGCCATACCGGATGAGCCTCCTCCCTCGTACACCGAAATCGAGCAGATTACGGTGCCGCTGGAGCGTACAGGTGGTGTGTCGGGGCAGGGGATCACGGTTGAAGTCAAGGGTCAGAGTGAGGCGCTTGCGGATGGCGCCGAGGCCCCAGACACTGTGAGTTCCGGCACGCTGACACCGAATACAGAGGTGGATTCTGAAGAGGAAGACGAAGTCGTGCCGGCTGTCGATCCTTCCAAGTTGGTTAAGGACCCCGATGCGGAGATGCAGGATATCAGGGACACGTATCAGGGTCGCGGTAACCAGTGAAGGGGGATGCGGACAGAAATGGATGAGGTGGGCACATGTCCGTACATTATGCAGATGTGCCAGTTTGGACACGAGAGTTTGTCAGGTGTGGTGCTGGATCAGAGGGTGGGAAGCGTGGTGGCTGCAACGCAGAAAGTATTGCTGGCTGACAGACCAGTTTCCAGTCCGGGCTTGGATGCTGGGGACACGCTTACAAAGAACTTGCTTCAGTCATTCTAATGTATAAAATTATCATCAATTCTCACCTGGAATGAGATTTGGCCCTTCTAATCGGTGTCAATTTTTTGCAGTTGGTCCCAACTTCTCCGTTTTGTGCACGAAAAGTCCGATAACATCATATAGCTTTTCCCGTGCCAAAACAGTAGCAGTCAGTTTTTGATTTCATTTTTGCATCATTCTGCCAACCGGGGTATCATTATATGGGCCTTTTCAAGTCTCCCCACCGATAGCAAAGGAAGCAGAGCAAAGACAACGCCAACGCCAACGCTATGCCCAAATCAAGGATGCAGTAATACACTGGGATGATGTATATATACAGGACAGAAGGACGGAAGACGCTCCCAACTTATGATGTGCATGCAGCACCTGAGTGGGCAAGCAAGCTCTTAGTCGGAGAGCTCAATCGCATCGTCTTGAGTCGCGCCGCCCATGTAGGATTGCGGGCGCTGGGCTTGCTGTTCCGGCTCTTCTTCTTCGTCTTCTTCGTCTTCTTCGTCTTCCTCGTCTTCCTCGTCCTCTTCTTCTTCGTCTTCTTCTTCGTCCTCATCCTCGTCATAGTCTTCTTCTTCTCCTTCTTCTTCGTCGTCTCCCTGCTCGTCCTCGTAGCGATACACATTGGCATCTTCTGGGTCCTCCTTCCCGTACTCCTCCACCTCCCTGTCATGTCCAAAATGTCCTTCCTCTTCGTCTGCTTCCTCCTCGTCGCCGTCGTACTTGTCGTAGCGACGATACACGTTGGCTTCTTCGGAGTAGTCGTTTCCATACTCTTCTTCTCCTTCGTGCTGGACCCCGTCACCCTCGCTCTCGTCTACGACGTCGACTTCCTCCTCCTCTCCCTCAGCGAACTCGTCCTCGGCTGCATCCACAACCTCATCCATATCCTCTCCATAGTACGGCCTGCTGCTGCGCGGAACCCCCGCATCCTCGCTGTAATACAACGACGTCTCCTCCCTAATATCCGCGGCCTTCTGCGACCCCATCTGCGTCTGCTCCTGCATTTCCACCTCCATGTGCACCTGGCTCTGCGTCTCCATGTGCACATAAGACACCTGCGTCGGAATCGGGCTGGATAGCTGAATCTCCGCACTGTCCTGTACCTGCTGTTGCGCCGCCGGCGGCTGCATCCGAATCGATGTCTCCTCACCCACGACATTCCCACCACCGCCACCCACGCTGCCACCACTGAGGCTCCCGCTCCCAACTCCCCGCGATTGTCTATAATACTCGAGCACTGCTTCCGGTCCTTTGCCGTATAAATGGCGAGGTACGAACCGGCTCTGTCGGTACCAGTACGCGGGTTTATTGGCGGGGACGGCCGGTTGCGTGTAGGTGCTGCGAGCGGCGGAGTCCGTGTAGCCGCCGCCCTTCATACCGGAGGTCAAGTCCGGTACACTGCGACTGAATTCGTGCCGGACAGGTGTTGCCCCTGGAGACGGAGACGCTGGTCGCGTGGAAGCATGTCCCTCAGAAAGGAGGGCGCGTGCACGCGCGACAACGTCCAGGGTACGTGAGAGTGAGTGGTCTGTCGGTGCCGCACTGGCGTAGGAAGAACTCCGCGATCGAGCGTGAACGGGCGAGTGCTCCGTTAGTTGAGCCGAATTGTTGAGCTTGAAGGTCTGCTTGAACCGCTCATAACGCGCCAGAGCGTCCAGATCATTCTGCGAGTCGGATGCTGAGGTCCGAGCCCGTTTGCGGTTCTGCTCGTGGACTTGTTCCTCTTCTGAGGATTCGGGATCGTCGAAACCGCGCTTGAGAATCTTGGACGGGTCGAGTCCGCGGGCTCGCAGCTGGAACCAAGTGGTTTCTGTGCGATCGGCGGGCATGGCGTTGTTCTTGTATGGTTGCATTGAAACTGGCTTCGGTATCGGCTGTGGTAGCGGATTGATGTTCTCTTTCTCTGCAGGAAGCTGCACTGGTTTCTCCTTCGTCTTTGGCCTTGCTAGTCTGCCTGTGATTCCATTTACTGGCTCTTCTCCCTTCTTCGCAGAGTCCGTGCTCTTTCTCGAAGAAGCGAAACTGGCACTAGCCGGCAGACTAGGCTTCTTGAATCCATTCGCTTGTACATTCTCCAAGTCTTCGCTGTTGGTCCCCTCTTTCGGCAATGCTAACAGTTCCGTTTTATGCTCTTTTAACCATCGCCGCCTCTCTCGAGCGCGACGTGCACGTTTCTTTTTTTGCACCTGCTGGTACCATCGAACGGCATAAAAGCGAGCCAGTTGTAGTCGCTTCCGTTGGTACATTTCTTCGGCTTTCTCTTGTGCACGTTCCCACCAAACATCCTCTTTCGCTTTCGGTAATATTCTCTTGACTTGCTGCTCGATGAATTGCGTTAACAAGCCCTCCATAGGGTCGAAAAACACATTGTTAGTAAGAGCGTTGAAAGCATCATCCAGCAGCTGTGCCTGCTGCCGACGCTGTGCTTCTATGGTACGTTGCTGTTCCTCGAGCGCTCGACGCTGTTGCTCTTCCCGTAATCTCCGCTCCTGTTCCTCCCGTGCCCGTCGCTCCTGTTCCTCGCGTTCCCGTTGTTGCTGTGCCTGCTTCGCACGCTCCCTCTCCTCCCGTGCTTGCCGTAGCTTTTCCTCTTGAAGCCGACGTTCCTCCTCTTCCTTCTTCCGTCGTTGCTCATCAACTTTGTCCGTTGGCTCTCCTTCAGCCAAAGCAAAAGTGACCTTTTTCGCAGGTCCAGTAGATGAGACCGAGCTTGACAGAATCGATGGTTTGGGTGTTGTCGCCTGGGTCGCTGGAAAAGTGAAGGGGCTCGATGCCTCCAAGGAAGTCTTGAAAGGCTGTGGTGAGGGTTTGAAAATTGAATCCGGTGCTGTTGAGGCTGGCGTAGCCACCTTGGTAGTAGAGAGTCCTTGGAAAAAAGGTGATGTCACGGTTGCTTGCGGTGCCGATTCTTTGGGCGGAAATGCACTTGCAAATGGGGAAGACGTCGGCTTTGCCGAGGGAGCATCCTGCGCGCCAGCTGTCGTGATGGTAGTAGACGAGCTGGGCGCAGAGGAGGCGGTTCCAATGGAGGCAAAGCTGGAGTTGACAGTAGTATCAGATGCATTGAACAACCCTGACTGGCTCTTCTCTCCAGCTACCGGGCTGAGGTTCGACAAAGAGTCTTTAGCCGCAAACTTGATAGAGTGAGTCGATGGATTGAACAGTCCAGGTTGGATAGTTTGTCCCGTTGCTGGACTTATCGTGGAGAATGGGCTCGCGAAGACGGAAGGCGCCTCAGCCGCAGAACCCGCTTGAGAGGCGGCTTGGGCCTGGAACGGATTTGTGGTTGCAGAAAAGCTGTTGGCTGGCGTGGCAAATATGCTTGGTTTCGCGGGTACGGTTGCCGCGGATGTACTCGTCGTCTGGGCCGTAGACGTTGCAGGTCGAAATACACTTGCATTGGGATTGAAAGGAGATTGAGTCGCCGACGAAAGGGATGTGAAGGCGCCGGTCTTAGCGGGCGTTGAAGTAGGGCCTTCCGGAACGAATAAAGAGTCCTCAGCTTCCATCTCGAGATCCGGCTCTTCAACCAATCCATTGATTCTTGCTTCCTTCACAGACATGCCTCTGATCACTGCAGAAAGTAATCTGTGATGTCTTTTAGATTCAACGAGCCTCTGCGAGAAAGTTTGTGGTTTAGGCCCGTTCGGATCTTCAGCCCCCTTGCCAGCAGAGAAGTTGACATATTCTTCACCACTCTCCATCGTAATGGTCGTGTAACCATAAACCTGGCAATATTCCCGAACATCATCGGCAGAATCAAAGCCTAGCATCTCAACCAGTTCGGCTACCAGCCATTCTCCATGCACATTCTCTTGATTTGCCTGCTTGGCGGATCCCTGACGATATGCCCGGCGTAAAGTTTCAAGTACATTGTACCGAACTTGGTTGAAGAAGAGTTCCGCAGCACAAGCCATGAGATAGGATACTGCGGAGGATTGGACCAAATCCCAAAAAGCTTTCCAGTTTTGCTGAGCTTCGCTGAACGTGCGGCTCTTGCTGCTCGCCATCTTGCCCGCTCGGTAGATCTGCATCGCAGTTTGTACTCTGCGATTGCGGCGTATTGATTCCGGGAGTGTCTGGATCTCGTATTCCACCTTCTCGTCGCCGGTGGAAAGAGCAATGATGAGTCTGTACGCTTGGAATTCGGCCTCATTATCTGAGAGTATCTTGGCCCGTCGGTTATCCGCATAACGCTGCTTGAGGGATATGAAAGTCTGGTTGAGTTGCTCAACATCTTGTTGATGCGAATAATCTTCGTTTTCGGACAACGACATGTGATGAAGGGAAAGCAACAAGAATCGGGCGCATTGCTCAAAGCATTCTAAATAAGCGCGGAGGTCTTCGGGTCGGTCAATAGCTTGAGTTCGCAAATCCTTTCGAACGGCGCGGGTGCGATCCCATAGCCAACCGTAAAGGAACTCGAAGTCCTCGTCATCCAGACGGCCCATCATATAGTTCATGGTTTTCTGAGCTCGTCAGCACGCGTTTTACAGTATTTCTAGATTCCCACGTACCAGGCAAGCAGCCGGTGACCGGATGTCCGTGACGAGTTCAGTTTCCATACCGGCTGCAGAACGTTGATATGCTTTAACCATGCGGGATTCGTCCGGTACCCGTGCTCTGCGATCGTTCAATGCCAGACTCTCAGCCGTCTACATTAAGTTAGGGGTGTCCAATTTGTATACCCTAAAGTAGCCTTACGTATTCCGGGAGTTTAAGATCCTCCTCCACAATGCGCCGGACACGTTCGTACTCTGGGCACATGTCTTCGCAGATACCAATTCGCTTGACGGCCTGGCTGAGATGCATTGGGCCATCGGGATCCATTCGCTTCTCCTTTATCAATTGTGCGCGCTGGCGGGGCCGATCATTTTTAAGCTAGGCATCGGTAGTAAGCAGTATGAGCGTGCTCGAACGGGGGCGGGAACGTACATAGTTGAGTCTTTGCACGTAGTCTGTGTGAGGGAAAGGGGTCGAGTTGAAGTCATTGTTGGTTGAGGAGGCCAAGGGCGTGCTGCAGAAAAACAATCAGTAACTTGCTCGGCGCCTAACGTCTCTTGAACTGCGCCCGGCTCGGTTTCGAAGACGGAGATCGAAGCGGCGATAAAAGAAATAGTCCAGTCCGAGAGTAGGTCTAGTTCAAGTCCAGCCGGTCCTTTGAAAAGCCCTAAGAAAAGGGAAGACGTACCTATGACCACCCCGTCCTCTTGGGCTTCCCCTTGACGTGCCTCCTCTCGCAACTCCCACGCCCCTGAATGCGCCGCCGCGCTGGCCACGGTCGCTCCAACCTCCACGTTTGGCCGAGGGCGTGGAGCTGGTCGCCATAGTGGTTGTATTGTTGCCGATCGATTGCGACGACGCGCCAGGGTTTCGAGACGCTGCGCCGCGGACGGACACTCCCCCTCCTCTTCCACCACGGTCGCTCGCGCCGCGATCATATCCTCCTCTTCCGCGGCGCGCCATGGTGGCAGGATCGACACAGCCTGAGGGTCGGCAAGGTCATGCGCGGTTCGAGGGTTGGGTGAAAGTGCGGTAGCAGGTATCTCGACGGGAGGGTCTGTCTAAACAGAACTCAGTCGCATGGGCAGCTGTGACTCCTGATTCAATGACTTGACGATTGAGTCCCACGACGGGTGCGTTTGGTGAGTACAACTGGCCGGTCGCGACAAAGGAGTTGGTTTGCAGTGAATGTGTTGCTTGTTCAAGTTCATGAAGCTCGGGCCACACCATCTTGGCTGAAAGCTTGGCGTGGGCAATGTAATGGTTTGCAGCTGATAGTTATTGTTCATGGAGCTCCCTGATCACCGCAACGTTTCAAGCTCGCCTACAGAGCAAAGCAGCAAGGTACTAATAAGGGTTTGCAATCAACCCTTTCAGCTGGGTGCCATCATCCAAGCTGAGGGTATTCTTTTGACAACTATCATCGAGATTTGCGTTGCAGCTATGTACCAATATTGGAAGACGATAAGAAACTGAAACAATTGGGCGCCGGAGGCAGCTGAACGTGCGTTTTTATGGGCCTAACGACAACACCATCAATGCTTTGACCATTACCATTATCGTTTCTTTGAGAGTCGTGACGGCATGAAGCATGGAGTAAACAGCCCACGGGGGATTCGAAGACGATAGAGATGTGTGAGATTGTGCCGAAGCAAACCCACGGGTTTAGGAAAGGCAGACGCCAGGCATGCAGCCGAATCGAATCCCAAGAAGCTGACGAAGTGTACCGCACTTACCGCCAAAGGAAATTCGTAATTCATGAAGTCGTTACCAGGGCGCGAAGTGGACGTTTGAGAGACATAGGAAACACTTTACAGGTACGGGAAAGGAAGAATCAAAACATCCAGGGGATGATCACCTAACTCAGAATCGCATAGGTGACCCATGAGGAAATTGTTGAGGAGGAATCGGGAACTGTGGGATGTTTTGACGAGTCAGACCATTGATGTCCGCCTGAAGAGGATTGTAGCCAACGAAGTCGACCGGTCCCTGAGTATCGTCTAATACGGTATCCGAGGAACTGAACGAAGACCATTGTGGCTTCTCCTCCATCGAGGTTGCAAAGAATGTGTAGTCCGGAACAGCAGTGTTCATGAAATGGCCATGCGCTGGTCCGGCGGTGTAAGAGGGATAGAAAGCGGTATTCGGTAGACCATGGATCGGGTTGAACGTCGGTGGTGTGCAGCAGTGAGGGCATCTGCAGTTTGCGCAGAATCCATTAGATGGGAAGACATGATGGGACGTAGGTTGACCGTTTGGTCCGGCAACGGCAGCGGGGATAAAGTTGGATGGAGGCACCAACGTCCTGACCGCGCGTGGAGGAGAAGCTGCATTTAAACCGCTCGGCGAGACTATTGGAGAAAGGTCGGCACGGTTGAAGTGTTCGAGATTCCGATCGTTGCAAGGAGTATTCTCGCGCGTAACATCTGCTGAAGGGCTCTTAACTCTCCTCTTGTTAGAAGCACTGCCCTCTTCCTGTAACGGCTCAGGCTGGGCGTCGTCGCAGCGGCGGCGCTTAGTACGAGATTCGGAGTGTTCGGATCGTGACCGGCGAGTCTTTTTGATCGTCTTTGTAGCAGGCCGCCATGTGTGCACTTTTCCAAGCATAGCATTGGATTCTCGGGAAGCAACCGTGCCTCGTTCCTCAAGTTGCGCGAGGTGATCCTCGTACGACTGCGCAACGTCAAGAATTTCTGGAAAGATCTCCTGGGTAGCTCTCTGTTTCATAGAGTCCCTGTAGGCGGGATCCTTGCTGGAAGCGAAACAATCAGACTCGGCACACTGTATCCAGAGGTCGGTCTTCGCTTTCAATTTATATATCCAATTGACTCGTCGCTTTCCGTCGGCGTCTGGATAGCGGTGTAGCAGCAGGATGTGGATTGCGATACGTATAAGCTCTGTAGCTGATTAGTTTTTCACAGCTCGCATGGAGGATAGGTATCGCCTACTTGGACCTTTGAGATGAGCCGGCTCCTTGTAAGGGATGTCTGCTGGCCACCATGGTGGGTAGCATGTCGACGAGAGATCTTCACCGGGGGTTTTGTAAGTGTATTTGCCGTTGCCGTAGTGTTGCTTTCGATTAGGCTCTGCCAGCTTCAACCATATAGGAACTAAGGCTTTCAAGGGTTTTGTTGTGAGCTCCTGGAAGCGCTGCTTGAAAAAGTCAATGACTGCATCTAAATCGCCAATACGGAAGGAATAGGTCGGGCAAGTGTCGATGGAAGTTGTAGCCAACGTCGAGCGTTCAACGGTTGTAGAAACCAGTTGCTCATCGGATTGAAGACGGCTGGTACGAGACGGCTTCCACTCGCGATGTTGATCGGATCGCCTCTTCCTTTGTCTGATCGCGTCGTCAGACTGCTGAAGAGCAGATGTTCGAGCAGACGCTTCAGACTGTTGATTTGTCTCCTTGTGATTTCCTTCGTCGGATGCCGCTGTGATGGTCAGTATGCATTGAGAAGTGAGAGGGGTCACGATACTAACCCTTTGACAAGGCCAGCACTGAATCTTCGGACGATTGTTGGAGGCGAGAAAGGGGTACAAAGTGCTGAGCAAGCTCTGCAGGGTTGCAGGCATGCTCAAAGCCAGCGACTGGTGCGAAAGACGTGGTCGAGTCGAGATGGTCACCCAAGCCAACAGGCACCTGAAAGTGGCCGATAGGGATGCCTGTGACTTGAAGGTCCTCAGGGTCCCGAATCAACGGCTCCTGGGTCTTATCCGCATCTTGTTGTCAGCATATACCTACAGGTTGCAGTATTAAGGGCCAGGGTGGTATAAAAGCGCCAAACGGTCGGTGTTTCCGACTCCGCAGCTGAGGGTGAGGAGGACAAGGGCAATTACATGAAGATATAAAAAGAGGCCAGCTCGTGAGAGATAAACTATTGACTTACGCTTGGGCCACAGTCAAGCACTTCCCCCCAGTGCTCATCGTAGAAGCCAGCCGCGCTTGCAGAGGCATCAGCTACTGGAACTTCTTCATTACCACCGCACTTCCTCTGCACGCCTTGCGCGTGTCCTCGTGCCATGTCGGGAGAACAGCGCGCAGCCTGTTGCTCGTTATGTTCGACAGATGTGGGAAACTCCCTATCCAAGCACACGCAACAAGTTCTTGAACAGCCTCAATCTGTATATCCAGGTAGATTGACGGCCTTGTCTGTCTAAAGTCAGAGCTAGCACGTTGCGGGTTTGGGGCGATGAAAATATCATGGAGATGATAGGGGAAAGGGAGATTAGATCGTGATTTTGCTGAGCTGAGCTGAGCATTGCTAGAGGAGCATTTACTCGTGCTGACGTGTTTGATGCTTCTAAAAACTGGCAAGGCAACTTACTTTGGAGGGGAAAATAGGGGTTGGGATAGCAGTCAATAATGCAATACCTATCCTCGAGCGGCAAAACGAGTGTGACCGACAACGAACCGGCTTCCGTGAAGATACCGTAGGGATATCCCTTTCCCTCCAAGGAATTCTCTCTCAGTTGAGGGCGATGAGGGAAAATGGTGTTGTGCAACACGTTGAGGCAGAGTAGGACCAGGAGCCGCTTCAGCCGTCAGTGATTGAAGCGCAACGAAACAGGGCCTCCTGTGCAATGAGTTTGGGGTCCACGTGAAAACAACGCTGGGAACCCGATGTTTTATCAGAGCTGATATAAGTAGAGAGGTCGCTGAGGCCCTTGCGGGGGTTGTATTTAGGCCAGCGAGGTAGATGGGCTCAATCTTGTGGAGAGTTGCAGGTGAGGTCCTGGAAAACAGACAGCTGCAGACTGGCACCGGTCTCCATTTTCATTAGTCTACAGGGAAACCCTGCTAAAGCAAACATGAAATGCCATGACGCCAGGGCTGGGGCCGTAGCCGTTTGAGACGACTGTGAAGGGGGTCCCTCGATCTGAGCAACGAGAGCTCTCAAGCATCTGGGCCGTGGTCGCCAATCAACAACCCTTGAGAAGCCTGGGAAGGCTGGCCGGGGAAACAGAATTGCCTTCCGCGCCCGTACACACTCCCCAGCATTCTGCGCTCTACCCGTTCGCCCCGGGTGCCCGTGCGCGCAGATAATGGGCGGCGAGAGGCGTATGTAGGCGTACATGATGGCTGCGGGTAGGGAAGCACCATACCTATACTGTACCGTACGAAGCTGGAAACCCCTGTCCTCCGGAAACGTCTGGCCCAAATACCGGCGAATATCACAGTATTGACCAAGCCAAGTACCAAGGACAAGTGCTTTGGTGTGGCAACCTTTGCATCCTCTCACCGTTTACTGTATGACACCCGCCGTGCACAAATCTCGCCCAATGCGCGCGCCAACGACGGGAAAAAGAAATGGGTGGGGAGAGGGCGGGGCCAGAGTGAACCTGTCGAGCGACATGCATGCCGTCAAAAGCGTGGAGAGACATGAAGCCTGCGGGCTGCCGCGGAGAGGGAGGGGAGTAAGTGACGGAGACCACTCGTCGAAAGTTACACAGGGGAACGCCGCATACCGCCATGGCACACAGTCGTCTAGCATCTCCCACAACTCCCACGCGTTGCAACCGTCAACAGGTATGAATTTCTCCACCAGCCTGGCTCATGGATGAAACAAATCGAAGTCACTGCTTCTCGCTTACCACGGCTCGAATGGCTGGCTGGGCTCTGCAGCCACCAAAACAAGTCGTTAGGATGTGGTACAGAGTCCACAAGGGATTAACCGGCCCCAGTCGCAGAAGGATGCACAGCAGCAAACTCGCCATGCACCGGTGGGACAAAACAACACATAAGAGAGTGGGGGAAGCGGCACATTGCAAGTTCTCTTTTTCCTGTAAGTGTGGGTGCGACCTGGGCAGGCGTCCTCCGCTAGCGGTCGCCCGGCCTTGTGCTTAATAGTAGTCTCCCCTGTACACGGCAAACCTCCATTCTCCAGGATTCCAGGGCATGGTGGGTGATGGAAGTAGTCATGGTCCCTCAACTGCACTCCCTGCAGCCGGCCCGGCCTACCCCGTGGGCCTTCTCTGGCCGCTCCATCACCCATAAAACCACCCAGGGCTCTTCCAAGAGCCCCGCTCAGAATCATGACTGTGCAACGTCCAGTGCGTTCAGCAGGTTTGCCTCCTTCACCAACTCGTAGAAGAGTCCCCTCTGGCGCACCAGTTCAGCCGGCGTGTCGAACTCAGCAACAGTGCCGCGGTCCAGCACGATGATGCGGTCCGAGTCGAGAATGGTGTTGATCCTGTGAGCAATGGTGATGATCGTACGGTTACGGAACATGCTACTCCTTAACGTGGCCTGGAGCATTGCGTCTGTCTCCACATCCACGGCGGCCTGCATCGGATTCAGCAACAGAAGGGGTAGTAGGTAGCTTCAGAAACACGTACAGTTGCTTCATCGAGTACCAGAATGTTGCTTGGCGCGAGAAGTGCTCGCGCCAACGAAACGAGCTGCCTCTGTCCAGCGCTCAGGTTGGAACCTACAAGCGGAACGGGTCAGTAAAAGAGCATGTCGTCTTTCCATGGCACATTGCCTACCTCCTTCATTCACACGAGCATCCAGCTTCCCTGGCATACTAGCGACGTGATCTTTCAGTCGTGCATGGTCTGTCACGCCATCAGCTGCGCCCATCTGCAATATGCCAGCGGCGTTATGACGTACCTAAAGCGCTCCATAACTCGGTGTCGTCGTGAATGTGGCCAGGATCCAAATTGTCCCGCACACTGCCCTCGAACAAAGCCGCATCTTGGGGGATGATGGCCAGGCGTCTACGAAGGTCCAACAGCCCGATAGTACTAGTGTTTAGGTTGTCAATGCTCACGAAGCCTTCAGATGGCTCGATGATTCGGAATAATGCCAAAGTCAGGGAGCTTTTGCCAGCCCCAGTTCTTCCAACAACACCAACCTTCTCGTGGGCATGGATCTGGAGGTTAATGTTCTTCAAAGCCAGGTCGAGGCCCGGGCGATAACGAGCGCTGTAGTTGTTGAAGGACACTGCGCCCTGGGACGGCCAACTTATGGGCGGTCTGTTCTTGGAGATGATTTCAGGAGCTTCGCTGGGCAGCGCCGCGTATTCAAGGACCCGTTCCACGGAGACAATGTTCGTTTCCACTTCCACCGTCTGCCGTACAATCCAGTTCAGACTCTGTGTAATTTGGAGGGCGTAGGACATGGCCAAGCCGACCCAGCCAGCGGACAAACCGCTCCGGCTAGTGACCGAGATGATGGCAAATCCTGCCGCTGCCAGGATGATGACGGAGCCGATGAACTCCAGTCGGACTGCAAGCCATCTGTTCGCGTTGATCGAAGGGAAATACGCCCTCAAGTTTGCATCTACGCGCCACTCGTTCTCCAGCTCAAATCGCTTCTGCTGGCGATAGGCACGGATTGTGCTCATGCCACTCAGAGACTCCTGGAAATGAGCATAGATGGGGCTGCGACTGACACTGTCAAGACGCTTCAACTCTCTAGATGTCCTCAGGTAGTATCTCTGTATATAGAGGTAGAGCGCAGCGAGGGGTATGATGAGCGTCACAAATATCGGCGCCATTGCAGATATAATCGCCAGGGTGAAAAAGGCTAGAGATGGTCAATAACGCTGTACTTGCACGGGATTTCGAAAGAAGCCACCAACCTCTGGCAGAATTGACGAATAACATGTTGAATGTTCTGGCCAAGACTTCATCCACCTTGTAGATGTCACTGCAATAACGTCAGCTGGGGTTTTCAGGACACAGAGACAGTTCTAGACCCAATCCCTCCACAAGAAAGCGGCGGGGCAGGTTGCTGTCCACGCAGGGAGATGGAACGAGCATACCTGGAAAAGCGGTTGAGAATGCGTCCCGCGGGGGTCGTTTCAAAGAAGCTCATTGGAGAGCGGAAGATGGCAAACGCCATCCGCTCATGGAGCTTTCTGCTTGCCTGGCCAGCAAATCAGCATCCATTCGCTTTAAGCATACTTCATCCACGAAACACTGGGCCGGGTGCACGCTTACCTCGATCGAACAGAAGATCCACAGTATGAGCGTCTGGAAAACGACGAGAGCAGCGGATCCGACACCAAAGGCAAAGTACACGCCGATGAACTTGCCGACATGAGGGTTGCTCCCGTACTTCTGATTGGTGTCCGACCACTTCTTGAGCCACACACTGCCGCCTACAAGATCTCAGTAGCCGCTCTGGAGAACGATATCCAACACCTACCAACTGATGCTGTTTGGGCGCCGATCAGGAGCGCAAGGTAGATGGCAACGGCCGCCAGATTGCTAGTCTTCGCATACTCCTTGTAGACAGACCACTTTACTTTACCCTGCTCAGAGAATTCCTTGGTTTGTTTGCTCTTCAATCCGCCTTCTTCGTCGAGCGTCTTGCCGCGAGGCCCCTTGAAACTGGCGGTGCTCGCGCGGCGGAGCGTATGGAAGCTGGAATTACGGGCCCTCCCGTTCCCTGCGGTCAAGGGTGCCAGCTGAGCAATGTTCTCTTGCGCGGCTTCAGCGTCCTCACGGTTTTGTCCTTCGTCGGAAGTTGGGCTGGTGCCGTAGATGGTGTTTTCCTCATCACTCATGACGCTTTCGGAGGCCTTGCTCTCGGATTCCGACTGATCTTCCGCCTGTGAAGCTCTGATAAGATTTGCAATCTCCCCCTTCATGGCCATGAGTTGGCCGTAAGTGCCTCTCTCGATGATCCTACCATCTCGCAGGAGAGATATCATGTCAGCTTCCATGAGGACGGGTATAGAATTGGTGGCAAGGATTCGCGTTTTCCCAGCCAATATCCCTTTCGGGCCAAACACGTTGTCGATCAAATGGCGGCCAACATGCTGGTCCACTGCAGATAAACAATCATCGAGGAGGTAGACATCAGCGCGAGCATAAACAGCTCTGGCGAGGGTGAGTCTAGCTTTTTGACCCCCAGATAGAGAGATCCCGCGTTCACCCACCTCCGTTTGATCGCCATCAGGCAGAGATGCAAAATCATCGCGGAGAGCGCAAGCCTTGACAGTCCTCTCGTAGAATTGTGGATCCCATCGATGGCCAAAGACGATGTTCTCACGCACAGAGGCATTCATAACCCAGGCCTGTTGTGGAACATAAGCAGTCCTTCCCCGTACGACGACTTCGCCCCTGATCTTCCATAGATCACCAAGGACTGCCTGCAGTAGGGAGGACTTGCCCGAGCCTACGCGACCCACAATACAGCACAACTCTCCCTTATGTGCCGAAAAGTTAATATCTTGCAGAGCCAGACGCTCCTCGTTTTTGTTCCAAGTGAAAGCGGCCTCACGAATACGGACAGTTTCATCACCGACTTCAACATCGCCGTCCTCGCGAAGAACCGCATCGTCCTGCAGTTCCTCGGCGAGGAAAAAACTGGTGATGCGGCCAACTGCCACGCTTGCTTCTACTATCGAAGTAATCACCATCGGGAGGATCGCCAGCGGGAACGTTAGAAGATTGAACAGGGTAAGAGCCGGAAACACGATGTCAGTCGTCAATGGCTTGTCCTGGGTGAAGACGAAGACGGCAAAGGTTGAGCAAGATACCAAAAATGGGGTCGTGGACCACGTGAACTGTGAGAATGCCTGCGCGGCTCCGATCTTTCGCAGTGTTCTCAGTTCCTGGTCGTTGCGGATATGGTTAAGCTTGTTGATGAAGGCAGTCGTCCACGCGTATAGCTTGATGGACTTCATGTTGTTCAAGATTTCCGTCATAAGTCTCGTCCTTGCGTCCTTATTCTGCATCTGCTCTTTCTGAAGCGTCTTCATGAACCGCGCAATCCACCCATTGACCGGAATCATGATGATCATGGCGCCGACACCAGCGAACATGCTGTATCCTAGCAACTGATACAAGGAAAGCATGCAAAGGATGATTTGGAAGGGAGCGGACCATAACTGTTGCCCATATTGGGCTAGATCGTGCAGACGCTGCGTATCCACAGCCATGTAATTAACAATGTCTCCGGTCGATTTGGTTGCTCTCCCCTCATTTGAGAGGCGGGTAGCTTTGGCATAGATAGCCGCAGTCAGCGCAGATTTGATTCGCATTCCCGTCTCGAAGGCACGTTGAAAGTACTGGTGCAGACATGCCGTCTGTGTAACCGAGACGGCGAACATGGAGAGAGCGATGGCTGCACCCCGCGCGACGGGTTGGGGGTGGTCGGTGTCGTACGACGCCACAAACTTGATTAAGAGCCTGAGCAACTGGGGCTGAGCGAAGTAGAGAACGTCGCTTGCGGTTTTGATGACACCTCCTCGGATGTATGGTCCACCAAACGCGCGAAACAGTGCTAGCCATAGCGACGGGTGCTTCTTCTTCACCTCTTGCCGCCACGCTTTTTCGAATGAGGTAGCGGTTGCCTTGGTGGTGTCGCGTTTTCTGAGGTTCCACAGATCGTCCTGAGTAAGGAAGGTTTTGTAACCGCGCTTCATCAGCGGAGTCATCCAGCTAAAGGTCAATACACTGAAGACGTTTGCATACTCGTAAGGGCACTCGTCATCGTCTCCAAGCGCGTCGTAGTCACTCAACCGCTTCTGCACCAGCCACTCGAGGAGGAACTCTACGGCCGCCAGCCCTACACCGACCGTGAAAACGACGAAGTAGGCTACATGGGTGCGGTGCAGTTGCTGGGACACCAGCGAACGCAATTTGACCCCTTCGGCGATCAAGAAGAGTAACCAGTAGAAGAGGACAACGCCATTAGCGTTCCTCGATCTCCAGTGCTCAGTATATTGGACGTAGAAGATGACAGAAAGGGAGAGTATTGTGAGGATCGTAGTCCAGAACCTGAAATCGCCGGCCCAGACGCCCGGATAGTATTCAATTTGAAGCGCGGCTTGCAAAGCGACGGTCACGACAAGGGCTTCAATAGCGGCCTAACATGACTCTTGTCAGTATGTAATCTCTAGGTTCCCCGTGCAAACTGCATACCAGCTTTGCGTAGAAATGCCAATTCTTCTTGACTGGTTGACTCGAACACTTGTTGAACAGATACCACAAAGCAGCAACGCCTCCGACGATGCCAAACACGGCCACGACAGCTATCCAGACATCGAGGAAGCATGGTGTGAAATCGAACCGGTCAGGGCTCAGTGGGCCCCATCCTTCACTGTTACCGCATAATGGCTGGCGATTGTCACTCGATGCTGCGAGATAGCCGCGGGTCAACGGGGTCAGAGGCTGCAGCGGGATTTGCGATTCACGCATTGATCGAGAGGCAGTCGCGGAGGCCTTTGCTCTGTATTTGCAGAGTGAAGGCGAACAATTGGGATGGAAAGTTGGAGCTCCCGAGGTCGTTGACGTCTGCTAGAGGCACTAAACTTTTAGCGACATGAGGATGAGTAATCGCTGCTGACTAACCGATGAACTCAGCTCGGTCCGTCCTGGGCCAACTCAGAAGTATCTAAGTACGACATACCGACACCGACAACGGGCGGGAGTGGGAGATTCTGTGCATCTGGCGGCCTGTTCGCGCCCCACAGTGAGGACGGTCCTTTCCGAGCACACGGCAGCCCGAGGTCACGTGTTCGGCCACTCGGGTTCTCAGGTTCAATCACAATCGCTTTCTGCTCGGAGGGACCAGAGGGACCACGCATATCGATATCCCACGCAGGTCCGCAAGGCGTCCTTGTTTCGCCATTGCCATGTATAAAGCAAGAGGTGCCCTGGCTCCTCTGCTGTTGTCATCTTTCAAGATGCTTCCCTACCTCGACTGTCCAGCTCCAGGTGTCTCGCTGATACTCAACACCAGACCCTCGATGAGCTTAGTCACTGGACTTCACTCCATCTCGACAGCGACCCTCTTGTGAGCCCCCTCCACAGTCCGCTCGGCACCCTTCTATTTGGTTGGCCACTCGACACGACCTGTTGGACCCCATCACCCTTAAGCCCCGAGCCAAACCTTTTGGGACGAGACAAGGACGACACCATCCCAGAAAGGAGCAGGTCAAGATTGAATTGGGGTATGACCTACCGTCGATGGATACCGTGTGCACTGGGATTTCCCCCAAGCCTCCTCTCACCCCAGAGAAACTTTCATCTCCTGGTCACAGATTGATTCGGAGGAAGCCACAAAATCGAGCCCCCACGACAACCATGGCGAAAATCAGCAGGTGTTGCCGGAGCGCCCAATGCACGTCACCAGCAACTCCATGGTCATCCGAACCCAATCACAACGGCGTCCAATGGTAACTGGGAGTGGAGGAAGCGACCAAGAACACGGCTTGCATCCGTACTAACATATCGATTCGCATCCAAGCAAGGACCGCATTTTGCATGGATCACTCGCCGACGTACGGAGTACTCACAGGTTCCTCGCCGACCATCAGCTGGCTAGCCAACTTCGTGCATGCAGCCAAGCCATCAGATCACAGATCGAGTCCCTGCCACCGATCAACACTCCTGACATCCTGGTAACACAGCAGGGCTACCGCCACGGAACCGTAATACGAGAAGATCAACAATCCCAAACTCAATGTCACATCTCATCGCGATAGCATCTCGCCAAGGTGCATCTCGTTACTAGTATGCATTGTTACGAGTAAAAATCATCGGTCACTCTTCCTGCACACGTTCCTGATGTCTCATCCAAGTCTTGGGAAATCTCCGCGAAGGGGCGAGGCCGGCTGCTTGCTATATTATTGTCTACATGTCCACTACCTCCCGCCATGGTTGCTATATTATCTTATAATAAAATTGAAAGGTCAATCATCCTACCCCAGGCAAAGTATTCACTCCATCGTTAATCTTACCAACGCCACTCTCCGCCCTTCGGTGCGCTAGAAGAAACGCTTCAGAAACACTCCTCTGGGAAGAAGAGTGCCCAATGGCGCCATCTTTAGCCTTACTTTCTGTTCTCAAGAGCTTGTTGATAATCCACAGTAACATAGATAGACACTGTGTTTGAAACCCTGATAAGTGCTTGTAAACAGCCATCTTAGATCAGCAGAAATGATAGGTCGTGTCCCAACAACCCATGTTTAACAGAGTCCTGTTTACGAGTGCTATCAAGTACATGTAGATTTCACTGGAAGTCTAAGAAATGTATAGTTTAAATCATGGAGAATCGCAGCGGCGAATGGTTTTAGTTTCCGCGTCGATGACTGTTTTAGCAATAATCAGATTAAATCCAGATATCCGAGCTAGTTACTAGAAGGAAGCATACACGCGGGTAACCAGTGCGTTCGTTCTCGCTCTAGGCTGTCATGTAGGATAAACTCATAGGGATAAGGGATGAAATGTCGAAGAAGATTTGCGTAAGGGGGTCTTAAGACAGTGTAGTTTCTATCGACTAAGCAACGACGACTAACTTGATGGCGAGGAGAGTCTAGCTAGGGTCCTTGATCGTATGTATAATACGAGTATCTAGAGTATAGCATGACCAAAACAGAACTATTGTCTTGAATGTTTTTGCTAAAGTCTTGCCTAGAAGGGGTTACCCTGCTCAACGTAGAAGAAGCGTACTCATGTAACTCTCCTACTTGACTCAAGGAAGTTGGCCGCTTAATATTGTGACCCTTTATCGGCTCAACGTTTGAATGCAGCTTTCTCGTAGCGAGGTGTCGTGTCCCTCCTGCATTTTGGATAGAACGCAACAACTAAAGAGAGCAATTCCTAGAGAAAGCGTCTGCCACCGGTCTCAGGTCTCGCACCAACCCTCACGGAACCTACTTCCACACGAAAACCATTTGCATACAACCTCACAAAAATGACAAAAGACCACTGAGTCTGTCAATAGAAGAGATGCTGCTGGGTTGTCATATAGGTGTTGACCAGTATGTAAATGCCATCGGATGAACAGGTGCCCAGCTTCTCTGTGAGGACAGCGGAGTCCCCGATATCAACACTCGCAGAAGAAGAACACAACAAGAAGCTCCAAGTGTAATGCACGTCGGATCAAAACACTCCCGTAATCTCATTGTTGGCGGCTGACTCATGGTCAGCATCGCCGGAGAATGACATTGATGCTTGTAAGTGGTTTAATCACACAAAGGCGATTCGATTCCGAAAGCTTCCACCCTAAGTCATGCACCGGTCATGCAAGTCCGTCATAAAATGCCATTATCACAAGCCATGACCATGATATCATGACCGGGTACGCCAGTAACCCGACTTAGGACTGCCCGCCATATGTGGCCTCTATCGCATCTGCACAGCTGGGAAGAAGCGTGGGCCAGAGTATCCATAGAATTGGACACTCTCGATATCGATATTCCCGTCGTGAGTCGGACTCCAGAACTTCAGCAGAACAAACCTTCCCGAGCTGATAATGCTGTCAACCCCTGGCGACTAAACAGATGGACCAGAAATGCACGAAAAGATACTTACACGGCCGGATGGAATTTGATGGTGATTTTGCTCTTATGCTTCGCGATGAAGAACTTTGCATGGGGAGTAATCAATGGCTTATCGTTCGACGGCGGCTCCTTAGGCTCGATACGGCTCGGAGTCAGTCGTTGTCGAGCACGAATGGGCTGTTCGCACTCTCGTTCGCGGCGCCAGTGACCACGCCGAAATCCATAATCCCCGGGTGTCCATGCAAACCGGCGGGGCGGGTGATGGTCCTCTTCTTCGTCGTCACTTTCTAAACGCCACCGCGTCTCACGTCTTAGTCTGTCGGCCATGACATTTGCTTCTGTTGTTTCTTCATTCTCGTCTGATTCTTCCTCACTCTCCGTGGTAATGGTGAAGGGAGGCGGTGTAGGTGCAGAGACTGCAGCTATCCCGTTATATGAGTCCTCGTCCACATCGTCACCGGAGTCACCAAAGTCGACCAGATGGTGTGGATGATCTTCAACACGGCCTCTTTCCCTGCAGGTGGTTAGTTCCGACTCCTTAGTTCATTGTTCACATGACGAAATATCACCTCGTGCGGTCAGTAGGAGCATCGTCCCCGTTTCTGGCTTGACTCTGTTCGAGGATATACGGATCTGCCATGGCCTCTGTGAGTGACAACAACTGCTCGCCAGTGGAAGGACGAGATGAGGATTGACTTTCAGAAGGTGCAGGAGACGGTGACGAGTATTCAATCTCGTAACTGGAGGTACCGGAGAGTATGTCATCGGATGACATTGCGACAAAGACCAAACCCTCTTGCACACTGAGTGTTGTTAGATTCGACGTCTCCAATAACATGTAGGAAACATACGGGGCGGTGAAACCTCGATCCGGGGCCCGTATAACGACCTTTTCCAGAGAGAAAGGCGCCTCTCCAATATGCTTCAACAACAGGTTGCATGACGATCGCTCACTACAATATACGCTCTTGTCATTTTTCAACACGTTCTGGATGGGGTATAGCCCATAAGGAGTGCTCTTTTGATACTCTCCTCCATCGCAGCTCACGATTTCCATCTTCAGGCGACCAGGAACCACCTGGCCTCTATAACCATACCTAAAGCCATCCCACGGTGACACCTGATGTGTGCCATGCTCAAGCCTCCTCCGCTTGGCAGTTCGCGAAGGGACATGTGGCTCGTCCCAAGGGCTGCGACGGCCGGCGCCAGATGACGAGGGGCCGACATCCCAGAGGCTACGACGACGCCCACCGGGCGGTAAGGGCATATCGCTCAAAGTGTCTAGAAGATCTGCCGCATCCATGTCCACGTCCGCCGAGCGTTCCGCTTGCAGTCTTGCACGGGAGCGGTGAAGGTATCGCGAGAAGCGGGTCATATTTCGGGGTTGAACATCTCCAGGAGGTTGAAGGGCCGGGAGGTCATCCACAGGTTCCTCTCGGTCCTGACCGTCACTCTCAGCAGCATACGAAGGTGGGAAGCGGCTACGGGTTGTTGCTGTTCGTGGGGGTGGCATCTGATTCTCCTCACTGAAGGCTACGGCGGTCTGTGCTTCTGTATGCCCCGTGGCTTCAGCTTCACTTCCGGTGTCCAACCGACCCGTTCTCGGAGTCCGGACAGCAGACGTTGGAGCCGGAGGGTAATCGAAGTTGCCGTCAAAATAAGTGAAGCGTCTGCGGGGAGGTGACGGAGCTGTTGAATCGGTCGGTACGGTCGGCATGAAGGATGACGTATGCTGTCATGGAGCGATCCTGGGGATCGAGCGAGGATGTATCGAAGGCGCTTTCCGGTGGTACTATATCGGTAAGGGTCGACGCTTGGAGGGTAGATTTCGAGGCAAAGAGGGGGAATAGATGGTGAAGTCGACGTCGAGGTCGTCGTCGGACGTTTGGCGGTGGAGAGCGATTGGGTGAACAGCCCCGCGTGGGGAAGGTGCACGGACCATGATCGACTTGTCAGGTACGAAGTTACCCTGGCGAAGCTTGTGGAAAGACATCACCGCCATCGGGTGAAACTTTCACCAACAACATCGTGATTCTCCCAACATCTCCCATTACATCCACATCTACGAGTACGCATTCTTACACATAAAGCCGCAATGGTAGACCAAGCTGCGTCTTCGTTTTCGGCGAATGGCCCGCCAGACCCTACGACAACAGCTTTCCCAGGCACAGATGCTGCGGGTGAGACTGTAGCCGCAATAGCTCAGGCAGAGACCATCAGCGCGGGTGAGAGTTACAATTGCCCGATATTAGACTCCTCTAATGACTACCGCCAGACGAAATCGCTCTGTATGACCGGCAGATCCGACTTTGGGGTGTCCAAGCGCAGGAAAAGTAGGGCGACCTCTCGGAAACATGTATGTGAGATGGAAAGCTAATAACCTTAAAGGATACGCACTGCAAACATCCTTCTCGTCTCGATTAAGGCGCTCGCGAACGAAGTAGCTAAGAACCTTGTACTCGCCGGCATAGGGTCGATCACACTAGCAGACCACGAAGTGGTGAAGGAGGAGGATCTGGGTGCGCAATTCCTCATATCGGAGGCAGACATAGGGAAAAACGTAAGTGGAAGCTATTTTGATTCCCTCCTGTCAAACTAACGATTAGCAGCGTGCCGAAGCTGCAGCATCAGAGTTACAGAAGCTTAATCCGCGTGTAAAAGTCAACGTCATTACTCGCGATGTGCGAAACGAGCAGGACATGGCTTTCTACTCCGCCTACGACATCATAATAGCAACGGACCTTGACTTCCTCTCCCTCAGCGCGTTGGACTCAGGAGCTCGTTTAGCCCACAGACCGTTCTATGCAGGAGGCTCACATGGGATGTACGGCTTCATATTCGCGGATTTAGGGAGCCATGATTTTGTGGTCGAACGCGAAGTATCGAACATAGCGACGCGGATTGGACCAGAAACCGCGACTCGGTCGGTCTTAGCAACGAAGTCAAAAAAGGAGAGCGGGAAAGTAATCGAGATGGTTACCAAGCGCGAGTTATATTCCCCCTTACTGCTCGTCAACACTTCGCCCCTCCCACCAGACATGCAGAAACATCCCAGGAGGCTGCGGAAGGTGCATCCTCTGCTCACCTGCGTCCGCGCCCTGTGGGAGTACCAGAGAAACGGTCACGGCACCCTACCCTCGGATTCCGATCTCCAGCTATTCACACAAATCGCAATGGAGAAACACAAGGAACTGCTTCTTCCAGCTGACACCCTGAAATCTGACTTCCTCCGGAGCTTTTTACAAAACCTTGGTAGCGAGCTAAGCCCCGTCACCGCCTTCTTGGGAGGTCAACTGGCGCAGGATGTCATTAATGTTCTAGGGCAGCGTATGCAGCCTATTCAGAATCTGATGCTCTTCGATGGGGAGACCTTCCAGGGACCGGTGTACGCTCTGCACCCCATTTTCCAGGACGATCCGCTTCCTTCGGCGATAGAACAGCCGGAGACGACGCTCGTGGTTGGCTGAACCTCGAAGGACAGCTGCCTTTCACGGCGGTGTCGTGATGGACTGGGCCAAAGCTACGACCGACCTAGTGAGCATAGGAAAGTAGTGCGTATGGAAGATGATGTGATCATTACCGAGCTTTCGCGGGAGTCATGGATACGATCTTTGGGTTTGACTTGTATAATAGTGGGATAGAAAAGGTATACCCCGGATGCATTGTGCGGTAACAAGCATCAATTGATCATATTCGCACATCGGATTGCATAAGTCAACAACCCCATAAACCATGAAACCTTGAAACCCGTTACCGTACGATGCAACAGCTAGCTTTTCTTCCACCCATCTACCTTTCCTTTCCTCTACCTCTTCACTGCTTCTTCTTCTCCCGCGCAACACTTCTCGTTGCCTTTCCACTCCCACCCCAAAATAAAACCCAGCAAATTCCCAAAAACGCCAGCACCACTGCTCCCACAGTCCCCACCTCCACCCACCTCGCGCCCCTAAGATCCAAAACAGGGACATCGATCCACTCCACCAACTTCCCATTCCCATCCCCACCGCTGCTGATAGCAGGAGGAACATGCACGAATCGCGTGCGCACGCCGAACAAACCCTCGAAGCCCAGATGCCGTCTATCAAAGGGATTCGATGACATCTTGGTCCCCTCCTCCGCGTTGCAGGCCCAGAAGACAATGGGCCAGGGGACGGGGACGCGCGTGTGCGAGGCGTTTTGGGCGGGGAGGTAGCGCAGGTGGAGGGGGATGGTGACGTTGAGGTGGGTATTCTGCTTCTTATTCTGTGGAAATTTTGCAGCTTCACCTTGCGACGGGACGGAAGAAGAGACACTGGGAGGAATTGCGATCTCGAATAAGGCCGCACTGCCCCAGGCACCGATTACCCAGTCCGGGGCTTCGAGGTCCGTGGCACCGGATAGACTGCGCAGACCGGCGATGTTGTGCGCGGAGAGGAAGACGGGGTCGTCGCGGAAGGGGTAGCGGTCGAGGAAGAGGTAGGACGGGAGGGTGAGGTAGGTGTGGAGTTTGCACGTCTCTGCTGGTGGTTGGAGGTGGCGGGTGGGGAGAGTGATGATCAAGGTGGGATGCAGGCCTGTTGGGTGTTGGAAGGAGGTGGTGTACGTTTGTTTGGAGTGGGTTGCTGGGAGAGGGTAGTGGCGGGTGGGAGTTTGGAAGCGTGTCGGCTCTGAAAAGCATTAGTATGATTGCAGAGAAGTGATACCAAGGTGGCTACTGTAAAGCTATGGTACGTACTAGGCTTCGTGTCTTGGCCCAAGACAGTCAAAAAGCCGGAGAAAGCGATGTCCTCGGGATCTGGATTCGTCTCATGGTTCAGCACACCAATCTCAATCGTGTCCTGTCCGCCGGGCAGATGCGTCGTTTCCGACCAGCCGGAAGATCTGGGCGCTCTCGCCCAAAAGGCGTTGAGAATTATGGCGTGGGATATGGCATCATAGTCGATGTCGATATACGACGCCCAGTTCAAGGAGGCGGCTGCTGCCTTGCAGGGTGTTGATGAAGGCGGGCATATTCTTTCTGCGACGTACTGTGCGAAATGTGCTGAAGAACGAACATAGGCATAGAACTGCGAAGATGCGGACACGGAGAAGCGTTCAGAGAGTATGGGGAGCTTGGTAAATGCTTCCTGGGGGTCGTCGCATGATATCTCCTGACCGAAGACTTCCCTCAGAAGAGCACAGATTGGGCCTCTGAACGGAGCATAGCACGTTAGAAAGGCGTTGAATCACAGGCAATATCTGGGGAACTAACTCAGATTTGTCTTCCTGAGGCGTGAAGAATACATGCAGGCCAGGAGACACACGGGAGGTAAATGGTGGGGGAGCCGAGTAAGGGGTTTCTGATGCCCAGCGAATATGCAGCTCGTGCCATTGCTCAAACGCTTTGCGCAACTACAAGTCATATCAGCTTCCCCTTCCAAAGTTGAATATAATAAGATTGATTTAAATGTACCTCCGACGGAAGCTCACTCAACGCCAATGTGAGGCGGTGTTCCTTCGCAGCCTTCAAATCCCTCACCGAAAGACTTGCACTTTCCACCTCCAGCAAGTCTGGATGGAAGTCATCCGGATTCGGGACAAGATATGTTATTCGCTGCTTCATAATGCGTGTTGATCGATGATGGTACACAGTGTCTCCGTGAGAGGAGCATGTGAGGTTGGCCCTACCCCTGCTTGAATCTAACCACACCCGGTTAGCGGCCTGCGCTCCACATGATAGTGACGTAACCACAAATCAGGTCTTCATGGTCTGGCCGTCCACCATCCGTTGCCATGCGGCCATTTGCCTCCCGAATCTCAACACCACACCGTGTCCTTTCCGTTTCGCTTCTCTCATGGACGGTCGTCCACCCTAATCACCCATTACTCTCATTCTTCCATATCCTTTCCAAACCGCCATCTGCATTTCTCCGGCAAACACAAAATGCACCCCATCTCCCTCCTCTCCCTCCTCCTCTTCTCCTCCGCCCTCCCGACCCCCGCCTCGGCCCTCCGCTCCTCCAACGCCCAGAAAATAAAACTCTCCAATGTCCAAAGCCTCACCCTCCGAAAAGACAAAATGACGTCCCACCGCCGCGTCCCCGCCATCCCCCAACTCCGCTGCGTCGGCGGCTCCGCCAAAGGCCTCTACGAGGTCGACATCATGCGCTGCAAGAACGAAGGGTCCGACTATGCGAGCGAGGATATCCAGTGGGCGTGTACGGCGTCGCTGCCTGAGGAGTTTAAGCTGGGTTCTACGGATGTGATTTGCGAAGGGTATGATTCTCCCGATGATGAGTATGTGCTCAAGGGGAGTTGTGGGGTCGAGTATCGGTTGGTCTTGACGGAGAAGGGGAGGGAGAAGTATGGTGGAGGTCATAAGGGGGGCTGGTGGGGTGATGATGATGATGACCGGTATGATGGGCCGAAGACATTTGGGGAGAGGGTCGCGAATGCCGTGTTTTGGATGGTGTTTTTAGGCGTCGCGGGGTGGATTGTATATTCGGCCTTCATTGGGTGGGCGAGGGGACGAGGTGTGAACGATCCCGGAGTATATCGTCCTGGATGGGGCGGCGGAGGAGGTGGAGGCGGAGGCTGGGGCGGACCGGACGACCCTCCACCTCCGTACGATTGGCAGCCTCCTCGGAACAACCGCAAACCTGGCTATGGGTCGACCGAAAGTTGGAGGCCTGGATTCTGGTCGGGTGCACTAGGAGGAGCGGCGGCTGGATATGCGGCTGCTCGCGCTGCAAACAGGAATAATACCGGCTCGGGGTGGGGGTTTGGAAACAGTAACAGTCGCTGGGGCGGATATGATAATGGGGAGGGGAGCTCGAGGTCGAGGGCGTCGTCCAGCTCTCCGAGCCATTCGTCGACGAGGCATGAAAGTACTGGGTTTGGCTCGACGTCGCGGAGATAGAGATGCATGGTGATATTTTCCCGTGGTTCAAAGAATGATACCCTGTTTATGTGCTTTTGCAATGACGTATGCAATGTACTTTTGAATGTATTGGAACACTGTAAAAGAATATGACTAGCTGGTACGGAACCTTCGATAGTCGTAACTGTGAAAGTGACATCCTCCTACCTAAGGCATCGGATTACTTATCCACCGCTGACTAGCGCTGAAGGGGGAACCCAAACCATGACCCTCGTCACCATGAAGCTCAAAACAGCTCGACGCCAAACCCCTTAACCAACCCAGTGAAACAGTACCACGATAAATACACGCACTATTCAATTTCCGCCGCTGATGGACGTTTCCTTTGATCTCCACGGAATATCCTCCGCCGACACCTTAACGCATGTGAGATACCCGATTCCGTTTGTGTCTGGATCGATCATCAGCTCGTTCGCGCCGACCTTCTCGACAATGTGCGAAGCATAAGCTTTTAGACTCTTGAGGTCCTCTGCTAGATCGTCCCATTCGGTGAGCATGATTTTCCTGCAGGAGTCGCGGATCTCCGGGTAGTCCAGGTATGCGGAGCCGCCGGCAAGGATCTTACGGTAGCATGTTCCCCGTTTCTTCCGCTCCAGTGCGCGCAGGCCATTCGCAATAGCATCTCGGAAGAGCTGCACGATCATCCACGTCTCCCTCTGGCTTCGGTCCTCGCATGGGACCGGTTTTCTATCCTGGCCGACAATGGTGACCATCAGCAAGTCGCGGTCGACATCAACGCACATACGATCCAGCTCTGCAGCTTTCTGTGCAATCAGATGCTGAATCTCGGGTGGAAGTACGCTCTTGGGACGCCAAGGCCACCGAGGATGAGCTCCGACAAGATGAACTAAACTCTCCGTATATATGCTGTCGTCCTCCAAGGCTATAGATAGTTTTAGCCACCGTGGCGGGTTCCGCTTGATGGCAAGGAAGAGCTTTTGTCTATGTTGGCCAAGAGCATCCCTCAGGAAAGGGCGCAGAAGGTGGAGGCAGCCGAGCTCTGCAGCAATATTGGTAAGGCCTTCCGCTTCGCGTAGCGCAATTTCAATGTGCGTTTTGTCGATCGTGGGATGGACACTGTAGAATGCTCCAAGGACCTGGTAATAGAAGTCCATCGCAGAAGGGGAACCGAGGGTTCGTCTGGTAACGGATGAGGAATCTGGGACACTAGAAGAGCGCTGGAACAGCGAAGGAATACTGTTCTTCCCTTCCTCCAACTTGATTTGCACTTCAGCGGTCGCTTCCCTCCTGAGATCATGGATAATAGGACGGTCTCCGATTGCAGTTTGCCGCGAGAGCGTGGCGCGCCCTCCAAGTTCTTCAAGCGTGTATGCATACCATGCAGGTGAGAGCGCGTCTTCATCTTGCTCTTGGAAACTCTTTGCGAACCAAGGGGAATGATGGGCTAGGATGGCGCTATGTAGCTGGAACGCAGTGGCCCCGGTGGACGTGGAGCTGGATTTGCTCGAGATGACAACATTGCCACTGCGAAACAGTGGAAACGCAACAGGGCTGTTGTACGGAACCAGCTCTCGCGAAGGGGCTGAAGCTAGGGTTAGTTGTTGTTGTGGCTGAGAGGGAATCTGAACTCATTGTCAGCGACGGCCACTCAACACCGTGCGGTCCATACGCACAGCTGCATCGTTCGAAACCGATTTCGGAGACACACGAGCATCAGGCATTGCTGATTGTCTGGTCCAAGGTGATGGGCCAGCGATAGAGAGAAGATTCGCCTCTGCGTGAGCAGGCGTAGCTCCTGAATGTGCATGTCGTGATGATGGCTGGGCTTGCGGCTCGTTTCTGCTTTCATCAGGGCCTCCGCCTGTGGAGACTGGGGTCAGCGGCGTAGGTGACGCATGAGACGAGCGCTGGATGATCCGATTGACGGTCAGCTCTTCCTCTTCCAAGCCGCGTTGGGATGAAATGTCTGAGTGAGACTCTGTGCCGGTGGCAGATTGAGACGACGCGTCGTGGGTTGATGTGTCGGAGTGAGATTGAAATGAGACTTCCGACGGCGCAATTGAGGCTTGCCGCTTGCGAGCAACTGGAGAGGATTCGGAGAGGTGTCTTTTGGTCATGATGCCAGGTGAGAGAGCTGGAAGGTTCGCAGTAGGAAGCGCGCAAGCGCAAGAGAGGGAAAGAGGAGGACGGATGGATATGTTTCGGCAGTCAAGAAGAAGTAGAGCCTCTGGTTAGAAGCGGACCTGAACTTGACTAGCCAAGAATGTGGAAGTAGTAGAGGAAGCCTTCGCCACTAAAGTTGCGCCTTCAGTGCGGAAGAACGGAGGTAGAGAAAGAGGAATATGAGTGAGAAGTAGACGAAGAGGACTGTGAGAAGAGAAGTGTGGGAAGAGAAGTGTGGGGATGGTGTTAAACGACGTCACTACTGTTGTAGGATGTCCTCCTACTGGCGGTGTAGATATTCCCAGCCGCGTAGGCCGCGATGAAACCATGACCTACAAGCACTCATCCCAAATCGATATTGCCCGGAAAGTGTAAAGTGCTGAGAGTCGACTCTAGGGTTGACTGGCTTGCCGAAGGAATCGAACTCCCGGTTTGGGACGATGTTCATCCATCTTCTGCCAAAGAGGCCAGTCTTGCAGAACCAGATCTCACCACGATGGGCAATTGCGAGGCTCGATGGTAAAGTAGGTAAAGCTTGGACTGGATCGTGAATGGCAATCCGCGATGCCGATGGAGGCATGGTGACCAGCGAAGAGGGTAGTCTATGGGTCCGACGCATTGCCTTCACCGGATTTAAATGGCGAAGCCATTTAGAAGTAAGAAAAGCAAGTCACCCAAAAGCTGACTTGGTAAGACCGCACGAAGCAGCCGGAAAACGCCCTCTGCACTTGAGCACACAGGCAAAACGCCGCCTACACAAGGTAGACAGCAACGCCCTCCGCACAGCAGACAGGCAACGCCCTCCGCACTGAGGCAGATGGGCAAATTGGGGAAAGCAACAAGTTGGTGACAGGTTGTTGATCTGGTGAGGTAAGAAAGTAAGGAGTTCGGCCAAGCCGGGTTCCAGGGGTTCCCTGTCCTTGGCGCACGTGAGTAGATCGGGCTCGACATCGGCTGGAGTTTCCAAGGTTGCATGGCACCTGGCAACGGGAGACTTCCAAGGTTCAGCCGTGGGAGGGGCGGAAGGGGCGAGCAGAACAAAAAGCTGGCAAGTCCCCGCCAGCCTGCTTTGCACAGGGCTGCAAACATCATACGATCCTTTCCCTCCCCCCAGGCGCTCCTCCAACCAGCAAAGTCCTGCCCCTGAATACACAGGACTGTGTAATCTCACAGAGCCCACAGGCCCTGGTCCGGCACTCGTGGACTGCTGCCCAGGTGGACCATGACCATGACGATGACTGCCGACTCTACCACTACTACTACCACTATCAACACCACCACCCACACCAACACCAACACCACCACCACCGTCACCGATGACCGCCTGTCACTGGAATTCTTCCGCCACACGCCCATCTGCACCATCATCCTAGATGCCTCGCTCGTCATCCGTCAGGTCTCGGACAGTTTCCTCGACATCGCGGGCCTTGGCAGCCCAACCGACGCACTGGGTCTTCACTTTGACGATTTCGTTGACCGCGTCGCCGCCCTGCCCACCCTCGTCAGCGCACGCAAACCTCTGAGGAACGCTCAGGAAACGCTACGGCCTTCCGAACTGAAGCACCTCGATGTGCCCGACGGCAGCGCTTGGAACATTCGCATAGTCCCCATCCTTCGCCATGCTTCTCTGCGCTACCTCCAAATGGAGCTCACAGATGTCACAACCGAGCATCAGAGGCAGCTGGACCTCGAGGAACGCCTCTACACAAACGAAACTTTCCGTATCCTGGTCGAGACGGTCAAGGATTACGCCATCTTCATGCTCGATCCCAACGGAAACATAGCGACGTGGAATGCCGGTGCACAGCGCTTCAAAGGTTACAAGAAGGAGGAGATCATTGGGAAGCACTTCTCCAACTTCTACTCCCAAGAAGACCGCGACATTGACAAGCCAGGGAGAGAGCTGGCTGATGCACTCCGTGACGGCCGCGTCGAAGACGAGGGATGGCGCTATCGAAAAGACGGCTCCAAGTTTTGGTACCCCACCCGCCTCTCACTATTTCCATGCGGCTTGCTAACAACCATCCAAGGGCCAATGTCATCATCACTCCCGTCTACCGAGGCCAGACCCTCTTGGGCTTCTCCAAGGTCACAAGAGATCTCACCGAGCGTCGCTCTGCTGAAGTCAAGTTGATCGAGGCATATGAAGAGGCTTCCAAATTGAAATCCGAGTTCTTGGCCAACATGTCCCACGAAATCCGCACCCCAATGCATGGTGAGTGCACCGCAGTGAAGCCGTTATCGCAGTTGCTCATGCCTTACAGGAATGTTGTCTGCATTGACATTACTACTAGACACCCCGCTAAATCCCGAACAACGAGAGCTCGCTCATGTCATTGAGGAGTCGGGAGAGATATTACTGCACGTCATCAACGATATCCTTGACTACTCCAAGCTGGCCTCGGGATGCTTTTCCATCAGCACCGATATCATCAACGTGTCGGAGATCCTTCAAACCATTCACAGAGCACAAGAAAAATGCAGAAAACCTGGAATAGACCTGCAGACGTACATCGATCCCAAGCTTCCCAAAGCAGCAGAAGGTGACAGCCTGAGATACCGCCAGATTGTACAGAATCTCATGTCCAACGCCATGAAATTCACTGAAGAAGGCTATGTCCATGTCCATGCGAAACTCCACGAGGAGGACGATGAATACTACACCATTCTGACCGAGGTGGTGGACACTGGAATCGGCATACCTTCTGAAGTGTCTGGATCCTTGTTCACTCCCTTCATGCAGTTTGATAACTCTGCAACCAAGCGTTACAAGGGTACCGGACTTGGACTGTCGATATGCAAGAGCCTATCGGAACTAATGGGCGGGCACATTGGCTTCTATGATAATCCAGAAGGCCACGGCAGCGTCTTCTGGTTCACAGCGAAGATGAAGAAGGTCCAGCACGTCAAGGATATAGATGACTTACATGAGGAACTTGAGCAGCTGACACTCCGCACCTCCACATCACCTTTCGAAGACGTCAAGCACGCAGCCGTTGGCAAGAAGATTCTACTGGCGGAAGACAACCCGATCAACCAAAAAGTCATGCTTAAGATGCTGACGAGCCTGGGCTTCAGGGATATAGACGTGGCCCTAGACGGAAGAGACGCAGTTGCCCTCTCCATCAGAAACCCGCCGCCTTACCACGTCATTCTCATGGACATCAACATGCCCCTCCTCGATGGAGTCGGCGCAACCAAGGAAATCCGCAACGCAGGCGTCCAGACGCCAATCATCGCCATGACGGCCAATGCACTCAAGGGTCAAGCCGAGTTGTACCTGGCCAAGGGCATGAACGGTTACGTCCCAAAGCCTGTCGATAGGAACCTGCTCGTCAAAATTCTGCTTAGCTGGCTCAATTCAAATGCTCCTTCACCTACCCAGCTTCGAGCGACGCCGTCGCCTCCGCCTGTGCCTTTGCCTTCTGAGGCTGCGCCATCAAATTCTCCACTCCCGCTTGCGCCTTTGCCTTCTGAGGCTGCGCCACCAAATCCTCCACTCCCGCCTGCGCCCTCAGAGCCTGCGCCTTCGCAGCCTACACCTTCAGGGCCTGTGCCGTCGGAGCCTTCACCTTCTGAGCTTGCACATTCCGAGCCTGCCGGCTGACTAGCCGACCTCCGCAGTGGAATGTCACAGCTGTTGCGGTTTTTTGCGATAGAGCGCATCTTTTCCTCTGTACGACGTCTGGCGTTCCGAGTCTCTTGTCTTCGAGTCATGCAGCGACCAGCCACCTTCCTCTTCACTTTCTTCTCCAGCACTTTTGGGCGCAATAGCAGGTGAATCTGCATGGGATGCATACGCACTTAGTGGTGTTTCAAGGCGTTGGTTTTCTGTTCCAATACCCATCTTCTTGCAGCTTACCAGTCCTTATCAAGGCTGGTGAAATTTGGGTATTTGCTACATTCAGGTTTTGCTTTTCATCCCCGGTTGGTTACGATGCATCAGACGACGCGGTGATTGGGAGACTACGATCCCTGTAATGATCAAATCTAGAAGTATCTGCAGCTGCATGAAAGGTCACACAGCCCGGCCTATAACCCATCTTATCAAGCTTTCGGCGGCTTGTCCACGAAACCCTCTCGCAAACCTGAGTCCTCGGTGGATGTACAGGCATAGGCTGAGGTATCCCTATTATTCTGTACATGTTGTTAGGGAAAGTGCAGGCGAGGGGAGGAGGTTCCGCGGAGTGATGATGATGTAGACCACGTGCAGACGCGTGAGAAGAGCACGAGACGAGCACGAGGTTGTACCTGGATCTTCGGTGATCGGCGGCAGCTAAAGGCGAACGGTGGACGGATGGCCGGTATTTTGAGATCTGTACCTGCGGCTACCAGCTGCAAGTGGCCGGTCATCTCCTGTGATTTTGCCACAGTCCACAGTAATCCGATCCTTTGCCTCGCCCTACGGTTGAGTTAGGGGGAGTAGCGGAGATTCTTGTATCAAGTCCGTATCGGTCTTTCCGTAGCTTGTGGACAGCACCCCATAGTAAAAAGTGTCGGCGATATGAGGCAGTCGGTTTTTACGCCGTATCTGCTGATTTTGGGAGGCGAGAATGTGTAGCCTACCGAGTACCGGCCAACCTTTCTCCCCTGAATTCCTTATTAAGCGTGCTTGACTGGGATCGAGCGATTATGGGGACCCGAAAAAGAGAGACTACGTCAGCGGCTGCGGCGGTTTCGCGTGGGCTTGCCGTTTTGCCTGGGACGGAAATGTGGCAGGTGGATGTGGCGGTGGTGGGGCAAGGAGGCTGGATCTGGTTTTGTGACACAGCGGATGATGCCAAGGGAATTCTGGGTATCGATAAGGGCATCGTTGTCCCTCCAACCTCCGCTGCTCAACCTCCTACATCAACAGCCATGTGCATTTGCTTCCTCTGGAGATGTTATCGAAAATACCGTATATTATCTGGATTCAGCTTATATCAGCTCAGGTTTTCACGACTCTCCAAGCTTCGACACTCCTATCTGTTTTTACCTTCCCATGGCCTTTGCCTCAGCAAAGAACCGACACTTGGAGAAAATCTGGCTCGCAGACATGCGACAATCTTGTGAGCGGCGAACCATCTCTGTGACATGAAGTCGTCCCACTCGCTGCCATCCAGGTCCCCGTCATCGGAGGAGAATACCTTGCAAGGGTCGAGGAAGTTGAAACGAGAGTTTGCCTCTGTCTTTGTCGACATCAGCTCGAGAAAAACTTCTCTCATGCCCTCTACATCTTTCAAATGTTCCTCCACACTCGGATCCCGGCTCAAAGGCAGTTGACGCGAGAACTCCAATACCAAACCCGCGATGCCTGCTGCAATAGGTGTGGCGCAAGAGGTCCCAGAATCTCTCTTCCATCCTGGCTTCTCCCGATCTTGCGGGGTCAGGCATGAACGGCCTGGCGTTTCGGGGTAGGCCGACCTCACACGCTCCCCTAAGGCCATGATTCTTTCCTCCCTGCCTTGGGGTGGATTGAATGGAGACGGTCGCCCGAATCCATTGGCGGCATCCACAGCTATGACTCCATCCGCTCTTGCTGGGTAGGGCACTCTGCCAGACCTAGTCAATCCATCGTTGGAGCTTGCCGCAAAGAGAAGCAAACCATTCTCCCTGGCTCGCCGGATGACCGCACGGAGTTCCCTATCGCTGTCGCCTTCCCAGCCAAAACTCATGCTCACGATATCTATCCTCTTTTCAATGGCATCGGCTAGAGCATCCTTCACGTATCGGTGTTCGATGGGCGCCCCTTGACCTCGGGTGACGCGGTATATGTAAACGTCGGCATAAGGACAGACTTGGAGGATCAGACCTGCCACATGAGTACCATGACCATCGACATCCTCGTAAGGGTCCAATGTCTCAGCAAGTTGCTTGCCACGTCTGAGGCGCACCTTCTTCTGCCGGATCAGCTCTGGCACAAAACTCTGTGGACTTCCCGCAACTCCGGTATCTAGGACGGCTATCTTGACGTTCCTTGAACCACGGTCGTACTTGTCAAGGAACACATGGGCATTCCGCCGCAACTTGTCGAACCATGAGTCTGCTAATAAATCGGCTCTAATCTTCGTCAGATCTAGAAAAATTATTGCTGAATTGGCACATACGTACTGAGTATCTCGGGCCCAATCCAATCCGCTCGTGGATACCGCCCTTGCCCTTCGCTTTGGAGCCTTCATGTCCAGCGCCATTGCCGGAAGCATTGCCGGAAGGTTGTTGTCAGAGCAAGTTCTTCGCATACCCTGACCGTCCTCCACCTCTACAAGATCGTCCATCCATTCAGGAGGCATTAGAGTATCCCATTCACCACTATCAGCAAGTGTAGTACGAATGGTGGGGATCGTAAGGCTTGCATCTACGACCCTGTCCGACTCATTCGTGACTGGAGGAACTTGGGAGAGTCCAGAGTGCAGCTGCTTACTCTGTGATATGTCCAAGTTTTGCTCCTGGCTGTGTCCACCTGGTACTAGGCGAACACCAATGTTGCTCCCTCTTCTACTGTTGGCCGCATCAGCAGAGGCTCTGGATTCCGATACCCCGCGACGTTGCTTCAAATCTGAAGCAGACATTGACACGGGTCGGGAGGTTCCACTTGCGGATCTGGCTCTTGCAACAACGGCTTCCAGATTTTGTGATTGATCATGGAGCTTCCTCCCTCTGTCTTTATCTCTAACCCAGGTTGCACTGCGTTCCGTTCCCGTTGAAGGTATTTCCAGCGAATCGTCTCTCATTTGCTTGGAATCCTCCGTCTTCTTCCCTGTGACATCGGCGCTACGGTTCTTAGCAGGTTGCATGTTTTCGCGTAACAATGGTGTCAAAAACTGCATATGATCCTGGATACGGTCCAACGATGTCACTTCTTCGACGTCGCCCATTGGGGTCGCTTCTACCGACGAATTCGCTTTGCTTAAGGCCATTGTGGATCTTGCTTTGGGCGCATATGTCTTGCATGATGGTTTGGTTACAGCCGCGTTGACTGCACCGGCTTCCACGACGTTTCCCAACGAGGAGACCGGACCCCCTGAACTATGACACCCGGGCCGGGTAAGTTCTGACGCCGTCTTGTTGGGTTCTGGGGCTTGCTGAGCCTCGCATTTCGATTTCCTTTGATTCCGTCTCAGCTCTGGCTTGCTGTTGTGAGTCTGTCCGCCGATGGATCCTGCCTCTATTTTCCTATTACATTTTCTTTTACGCACGCAACCTGAAACTTCAGCTTGCACCCCTTCCCCACTGGTTGAACCGGTTCCACGCGAGTCGTTGTAGTCTTCAACGATGATAGTTTCAGAGATCGAATTCGTCTTCTCACCGTTTGCATCACAATCCTTTTGAGTATTTCTTGCATTTCTTGTGGTTTCCTTCCGTTTCTGCCCTTCTCCATATTTCTCTGCTCTCTCCATTGATTGCTTTTCCATTGATCTCCACCACGCTTCTCTCGGTGATTTCATTCTCGCCGATGTTGGTTTCGCCCTTTCCGTCTCCTTCATTGCACGATTCCTGCACTCCCGCTCTCTCTCCTTCTTTTCATCTAGCTTGCTTTCGCATTTCATGGCTGACGCAATTGAGTCTTGCAAGTGCTTCGTAAAAGCTTTCTCGTCATTGGAGTCCGGCAGGCGTTCTCTGATTACTTTAATATTGGTGTTGAAACAAGTCAACGCTTCTTCGTATTGCTTCAGCTCATACAGCTCGCTGCCTAACTCTGATCGTATTTTGATACGTTCAAGCCTGTCACCGTTCACATCCGTGTCGGCAAGCTGGAGACTTCTCTTACTGACAGTGACAGCTTGCTTGATGTGATCATCACAACCCAAGTCGAGCCCGGCCCTGTACAATGCGGCCGAAAGGTCTCTTCGACACTCATATATCACCTTAGGGACTCGATTACTCCAACTCCCACATTCCACGCGGTCGACGAGCTTCAGGTGCGTTCCTATCTCGCCGTGGTGATCATTGTTCAACCTGTGGAATTCCGCCTGCCATCTCATTATTTCCACTGTCAAGAGGTCCTTGGGCGGTCTACTCTTTGCGCAACGTCTAATGGTAATCTCGTTACATGAGATTGCAGCATCGAGCTGGCCACTTCGGCTCAGACTGACCGCCCAGTCCCTCCGCAGTCTCAGAGTTGTGTCGCTAGCTACTCCATACGCGTCATCAGACAGTTTGGCAGCACGTTCGTACGTGAGTGCGGCACGGCCATAACTGGAATGTGCGTCTGTGGTCCCTGGTCTCCTCGCTTTCTTTTCATATCCCTTTGCGTCTTGCCACAATCTGTCGACAGAGCCTTGGCTTTCTCGTAAACGTCGTTTCTTCGTCCTCCCGAATAGAGCGGGAATGTTCAACGAAAACTCCAATGTCGTCGAGTAGGTCTCTGCGTCCGCCCGCTGTTTGGGACCGGATTTGGACCGGTGGGTACGGTGCGGTCGATCATCTGGGAATTGGTCTGGATGGTACTGCATGGGTGGGGAAGTTGCTGAGAGGGGTGACGGGCAGCGTTTCGATCCGACATCAACGTCGTCGTATATGACTCATAAGTGGGAGGCAAAAGAGTTGTCGACTTAACTCAGAGCATCGTTTAGCAGTGAGATGAGTTATTGAGCGAGGAAGGTGGGTGGCGAAGAGTTTGTGTGCCTTCTTGCACAACTCCACCCAGACCGCTAATATTAAACAAGCGTCGCACGGCAGACGACCCCTCTTTGAATCACATCAACCGCCTCCATCAACCAACTGACAAGACTACGGTGTCGATCTTTCGTATCTTTCAAGCTTCACCTCTGTCCTTCGCGTGAAGCCGAAGGGACCCGGGCACAAAATAATCAGGGGTCTGCACTCGTTGGCCTAGATCAACCGACTGGTGGAGCTATGACATCGAATGTCTGTCCCTCCGATTATGACAATACGGCAGAGCAACATGTAGAGCGATCTCTCCCTGAGCCGATCCAAGGCCTAACACAGCCAGGACCACGGGCAATTCCAGAAACAAAGCCACCTCCCCGTTACTCAGGAAGATTGACAGAACCGGAGTTTGCGGGGCTGGTTATTACTCTACTCACCATATTCATTTTGCTCTCAGTTACCCTCTGCTGTTGCTGCTCCCCTGGCCGGTCTTCCGAAGCTTGGGGGAGAGCATCACCTGAATACATTCTCAGGTCTCGGCGAAGAGGACCATCCGACATACGAACGTATCCAGTTCCTCCTCCCCCAGTCCATGCTGTTGGTCCTCATCCAGGAGATTGGCTCAACGACGAATATGAAGAAAGTGCACCTCGCCCGCCGCCGCATCAGAGAGTTCAGGATTAGGGTTAGGGTATGCGCCTTGCAACTACCCATAGGACCGGTAAGCCACATTTTGCCATGCAAATCCCACCGCTTGCTGACTTTTACAGAATGCAGGCTGAGAGGGACTTCGGATACGGGACGCATACCGAATGGTGTATACCACAGGTATCTGCGGAAGTGAGCGTCAGCAAGGTACCGAGTTCAATGTTGAACAGTCTGAGCTACACCGATGAGAATCTCGACAAGAAGTCACTTGGACGTCCAGGTCGGCAGTGCACCCGACCGGTGGGGTGCACATGTACTCGATTCGATAGGACCAAGCACAGCACTGCCCGCTTTGTGTGTACGTGTCCTACAGTGATCACGCCTACTGCATAGTCAGCCTGGCGGAACACTAGCCCCTGAAGAGGACCTTTCACTGCACCCATTTTCAAATATCAACACTACTTGGTCTCATCAAAGCCACTTGCTACTTGCTACTTCCCATGAGCACCATCACATCGACTGTTCACCTCAGATACGAGAGATAATCATGCCCTCCGACAAAACATACCATCAACGGCCAACCTACTTCCTCGCTCCACCCCACGCCTGCCTCCCTCACAGCCCTATCTGCCTGGGCGCCATCATCCCCTCGCCTTCCCTCCCCGACGAACCGCTCTACATCCCCCCATCATTGCCCGCCTCCATCCTCCCGTCCACCTACACCCAAACCAACTGGAGCGGCACCCACATCCAGAAATCCTCAGCGCACATGGGCGTCTGGACCTCGTTCCTGCAACACATCGTCGGCATCGGAGCGGACGCCAGCTACGCCTCTGCGTCGACGCTGCACCAGCGGTGGGACGTCGATCAGATGCACACGCTGGGTTTCGTGCCGACGCGCGCGTTCCTGCATGAGTGCGTAAGCAGCGAGGAAGTCGCGGAGTACCTCTCCGCGAATGCGTTTCGGGAGAAGGTGTATGTGGTTACGGGGATTATGGTTGCGGAGGGGTGTAGGTGGGTGCGGGCGAGGGTGAGGGAGAGAGGGGTGGGTGTGCGTGTGGGTGTGGATGCGATGGGTTGGAGTGGTGTGCCTGTTGCGGGGGGGCCGGAGGGGAGGAGAGAGGGGAGGGAGGAGGTGGTGAGTGGCGGGAGGAGGGCAGAGGGGCTTGTGTTTGCGTTTCAGGTGAGGGAGGTTAGGGTTAGGAGGAAGAAGAGGGGGGTGGTGGTGGGAAGGGTGAGGTTGTGGGATAAGGGGGCGCTGTTTTCGGCGGAGGAGAGGGAGGGGGAGGAGAATGGTGAGAACGAGGAGGAGGGATGGGAAGAGGTGGAGGTGGAGAGGCTGGGGGAGGAGTTGGGAGGTGAAGGATTTGAGCTTGAGGTGAGGGAGGTTGGGGAAGGGAGTGATGTGGAAGAGGGATGTGTTTGCGTGTTGCCGGAGGTTGTAATGTGAATTGAACTGAACTGAGCTTGGAAGACGGAGGCATTGCAAGAGCTACTGTGTGGTATCAGGGGAAACTCCCCTAACAACAGTAAAGGTTAGCACATCTCCGAAGGATCCCCGGCATCGATTGACATCGACTACACAATGTACACTTTCACATGGTTAACCCATCTTGAAGCGGGGTTGACGTAGAATTGACTCAATTCTCGCGACCACATGCACCAAGTAAGAAAGTTATGACGGACTCTCTTTCAGCATCCCAACTTCCGTTGTCGAGGGATGTGAGCTAAGAAATCAGAGGGCCGGGAGTCTACGGCAACAGAAGAGTACCTTTCTACACAAAGTGTCGGACAGTACTCCGTACTGTCAAGGCAATGAAGCGTGGTATGAATCCTGAATTGCGTGGCCAAGGACAGATTCACGGCGGAAAGTAGGCTAAGCAGTACACGGTAGACACTGATAGACATGGACATGTGAAGAGTGTTGCATCATGTGGTTGGACAGATACCTTGAGGTGAATGTTCCAGGCTTGGCCTGGGGAAAATCGCCATCATGTGACCATGGCGTAGGATTAGTAATTGCCATTCCGCCGTTCTCCATGTCCGCTTCATGGCCGACCATCCGTTCCTGAATCCTCCCTTCACCCTCCTCGCTCTTCACAGCACTCCACATTCTCCTCGCAAATCCTCTTCATCCTGTTTCCTTCTGTACACCAGACCGTACTCCGTACAAGAAGCATGATTTGCATCACCAACAAATACCAGCTTGACAACAAGTCGCTTTTATCGGCATCAGGCAGACGCGACGCGACCGGTCAGCCCGCTCTCACGGCGGAAATTTGTGAGTCATGGCTGGTGGCGGAGAGGAGCTGTGGTGCGCGCCAAGAGGATCGGCCGCTTTGAAGCACCCGTTTGTGAATCCTCCCTCGCATTCCAGTTTTTCTCCTCCACATTCAACAAACAAAGACCTGTCTTCTCTTTTCATCGGAACAACCGTCTTTTGCAGCGATTACAACACTTGCAGCTTACCACAGTACATGGTGACGGCGATGCGGAAGGAGGGGAGCGGTCGCTGACGACGCAAAAAGGCAGGAGGACTGGGGCGCCGGCTCTCGCCGATCCCGATTGACGGGGCGTTCTTTTCTGACGCGTCCTCATCGCGGGCCCCAACGCGTTTTCCCTCTGCGCTGCGAGCAGGGTGAGTGCATACCTACAATAGAATACACAGTAGACAAGTTGAGGGGGGCGCCCATTGTTGAAGCCCATTGTCTGCTTCATAACCATGTCACCCTCAGCAGCTGTTTCAGTGCGGGCAGAGAGAAAAAGGGGGTTTGAAGGTGCGGCAAAGGGGGAAGGTCCGTGCCTTGTCAGCGCGGTAAGTGGCAGGAAGGAAGCTTCTAGCGGTAAAAGCGGCGTGACGCTAGGCCCTTCCGGGCTTGCAATTTTCGGCCGCCACAAGCGCACAGGCCACTGTGGCTGAGAGAGCCCGGCAATATAAAAAGGGCGCTCCCCCCCAGCCCAGCGGCTCTCTCTTGTTTGGCCTTCCGCGCACGCACGTCCATACCCCAACTCATCAACCCCCGCCGCAACCGCCTTGGAACCGCCATCCACCCAGTTCCTCGACCTTGCGCGCATCTGAATCTGTCGGGATTTTGATATTTCCTGCAAAAGAGAGATAGATCCCGTGCCGTCGCACATCCACACACTCTCTCTAAGAGGCCCACTAGCCTCCTTCGGTCCAAGGTCGAAGCGACAGCAGAAGAAGGCTCCTCTACCGACGACGGCCACCTACACCAAAGGCTAGCTGGCTCTTCGCTTTTGGTGTCCTGCCAACTCCTCTCTCACCTGGTACATCCGTCGATCGTCGTAGCCGACCTCGCTGTCACCTTCGACTCATCTTCTTCCAGTCACGTGCGAGCTCATCCGCCGTCACGTGCATTCCACTTTTTGACGATCACTCTGTGAGGGAGACATTCACTTGTTTATCTCCCACGACTGGTACGAGGCAATCCTCTCCCGACGAAGCTCCCGGTCGACCGATCTCGCTGTCATCGCGATCTCGTCTACCAGGACATCGCCGCGCTCTTGAGAACCTCGTTGACCTCCGGGCCAGATCTGTCAAAGGACAATCTCTCAGTCCCTCGACCTCGTCGTCCACTCTCTGTAGTCATAATAAAATCAACCCATCATGGATTCCTTGACCACTCATCCGTCCAATGCCCAACAGGCGAAGAACGTATGTTGTTGTGATTGATGTGGTGTTCGTTCACGCTGTTAACTGACTTCGTCTAGTTCGTAGCCCCGGGCAGTCTCAGCTACCCGAACGGTTCGCAAGAACTTACCGCTCCGGTGGCAGACAACAAGCCAAATGGTCAGGTGGCTACGAACGGCGTCGCTACTCCCGCAACTACTCCAGAGCAAGTTCCCGCGGCCTCTGCCTCTGCCTCTGGCATCGTCCCGACCCTCCAGAACATTGTCGCTACTGTGAACCTCAGCGCGCGCCTTGATCTGAAGACCATTGCCCTGCATGCGAGAAATGCCGAGTACAACCCCAAGCGTTTCGCTGCCGTCATCATGCGTATCCGCGAACCCAAGACCACCGCATTGGTCTTCGCCAGCGGCAAGATGGTGGTTACTGGAGCCAAGTCCGAGGATGATTCCCGCCTTGCCAGCCGCAAGTATGCTCGCATCATCCAGAAGCTTGGGTTCAATGCTTCCTTCAAGGACTTCAAGATCCAGAACATTGTTGGAAGCTGCGACAGTGAGTACCCCGTGCTGCACCGTGATGATCTCAACGCATTCTTATACTCACCTCTTTTGCAGTCAAGTTCCCCATCCGTCTGGAGGGTCTGGCCTCTCGCCATCATGCTTTCTCCTCCTATGAGCCTGAACTCTTCCCTGGTCTCATCTATCGTATGATGAAGCCCAAGATCGTGCTCCTTATCTTCGTCAGCGGAAAGATCGTGCTCACCGGCGCCAAAGTTCGTGAGGAGATCTACGCGGCCTTTGAGCTCATCTATCCCGTCCTTAGCGACTTCCGCAAGTCGTGAGGGTCGAGTTGCATCCGGGTTGGGTCGTGCTCACCTCCTATTGTGCGACCCAGACCATGTATCAATACTTCGGTCAGCCGCCAAACTTCTCTCCATCGGCTCGACATTGAAGAGGCGCTTGTGCTTTCCTTTCTTCTTCCAGTTCTACACATTTTCCGGTTGCATTGCATGGTGTCTCGGCGGGTAATTCGGTTCGGGTGGTTTTTCTTTCTCTTGCTCCACAAAAAAGGATTAGACTGCAGCACATTCACATAGGGTGGAGCTGGTGCGCGATCAGGACGGTCTCCGATAATTGGGTTCGAGGGAGACGGAGTTTTCGATCTTTTGCCTTGCGGATCCTTCACTGGATCATGGCGTTTGGCGCCTCAGCATCATGCTTTTGATGGATGGGATGGAGAAGGAGTCGGGCAGGGGGTGCGAGCGTGAAAGTTTGCACTGGTGGAGGCTCTTTGTCATGACTGACGGTTGATGTCGAGGCCTCTGGGCGTTGCTTCACACATTCGCTATGTCGTGCCGTGCTTTGCTGGCGCGTTCGGGGAGGTGGGTTCGTAGTCCTACGGGCACGGATTAGCTCCAGATAGTGAAGGGTACCATGATGTACACGAGTCACTATGGTGTCTGTGACGGCTGTGATGGTCCATGACTATGCCACCAGTTTGTTGCATTGATGCTACATGGACTAGAAAAGGTACAGACACGGCAATCTTGCTTGACCCTGCACGCTCTGAACGCGTCCAAGCCTAGCCCAGAGTGCTTGCTTGCACTTTTCTCCAGTCCACTTCGCTCCAACGCCAAGGACGTGAACGCTTTGTCGTCGGGCTTTCGTCTTGATCGCCTTGAACGTACCTCGCCCTGCTGCCTGTCTGTCGTCTCATTCCGCCTCTTGCATTTCCTCGCCCTCTTGTTGCTCCGTGGCAGCCTTCTTGGACGACGACGCCTCCTCGGCGTTGTTCTTCTCCTCATCCTCGGCAGAAGGGGCGACGGGGAATGAGAGGTGTTTCCAGTCCTCGATCTGGGAGTGCGTGAGTAGAGGCATAACTTGGAGCAACATGACAAAAGGAGTGCAGAGGGAGACAGGGCAGCACACCCATGCAAACGGACCGAGAACGAGCGAAGAAGAGCGACACACTCACCTCCTCGATGATACTCCTCAACCGATCCCTTATACTGTCCACTGCATAACTCCCCAGCAACAGCCTCAGGGGCGGATAACTGCAGTGTCCGAGCTGCCAAACCAGTTCGGCGCTCTTGACCGCACTGACGGGCTGCCTGTCATTCAGCCACTGCACCATACGCTTCGCGTGCCTCGCGGGGCTGCTCAGCGGCGCGTACGGCGGGCTCGGGTTGGGCTTGACCCAGAAGTGGCCGTAGCGTTTCGGTTTGGGCGGTCCCGAGGCGGTGATGGCAGCGGCAGGACTGGTGGCGTTGGGTCGGAGTGGAAGATGGTTGGGAGCGCTGGTGATGGTTGTGGGTTGCGGTTGTGGGACGACCACGTCGTCCGGCTCGTCGAGACGGATGTGGCCTGGTTCGATGAGCGTGGCTTTGATGTTGAAGACGTCGATTTCGTAGAGCATGGACTCTATCAGCCCCTCTACGGCGTACTTGGTCGCGCAGTAGGGTCCCAGACCCGGGACGCCGAGGGCACCTGCGGTGGAGGAGAAGATAAGGTAGCGGCCATGGTTTTGTTGGCGGAAGTGTGGGAGGGAGAGTTGGATGATGTGAAGGGTGCCGAGGAAGTTGGTGCAGAACTGGTTGCGGAGGTCATAGTCATCCTGGTCTTCGCAGGCTCCAATCACGCCTGTGAAAGAGAGGTGAGTTGAAGTGGTAAGAGGAGGGAGAAGGGGAGAGGAAGGGTAGATGTACCGTAACCGGTGCAGCTGTGAGACGCCACAGAGTCAGCTGAGCTCTCGGGGCTTTAATACACAAACGAGACTGGAATGCATACATACTTTGCTATGATGTCGATACTACCCCAGTGGTCTATGCTCCGCTTGATGACCATATCGACCGTCTCCCTTATGCGCACATCGCAGAGCAAGCCCAGGCAGCTTCGATCCTGCCACTTTTGCATTTGCTCCATGGTGTTCTCCTGCGTCCAGCCCACGGCGGTGCATCTGTCACCGTGGGAGAGCACCGCCCGAACGAGGGAGCGCCCCATGTGTCCGGTTGCACCGAAGACCTGGCTCGTGTTGTGAGCATGACATACAGGTTGCAGCAGCACTAGCAGCGAACGGGAGGATGCGTACGATCCATGAGGCCTGCTTCGGCGGATTGTGCTCCGACGGCGGATCGCAAGTGGCAGGGAGTCTGAGGTTGGGATGCTGGGAGGCGGCGCTGGGCGAGAGGCTCTGGCTGGCCGTGTCGAAGTCCATGGGGGAGTTGTGGAGGAGTGCACCAGAGAGGCTGAACGGGGCGGGGTTTGGAGCTAAACTGGGAGATCGCTCACTGGACCCGGGTGTGACTGTCGAACAAAAGGCGCCGGCCAATCGGGAGTGCTGGCTCGTGTTTGAGAGGTGCCGGCAGCGTCAGATGGGTGAGATGCGGCGGCGGTGGTCACACAGAGAGGATCATGGTTCCCAAGGGGACCAGAAATGGATCCAGGATGATAGAAGTTGATGATTTTTGGTCGGCTGAAAAGCGTCAAAGAAACGGCTCGACCTGGAAGATGACTCCTAGGGCATCCAGGGGTAGCTGATGGAGCTCCGAACGTCGACTCCCGAATAGCCATCTATGACCGCCGCAGAGGAACAGAAGGACGATAACGAGGAAGAAGAGAGGCTTGGTGTGCATGAGGTGGAATCCAATGTTCTGCAGCGCTTGGGTTCGGTATCGTCCCCTCATCGCCCGAATGATCCTGCTAACATCGGCATCGCCCGCCTGAGCTCTCATAGTGAGTGATTGTACGAGGCTGAGGGATGGAACAATCAACTCCTGCAATGATATAATGGGTGATGTGGCAGAAAGAAACCGGCGGAATATTAATATAGGAAAACGAAGGAGGAATGGCCGCCAATGTGCTGTCGAAGTCGACGGGACACCAGGTATGTACTCCGTACCCCTTATCGATAAAAGCTCTTCCAATTCCCGAGTCCCGAAGGCTTGGCCTCGCTCACGCTTCGCTTTCAACACTCGACGACATCATGATCTACCAACGATTATGAGCAACATGTGCATTTTTCGATAGCTTCTGCCTCCGGGTCTCTTCTTACGCCATGGGTCAACAACAAACTGCTCCCCAGCAGCAACCTGTCATCTCCCACGGCTCCTCGTAAGCACTCCCGATCCCCGCCATATCACCCACACCCCCCGCACCAACTAACAACCTTTCCGCCAGCCTTTCCTTCGCCCAAGGCTTCGTCCTCGGCCAGATATCCATTGCCCTCCTGATCTTCTTCTTCATCAAATTCTTCATCTTCGGCGAACCCCCCTCCGCCGACGACCGAGCCCTGCACCTCTCCTCCCTCCGCCGCGCCCGCACCCTCGCCCACCAAGCCTCGTTCCAGAACCGCGCCCGCTCAAGCTCCATATCCGCTTCCTCTACCCATAACCCCCTCCGCCACAAGGACTCGAGCAGCGTCATTCGCTCCGCTGCAGGTAGCGGTCGCGCACCTAGCATCTCGCAGATCCTGGCAAAGACCTACTACAACGTGAAGGGCCACCAACCCGAATCGTTAGACTGGTTCAATGTCCTCGTGGCGCAGACCATTGCTCAACTCCGCGAAGACGCGCGGCGGGACGGCGCGGTGTTGACGTCTCTGACCGAGCTGCTCAATGGGGGAAGCAAGCCGGACTGGATTGGCGAGATTCGGGTCACGGAGATCGCGCTGGGCGACGAATTCCCCATCTTCAGCAATTGCCGCGTTATGCCTGCCGAAGACGGGTTTGCAATTGGCGGCGCAGGCGCAGGAGGGGGAAGCAGTGGAGGCGGGATGATGGAGGAGGGAACGCGGTTGCAGGCGAGGATGGATGTGGACCTGAGTGATGTGATTACTCTGGGTGTGGAGACGACGCTGGTGCTCAATTACCCGAAACCTAGGACGGCGGTGCTGCCCGTGGCATTGGCGGTGAGTATCATCCGGTTCTCGGGCACGCTGGCTGTGTCGTTTATTCCCAGTTCGTCGCCGCCGTCGAGTTCGCATGGGAGCGGTGGTAGTGGCACGACACAGGGGCATCCAAGTCAAAACCAGAATCAAGTCCCCAACAATGGTAGAACTACAAGAGCACAACCTCCCTCCTCTTCCTCAACGCCTCCTCCCCCTCCCCATCCCCACCGCCCGACATCCCTAGCATTCACCTTCCTGGACGACTACCGTCTCGACCTCTCCGTCCGCTCCCTCGTCGGCTCCCGCTCCCGCCTCCAAGACGTCCCCAAGATTGCCCAACTCATCGAATCACGACTGCACGCCTGGTTCGACGAGCGCGTCGTGGAACCACGCTTCCAGCAGATTGCGCTGCCGAGTCTGTGGCCGAGGAAGAAGAACACGAGAGGTGGGGAGGAGGAGCAGGAGGGAAACGGGGAGGGAGATGAGGCTGGAAAGATGGACGAGAGGGAAAGGGAGAGAGAGGTGAGGGCTAGTCTGGCGAATCCCTTGTCGCCGGATCAAGGCGTTGGACAACAGACGTCAGGGACAACGACACCTGCCTCAAGAACCGCTACAGCAGCGGCGGCAACTTCTCTAGAAGCCCGTCTCGAAGCCGAAGGTGCCAAGATTCGCGAAGCCGAAATCAAGGCGGGTGAAAGGCGCAATGGGGCTCGGGAAACCAGTCGGGAGAATTATCACGGTAGCAGTAGCAGTAGCAGAGAGGCATCTGGGATGCGCTGGCGGGGGGAGAGAGGCGCAGAGGGGAGTAGAGAGCAACAGCAGAGGATGGGGAGGCCTCCGTTCTCGTCGATGAATAGTTGGGAGGGGAGCGGGCAGAGGGGGATGCCGGGGGCGATGCCTAGTGGGTAGCTAGTTGACATGGACATGGAACAAGGGAGTGTAACAGCAAGCGGGCGTTTATCACTGCTTATTAGAGACATGGTCCCATTTAGAAATACGGCAGCAGAGCATATAGCATATAGCATACAGCGCAAGAAGCGCAGCATAACCTCATGAAATCAAGCAACATATGACTGAACAAGAAAGGAGGAAACTAACTCCACACGAGCACATCTCGCTGTTGTGTATACATAGCTAACAGGCGGTGGTGGCGGAACACTAGACCCGCTCCCGTGTCTCTCTACAACTCATTGTGATATCCTTTTCGATCAGGTGCTCCGTACTTCGTGCCAGCCAGAACGCACATGCATCCTGCCCATCCTATTCCCTTTCCCCTTGAGAAACATGAACACCCGACCATGAAGAAATCCCCGGATAGTAGTACAATACATAACCCCTTCTTGAGAAAAAGGGGGAAGCGTGGAATCGTCTAACTCTCACCTCTCATTCATACCCCTGAGGTAGGTATTCGACAGGTACACAATCATTCCCATCTCAGCGGTAAAGCGAACATGTAGTCGTCCCCTTCAGAGACCACTGCCGACACCGCCTCTGCCTCACATAACATTCCTTCCTTCTTTCACAATGCCCCGCTCTTCAATCCAAACTTCCGAATCTATCATCCCATCACTGCCATGTGGACGCCGTCGTCGTGGGTGGAGGCAAGCCGGGCTGGAACGGAGGATGTTCATTCCCACTCGCGGCTAAGTATTGCGAGGTAGCAGTGTCACTGCTCTCTGGAGGGTTGTACGGTTTCGCGGCCTGGGGAGCACTGGCGTCGTGTCTGCGCTGGGGTGTCGGTTGGCTGGGTGAGAGTCCGTTTTGCGCAGAAGGGGCAGGTGCAGGTTGCGGGAGGCCCTGCTGGCTGGGCGGACGGAGTGAGGTGGATGTTGCTGGCTCCTGTCCGTCCTGGGGAACCTGAGGAATAGGAGCCGAGAGTTCGGACGAGGGTTGAGGATTCGTGGGAGTTGCTGGGAGTGTGGTATCCTGCCCCACGACGGGTTTGAGATCGGATTGCTGCGGCGGTGTGGCAGTGGACGACGCAGTGGGTTCATCCTTCACCTCAGGCATAGCGGCTGTAGAAGAATCGTGTTCATGTCCTGTCGACGCAGCAGATTCGGAAGCGATCTTCGACCCTTTAGGATATCGCAAGCAGATAATCAGACTTCGGCGTTCCTCGTCTTCTGTAGTCACACTGACCGATTCCTCCTCCTCATCATCCAAGTCCATCTGGTCCGCTTCTTCCTCGTCTTCATCCCCTCCATCCCATGATGTGACATCCTCGTCGTCCATCTCGTCAACGGAATTGTACGTTTCAATGTGTTTGCGACTTGGACGGAAACCATTGGTGGTGCTCCTGCCATTGGCTCGGGTAGCGCGACCATGACCGGCATTTGGTTCTTCGGAAGCTTCGGATCGAACATAGTCTCCGGTGGCAGGCGATGTTCGGTCAGTTTGCTGGCCGCTGAGGAGAGATTCGCCGTACATTCCAGTTGCTCGGGATTTCACGTGACGACCACTGGCGGTCACGGTCGGGGCGGGTGCTGCTGGAGTCTCCCTTCCAGAGTTTCGGTTCGACCGTCGAATCCCAAGGGCGCCAGCGTATTCCTCCTCTTCGTCAGAAAATGTATACTTCATGCGCTTGCCGCGTGTTCGGCCCTCGTAGAGGGAGAAGACAGGTTGAGCGAGCGCAGCCTGGCGGTTCAGCCTATATTCGCGGCGCTTGCGTTTCTAGACAGCCGTCAGTAAATCGTGCATCTATGCCGTGGCTAACAACGTACCTCTTCTGTAGCCTCAAAACGTGGAATAGCATTGCGCATCTTCTCAGCCAACTGTTTCGCATCTCTGGTGCCATCCTCGTCGTGAAGCTTGTCGGCAAGAGCGCGAATTTCCGCAATAGACCCAGCAACGCTCCACCACGTAACATTCTTCAACTTAGGATTGCTCTCGCGGTAGACGCGGAAAGGTGTATCGTCTTGGCCTTCAATCAGCCAGTACCGGCGGTCATCGCCGTCGCGACCCCAGGGTTGTACGGAGAGAGGAATGTGCGCATCGACTTTATCTTTGCTATTTCGCGTCTTGTAGCCTTCTTTTATCATGTTGTTGACCACGTCCGAATCGTGGAGGCTCCAGAGGACAAGGGTCTTGAGCAGAGTGAGCTGCAGGGAGTGGTCAGCCGCTAGCGCAAAGGCGATGTTGCAGCCCTCATATACTCACTCGCTCCGTCGACGACATGGTGTTGAACGAGCGGCCACCAGTTATGGGGTTCACACCGTTCCATGCGCGTGGCCATTGCGACTTATGCGTTTGGATGGCTTCTTCGAGAGCGCGACCATAGTGACCTTTCCTGTGCAGCGCAATGCAGTTAGCAAACTGAGTCTGGCTGTGTCCTTTCCATCACATCCACGCGACCCAGACTATGCCACCATTGGGTTATATGGAGGGGACTGACTCGATGGGTTTCTTCCTGTTAAGGAGGAGCGCGAGGAGGGAGCAGAGCAGCGTCTCGACCTGGGGGGAAGGGACCACTTCAGCAACTCCCCTTTCGAGGTCCTGGGGGCCGAAATGAGGCGTTTTAGGCGGGAATGCGTCTGAAAATCTTGATCGGAACATGACAATGAACTGGGATAGTCGAGTATTAGCGGAGGTCCGGCGGAGGTTGGGGTCGGAGTAGAAGCTGCATCACGTCGCGAGAGGACGCGATTGACGCGAATTTCACTCACAGGAATATCAGGGTTGTCTTCGGGAGCCATCTCATGCGGCGGAGAGGCCGGACGTTTCCTGCGGACGGGCGAGGGCGACTTCTTGTTGAAGAAGGATAGGATGGTGCCCTTCTTTTTGTGCTTCTTCTCAGGCCTCGCCGCGGAAGGCTTCGCGGTCGCAAGGACCTTGGGCATTTCGTCGTCAGTCGACGGAGGTGAAGACAAGGTGGAAGAGTCTGAGTCTGTCATGGTGACGGGGTTGGCGGTTGGTGTCGCAAGCGTTGGGTTGCGCGGAAGGGGCCCTGGGGATTGCGGTCAAGAATGGCGACCTACGCGCACGGCTAGGCGTGCATGAGGTAATCTTTCCTGATTCGATTACACGGAGATAATAGGGCCCAGTTATTTGTGTAGGGCAGTCTGCAGTCAACTTCACCCTCACCAGCTCAAGTTCACGGCGCGTGCGGTCAATCTTGATGAGGCGCAGTGCTCGCCGCATTTACAGTGTCGCAAAAGACTCGAAGAGCTTCCCGGAACGCTGTTGCAACTCGACAATATTTAGATACCAATTCCCGACCGGATCATAGCAATTTCTATACGCCAAGCAATGATGAAATAGTACCAGCCCGACAACGGTGATCAATGTCATTGCATTTCCGAATCCCAACACACAATGTTTGGTTGAAATAGCGGTTATTATGAGTGAAGAGGACCGACGATAGCTATAGCCCTGCGGACTGCATGATCCGCATTGACATACAGGTCAGAGTTGCAGATGCGGCTACAGTCAGGTTGATTCGCATCACTGATAACCCAGCAGTCCATCACCCTACGCCCCTTTACGGCTGACTGTGTACTCGGTATGCTGCGGTCGAGAAGACATGTGGACCACAACCCTTTCCTCTGGTCATCCCGAAGACATTGCACGATGCTTGGGTCCATCGAACATTCAGATGGAGGGGGAAATGTACTCGAGACGGAACGAATTGGACCTGTGGGGATTTTGTTCCAATACACATGTGCAAGCCAGAATGGAGAGATGAAGGTGACCACAATTCATAGTCAGTGCGGAGTACTATAACCCAGCCATGGTTTCTTGCGCCTGTAGAATGGATTATGCGTCGGCGCCGTGTGGTGTTCGTTGTTATGGCTGCGTTAGGGGAGCGGCGATGCTACCCTGGTCTACAGTCTCGTGTTTCTTGGCGTTTGAACAGTGAGTGAATGTCCAACCTGAAAGTCTACTTCCTATGGTTCGCGAATGTATGCCAAGCTATGCTAAATCGGGGTCAGGACACGTCTTTTTGGAAGGAATCCAACGCATGCGACTAGCCTTGTTCCAGTGGCGGGCGTCAAGCTTCGCAAACGGGCGTTTCCGCGGCTCAAATGATGGTGCAGCCATGAAGCTGAAACGCTGTTCAATCATGTGGGACAAGCGCGGCGAACAGACTGGCCTCTGGCGCGTCTGCCAAAGATAGACTGCGGTGGCACCCGCGAGGTCACCGTAATGGGCGGCAGTGGGTTGGTTGGCTCTGGGTCAATCTATCGTGTGAAGGGCTCCGCTGATAGATTCAGTTGGAGCAATAAATAATCAATTCGCGCCCGTCTCTGGGGCAAATGTGGTTGCCGAAATTGGAAATTCGGATCGCCGTTGGGCGAGGGCGAGACCACCACGCTTGAAACCACCCATTCCTACTCCCCTCCCTCCCTCCTCTCCCTCCCTCTCTTCCAATTCTCCCACTTCCACTTTCTCATTGTTCCCCACGCACTCCTCTTCTCGTCCGTTCGCTATTCAACATTTTGTGATTATTATTCTGCCTTGCTCACTCAATCCATCACAATCGCCGCTGAGAGCCTGCGTCATACAGCCCCAACACCCACCCCACCGACGTAGTTATTGCGCAGCGACCCTACCACGACGTGCTCTCACTGCGCAACACCCCGCAACCTGTCCCCACCATAGTCCTTCTCTCTGCCTTCCGTTAGTCGCTCCATACATTTACTGTCACAATGAACGTCAACAAGAAATTGGGCCGCTTCAAGCAGTGGGCCGGCGAGAAGATGGGCGGAGAGGTCAAGACAGGTGTCTCGGACGAGTTCAAAGCTCTGGAGGCCGAGATGGACTTGAGGCATTCTGGTATGTAGGCCTCTGCTATTCCAGAACTTCAAACTAACCGTGTCCAAGGCCTCGAGAGGATGCAACGGGCTATGACAGTCTATGTCAAGTCTCTATCCAAACGCGCCGAAGGCGACGACAGGGAAAAGACGCTCCCTGGAGGATACCTAGGCTCCGCTATGGTGACACATAGCGAAGACTTCGAGCCGGACTCGGAGTTTGGCACGTGCCTGGCTTGTAAGCATCTCGTCTGCACCCACCATTCGTACACCCCATCTGACCCTAGACAGCGCTCGGAAGGGCGAATGAGCGATTGTCGCGCGTGCAGGAGACCTATGTGGGAGACGCAACGTCGGCCTGGCTGGAGGGACTGGATCGCTCTCTTGCGCAGATGAAGGAATATCAAGTATGTTACATCCTGCCCAGCTTGCACGTTCAATCGGAGCGTGTACTAACGGGACCATAGGCGGCACGCAAGAAGCTCGAGCAGCGACGGCTAGCCTACGATACCACCTTGGCGAAGATGCAAAAAGCGAAGAAGGAGGACTTCCTCCTAGAGGAGGAGTTGAGAACACAGAAAGCAAAGTATGAAGAGTCTAATCAAGATGTCTTCAGGCGGATGCAGGATATCAAGGAGGCTGAGATGGATCTGGTACAGGACTTGACGGACTTTCTAGAGGCCGAGTTGTCCTACTACGATCGGTGTCGTGAGATCCTGCTCAACGTCAAACGCGACTGGCCAGTCAAGTACGTCGGTCTCTGACTGTCCTCTAAGGGTCCCTCACTAATCTTAACAAACAGAGACTCTCGCCGCATCGCCCGATCTCGATCCATCACAGCTCACGGATACGCTCAACGGTTCAACCCACCGGAAGAGGAGCCGGCCCCAGAGCCACCTCGGGTAACGATCCCACGTCTGCCTTCCCGGAACCGGTCTCCGCCTCAAGAGACGTCCTCTCCTGTGTCCCGACCACCCTATAGTCGTACGTCCACCTACGATAGCCCGGGTCGACTGCAACGCGAGGCGTCCCCAGCACCAAGACTTTCGCGAGTCCCCACAGAACCTACTGCCGTCCTATCAGGTCGTGCTGGTTTGCGTCCTGTCCGTCAACCTACCAACACGTTCTCTGATGACTACACCGATGAATCTGTGGCCTCAAACGGTTATCGCCGAGATAGATCGCCACCAAGTCCCGCCACGAGCCATGGCAGTGAACGTTCGCGAGCCACCAGCTACGAGACTCCAGCCTCTGCGACGACTAAGAAAGCACCTCCTCCACCTCCACCGTCGCGAGCGAAGAAGCCTCCGCCACCGCCGCCCCCAATGAAGAGAAGTGCGCTGAGTGCGTCAGAGACGTCGCATTATTGATTCCAGCCATTGTTTCGGCTCGTCTATCATTGGTAGCTGTTGTGATGTTTCGAGTTCGCAGAGGTACCGCAGGCTGAGGCACTGAATCGATGCCCTTAGGTCACTTTTCTCCGATCGTCACCATGTAACATTATGCGAATGTGTTCTTCCAACTGTCTTGAGCCTGTTTCCTTACGTTGCATTCACAGAAAACCGACTGCTGCGCGGTCTGAGGTAGCTCCATCACGAGGTCTAGGATGGCAATGGTACAGTTGGTTGGACAGGATGAATGATGGGATTTGGGCTCCACAATCATGGATTTGGTACTCAAGGGGCATATCATGACAGGATGGGTCCTAAGGAAAGTATGGGATGGGTATGAACTTGTACAAGGGCGGATGGAGTTGAGGGGTGCTGCTTGGTGCGATATTCGTGTATCAACAATGATATGGTTTTCTGCGTCTTCGGATCGAGATTGGATGCATGGGTGAGGTGTGAGTGTTCCGGTAACAGACGGGTACTCATGCCATTTAAGTTGTTCCGTTTAATATGGCATTGTTGTGCATCATCTCTTCCAGCATTCCCCTGGTGTACGAGTCTAGTGTAGTGCGGTGCAAGAAGCAAGAACGAAAAAAGAAGAAGAGTCGAGTTCCTAGGTATCTTTTCTCATATTGATTCCAAGCAGGGCAATTTGCCAAGAGACAGATGTCAAGGAAGGAGCCGAGATGGTTAACAAATACTGATATCTCTATTATCCAAGACCAATCCTCTACTGCGGTGTGTAAATTCCCCAGAATTTCGTGAAGGTACCCAACGCCCATATGAATCCATATCATTACAGTCGTATACCTATTCTAAGTTTTGTTCTGAAAATTCCAATTGTCCTGCGGCATCATTCGTTAGCACGAGCCGTCTCATGGAAGGGAGGGAGAGGGAGCGTCTACATCACATACCCATTGCTGCGTCGCATTACCCAAGGCCGTATTCCCCACCCCATCGATCCACTCACCCCCTTGGACCCCCATTCCCGCATCCACCGGCACGAATATCGCCCCGGGGTCCTCAGCCGGCATGCCAGCGAGGAAATCATCGTACCCCTCGCCCGGCACCCCGGACCCCAAACCCCCCAGCAACGACTCAAAATCGACCGCATCCATGGGCGTCTGCAGCTGCGCCTGCAAGGGGGGAATCTGCTGGCCGAAATCCGACGACGTGGCCGTCGAGCTCTGGCGTATCGGTCGGAAAGCAGGTTGCTGCTGCAGTGCGGCCTTGCGCTTGTTGACGCCCTTCATGATGTAGAAGGCTTCGAGGTTCTCTTTGACGGTCCAAAGGAGGTCGGAGCAGCGTTCGCGGACGCCGACGCCGTAGCAGTGGCCGAAGATGTGGTCGATGATGGTCATCATTCTGTCCTTGCGCGCTAGGTCCGGCGTGCGGTAGAGCTCCGTGAGGAGTAGGAGTACGGCGTGGTACTGTTGGTAGGTGGTGGAGTACCATACCCATGAGCTGAGAGACGGGAGCGTGTCCAGCGTCGCACCGATCTCGAGCGTGGTCAGAGCAGCCGTGAGGAGCACATCGCGTAGACGGTTTTCGGAATCCGAACGTGGCTGCAGAGTCGTCTGGGGCAGATGGCGATACAGAAGCATGGAGTCGCAACGAGCCATCAGGAGTGTCGCCACGAGGCCCGCATATCGCTGTATCGGAACTCGGGCATCGAGGTATTGTAGGTACTTGGAGTGGATCTGTCGTTTTCGGGATTCTACTCGAGCCCGCAAGTCGTGCAATGTGATGGCCTTGCGGTCCATTTCTATTCTCCCGCGGAAGATCAGACGATGGAGTTCATTACATTCATAGCGGATGAGTGAGAGAGTTACATCGGTCCAACCTTGGACTGGTGTAGGGTGGTGCTGCCACTTCGGGCTGCCAAATTCGAAAACATCATCATCCACATTTAGCGGAAGTGCGATGTCAAAGTCGTCGGAGCGGATGGATGGATGTGGTCCTTGGGCCTCGGCAGTCTTGAAGTCCAAGAAACATATCTGGTACCATAGCAGAGACCGAACATGGCGTTGCAGAGGCGTGAGGCTGCTCGCAGATGTGTGGCTAAGGCGGTGAATACCGATACATTGGGCAAGTCGGACTAACGCGCCGACTATTACCGAGGTCGCTCGCGAGATCTGGGCCCTACATAGGGGAATCTAGTCCCGTCAGTCCAGACTACAGCCTCATGTAGGCACAGTGAACCTACTAAATATATGGTGATAGCTTGGAGAGTGCGGATGTTGGACGTTTTAGCCCAATTCGCGCGAAGTAGTGCCCTTTCTGTAGCCGACTGCAGCCTGAGAAACAGGTCTTCCTTCGTGATTCCGAACTGCGATTTTGCCTGAAGCGGAGATAATGATGCAGCTGCCGCCATACAAACGGCCAGAACCAAAGCAGTGCAGGAATTCTGGTTGTTCCCAAGCTCTACATTGATCCAGAAACGGTCAAACAGTCGTCTGAACGAAGGGATGTGCAAGACATGAGCCAGTGGGCTGACAGACTCCACGTAGCGTTGGAACAAGGCCTCAGCCTCAATCTTAGTAGGAAGCTGGGGACGTTCCAGATCGTTGCCTTGGGGAAGGGGTGTGGAAGATCCCAGAAGCAGCGTGAGCGATGGCGACAGCGACGGCATCTGCTCAGCGGCCAAGAGAGCGGAAGACTGCGGTGCTCTCTGACCCGCAACAGAGGACACTGAATTGGGATGTTCGGAAAGGAGCTTACCCAGCTAGAATGCTTCATCAATTGCCAGGGCTTATAATTTACAAAGTTAGACGATAGTAAATATACATACCTCTTCGGCATATTGGGGACGAAAAAACCCAGTGATGTTTTCACAGATAATCATCCTCCCGATCCGGATGGTGAGATCCGTGGCGATCTGGTCCTCTTCGTCGTTTTCATCCTCAAAGACATCGTCATTCATCTCCTCGGGTTCCGCAGGCAATCTTTCCCAGGCATCCCCTCCGTCAACTTCGACATGTTGCTGGTACGCTTCCCACTCATAATCACGGGGCGGAGTTCCAGGCGTCTGAGTATTGATATTTGCGTTTGTGCTCGAGGTCTCATACTTCTCAGTCGGCGTGACTGCGGCCTGTGAATTGGTCCGAACTGGAAGCGGCTGATTCCAATCAATCCCACTCTTAGACGCTGATTCTCTCTGCTCTCTCTGTTCTCTCTGTTTCTTGCGTGCGGCCGATTCAGGCACCGTGATGAAGACACACTCTCGTCCGAAGGCTGTGCAATTCTGGCAGGGGTGCGTCTTCGAACATCGACTCTTGCGCGTGCGGCATTCCACGCACGAGTTTATGGGACGTGGATTTCTCCTACGAACCACCCTCGACTGCAATGGTTGTTCTGGCATATTCCCGGCATCATCGCTGCGCCATTGCAGGTGGTGTTGTTACGAATTAGGGCTGGCGGATTGCAGGAGATGAAAGGCTCCAACGGGCGGGTGAGCGGTCCGCTCTCCTTGTTTCTCAACACCATTGGTCCCTGCATGGAGATCGCTCACGTGATGCAGTATAAATTCCAAGTTCCAGCTTTGGGAGCGGCTCCTATGCTTGGCAAATGGGAGCGGAACATTTGGCGCAGTATTTGTTCCGCACTATGTACGAATAAGGGATTGTGAGTTATTTCATTAATATTTATCGTGCCTATTGAGCCCCTTATGGCTTGCCCATGCTGGACACCGACCACTATGGAAACATCAAATGCATGGAGCAACCAGCAAACCATACATGTTACGTTGAAGTCTTGGGAAACCGGTCAGCAATCACCTTCCAACTTCTCTTCTAAGGCGCCCTGCTGCTGTCGTAGGTCCAGGCTCAGGCCAGGAGTTGACTGCATCCTCGACTTCCTCGAGGAAGCTGGTACTGTTATGTACCGTGGTACCTCCCAATACGACACGGACTCCAGGCGAGCTGGCGTTGACCTGCGCAACCATCTTCGCCTCCTCGTAAGTTGTCCCTCCGACCATGAAGATGATGATGTCTTGAGGCTTGTCTTTCGTCGAGCCACCCCCTTCAACAAAAGGGTACGATTGTTGGCTAAGCCGGCCCTTGATCATATCCTGCAGAGTGGTCTCTAACCGCGGCGAATGCTGTGTGTAGACATTCTCCACACCCTTTAAGCCCTTGAATCTGTCGCGTGCGCCGCCGAAAAAGGACCCAGCTTGAAATAAGTCCGGCACCCCTCCAGCGGTCGTAGTAGCTTGCAAGGACTCGTGGTAGGTGACGAGTTTAGTGATGAGATTCAGTCTGTGTCGGGGGACGCCGGCAACACCGAGAAGATCTAAAAGCATGGGCGTCGAATTCGAAGAGTGCTTCGAGTAGCGAAGGGCGTAAATCGCAGTCAGTCGCAACTTATTGTCAACGGGTATCTTTGGATTTTGTATCAGACGCTGGAGTGTCTTTACATCGTTTGAGTGGTTTTCTGTGCAGGCAAGACTCTGCTCCAGCTCGCTGACATCCAGCAGGTTGTCTTCACCAACTCGTCTGCTTAGTTCACCTACTAGCGTGACGTGCTTCGTCACATTACCGGACAGCTTCCGAAATTCAGGAAAGTCTTCGATAAAGCGCTTCATATCTGCGATTGAATCGAGCTTCTGAGTGCCTTGATGTTTGGACGCGAATTGTTCCACGTAATCCTTGGCATTCTGGCCCAGGTCGCCAAAGTTGAGGTACATGTTCTTCTTGAAGAACGGATCTTGATCTTGAGAAAGCACGATCTCCTGTAATGCGCGTCAGACACAGCTTAGCTACGCTTTTTAGGTCACCATACTCTTAACTCAGGTCGAACATCGGGTACGCCACGTAGATCCACTCTCCCATTCTTGATCCCTAGTAGTTCATGCACCATTGCCTGATACGTCCATTGCGTGAGTAGAGGGGTGACCGGGTCATCCCGTCGATCAACAATGAGTAATATCGGCGGTGTATCCGTCTTTCGAAAGTCGAATAACTGGTCCTCTTGCGTCATGTGATACCGAACCTCCGTAGCTAGCTTCTTCGCCATAAGACTATTCTTCTGATAGCGGATAAGTGGCTTCTTCTTCAAAGCTAGAAGTAGAGCCATGACGCCCTCCGTTGACCTTTGCAGCGAGTCCTGATTCCACGCATCCGGACTAGTGCTCCATATTCTGTGCGTTGGATATGACAGGTTTAAAGACATCAGATCGGGGTTGATTACGAGAAAGTCGGCGAAGTACTCATGCACGGCGCGTACGACTTCATGGTCGTCGGCCTCAGCGAGCCGTTCCAGGGACGATTTCTTGATAATGTTGCTGAAGTCTGCGGCAAGTCAGCCACGGGTCGGCACACAGAGAAGCGCTATATCCCACATATATTGTACTCGCCGTACTTGGGATCTCGCAGCTCCTCTATCAGACTTTGTATTGACTCTGGCGACGGACGCACAAAGCATAGACATCTAAGATGCCGCATCTTCTCTCGGTTTTGGTTATCCAAACGGCTATCTCAAAGTTAGGGGAGTCGATGCAGGCGGGAGGAGGGCATGTACTCGGTGAGGTAGACTTCATGATTCAGGAGGGCTGATTGTGTTGTCGCCGTGGATACTATTGGGACCTTCACGGGAATATTAGCAGCTATACTGGGTGATATGGAAGTGCAGACAAACCTACAGTCTCATTGTCTAACAAGAGGATCTTCATCTTCGCGGCGGAGGAGCCCCCTGCAGCGGAGTCCCCGACCGACACCATCTTGGTGATGTAGCCGGAGACAGCCTGTACGACATCCATGATTGGCCTAGAGTACGTCGAGGTCTCTGCGTGTTGGCGGTCTCTCTCAACCAGGCCCTTTCACGGCTGTCAAGGCCATAGTCTCTAAGCGATTGACGTACGGTGTGGCTTGTGCTTTCACAGGACCAGGGTAGCTCGAGCGGGCTGACTAATCTTTCGACCCTAAACTTGGTCAGCTTCGTATTTGTCCCTCTCAACACCACTCGCTGAATCGAGAATTTGTAATCCGTTGGGGTCCCGGGAACGCGGTGCTTTCGGCTTTCTGTCGGCTTTCGGAGATCAGTTTCTCGATATTGGCTATTGAGGGAACATTCCATGGACCTCGCAACGAACGTTCAGCTCGGTTTGTACTGTGGTTGGCTTGTCAAACTCGCGAAAAAACGGCAGGGCTACAGTAGTCGATAGACTACTGTAGGTCGTGATGTTGGGATACTGTATAAGGATATACTTCGCAGAATTATCTGAGCTGGCGGTATTATTTTCAACAAGGAGTACTGTTCTATGACGTGATTGTGGAAGACGGGCCCCTCACGGGAGCCCTTTCTCTGCAGACATAAATACTCTGCAAAATATCTCAAGTTTCTTGCAGGCAACACTCCTCCAGTACCGTCTTCTCCTAAAGCTACCGATCAGATTGAGTCCGATAGTGTCCACCACTTCGAAACGTTCAACAATGACGAAGCTATTCATGTAAGCGTCCTCACAGCCTCCAAGTATCTCTCCGTCCTCTCATACTAACCTCCCCCTCCAGCACAGGAGCAACGGGTTACATTGGCGGCGACGTTCTCTACGCCATCGCTCACGCCTTCCCCGACCTCGAAATCACGGCCCTAGTCCGCAACAGCGACAAAGGCGCCAAAGTCGCCGCCCAGTATCCCAAAATCCGGCTCGTATACGGAGACCTCGACAGCACCGATGTCATCACCAAGGCGTCAGCCGAAGCCGATGTCGTCGTCAACACCGCGAACGTTGATCATGAGGCTTCTGCACGCGCGATCGTAGCCGGATTGGCGCAGAAGAAGGAAGGAGAGAAAGGGTGGTTGATTCATACGTCTGGGACGGGAATACTGTGTTACGCGGATTATGAGCGGAAGAGCTATGGGGCGAAGAATGAGAAGGTGTTTGACGACTGGGATGGTATCGGCGAGGTTCTAAACATTCCAGACGCTGCGCTGCACCGGCCCGTCGACAAGATCGTTCTTGCTGCCAGCCATCAATATCCAGGAAAGATATCGACGGCTATCATCTGTCCTCCGACTATTTATGGCCCAGGGCGCGGGCCGGACAGGACCAAGAGTATCCAAGCAAACTTGATGGCTCGCGCCACGCTTGTCCGGAAGAAAGGGTTCCATGTCGAAGGAGGTGAAAACAAATGGACGCAGGTACATATCCAGGATCTGAGCAATGTCTACATCTCCCTGCTCACAGAAGCTTTGACTGCGGGTGGAGGCAAAGCAACCTGGAACGACGAGGGGTACTACTTTGCAGAAGCCGGCGAGTTTGTGTGGGGGGACCTTGCAAAGGAGATTGCGAAGGCTGCGAAGGACAAAGGCTACATCGAGACCTCTGAAGTCGACGCCATCTCCACAGAAGAAGCCGACAAGTTGGTAGAGCTAGGAAGCTATCTCTGGGGCGTGAATTCCAGGTGCAGATCAATTCGGGCGAACAAGTTGTTTGGCTGGAAGCCGACGCAGAAGAGCCTGTTCGATCTCGTGCCTGAGATTGTCGATGTCGAAGCTAGGGACCTGGGCATAACCAAGGGACACGCTGCTAAGGCTGCTGGTGCTGTGTGAGTCTCGGTTTCTGAGGGACTCGTTGGAGACTTGTCCTCGCAGTAATCATACATTTCAGCGACCAAGTGCCTATGTTCTTTACTTTATTTCAATACTAGTTTACAACTTACTCTGCTTTCCTTGAAGCATCTCCTCCACCGCGATCTCACTTGTACACAAGATAAATGTGTCCTTCAAAGCCGGCACCCTCCACTTGGAGTTCGCCTCCTGGTAATCCCTTCCACCTAGCATATCAGCAAAGTGCAAGATACTGGGATAATGCGCGAGAGCAATCTCATCCCAGCCGCCGTCACCTTCCTTCTTCTTCCCCGCTACGTCCACGACGGTACCGACAAGTTTCGCGTTACCGCCACGCTTGGAGCCGACGTCGGAGGCGAATGCTGCCCCGTATTTGAGATAGGAGCCTTTTAGGCCTGGCTTAAAGGAGAGGAGGTTGAGCATGGAGACGGCGCCACGGCCGGCGGCGCTGGAGCCGTTGTAGAAGGATTGGACCCAAGCCTGCAGTTCCGGAGATAGCTCTAGGTTTTGCGCTGATTGAGCGACTTTCGGGTTCTTCAAGGCACCAGTGAGCTGAGGCACGGATTCTGGGGCGGGGTGGAGGAGTTGATTGTTCTTAGTTGAGAAGTCCTTGAGGAGGCGCGACGGGATGCCTGCGGTTACGGTCCAGTCGTGCTGGACCAAGCTCTGGAGGGAAGAAGGGAGGGCATCCGTTGAGGGCAGGATGAGGAGGAGGTCCCAATGGATGTTGCGGGCGAGAAGGCTTTCTGTCGAAAGTTCTTTTGGGAGGATGATCCAACGAATGACGCGTGAGATGACTAGGGGTTTGAGGTTGGTGGCCTTGAGGGCGGAGAGGAAAGCGGATATTGGGCTAGGAGTTGTGGTATGTAGTGAGAGGAGATGGAGGGTGCAGAGAGGCATTGTGACGACGACAGAGGAGTGGCTCTATGGGATGAAACTCTGGAAAAGATTGTTGATGGCACTGAGAAATACATGGGGACGAAAGTATAAATCGAGGTCTCGCTGGCATAGGCGCTACTGGTAATGGCACAGAGATCGCGGGGAAATGCCGAGGTTCCTATTACGGCAAACTCGCCCCCCCCCCCCCCGGAGTACCTAGTAGGTAGGGTGCGATTGTCTGGTAAGCCAGATCAACTGATAACAGGCCATAGCAGAACATGAAATGGTACAATGCCAGACTATATTAGCGAAAACTTGCCGTCTGCTTGATTGTACATATAGACTGCCAGCAGCATGTTTCGGTGCGATGTCGGTATGTTGTTGTACAGCCAGAGGCGATGCTCTCTAACACTACCTAGTCACAAGTACTCAGATACGCTCCGGAGGACTTTAACTAGACGTCCGCTTCTTCATCGGTATCCTGGCCCAACACCAATTCACCAAAATCGTCGTCGTCGCCTTCACTATCATCGGCATGAATCTCCTGGGCTGCTGGCGCACATGAAGGCACTGAAACCGACGAGACTGTGACTTTCTGTAGCGTGGTTGCTGGAGGCACCACTTGGTACGGCTGCTCCGGTTCGTCCATCTTCACACGCTTTGCGGGTAATTGCGGAATATCGCCAGTCTGCGGCCGTTTGCCTACACTGATACTTGGGGAGGAGTCAGGTTTACCCTCCACGGACTGTGTGGTCTCGAAAGCGGGAGCTGGCGGAGGCAGTTCGGGTTCGGGCAGGTGCACCTGGGGAGTATGCTCAGCCTGCAACGTCGTCGAAATATGATTCCTGGTTTCAGCTACAGGGTCAAGAGTCACGTCGAGCTCTTCGCTAGCAACCTGCTCCTCCGCTTCCTCCCCTGCCTCCTCTTCCACCTCCTCGGCTTCGGCTTCCATGTCTGAAGAATCATCGGATTCGGAACGCCCGGTGCGAAGCACAGGCATCCTAGGTCGAAGGACGATCTCTACATCTGCTTCACCGGAAAAAGATCTTGCCAGAAGGGGTAAAATGCTCGCGGCCGGTTTACCAAATTTCTTGCTGGGAGGAGGGTTCAGCACGCTGGCAATCATGGCGTCCTTGTGCTGAGTGAGAATGGCGGTACGATCCATGCGCATTCTCAACGAGTCCGACAAGTTATGTGCCCTTATCTTCGAAAGGAGGACGGGTAAAAGTTGCATCGCACTCTGTTGGAGCCCAGCATAGCCTGCAGCGAGTCCCCTTTGACTCAAAGGAGACTTCAAAAAAGCATCCGCATTTGTCGACATGGCAGGCTTCCTACTGCCATTTTCATTACCCGGAGACGGAGTGTGAGGTGCCCCGGAGCTTGTTGATTCCATAGGGAGAACGTCTTCGCAACACCTGCGGATGAGAGGAGAGAGGGTGTCAATAGATGACTTCGGAAGAGCTGCCCCGCAACGGTGAAGGAGTTGTGCGAGTGCACGGTAACAGACAGCACGAATGTGTACGTCACCCTTCTCTGATCCAAATATCCACGTCAACTGATCGAGAACGATGAGTTCGAGGCCGACGGCACTCTTCTCAAATCGACACGTCAGGACTATGAGCACCTCCAAGGCAGCAACGTGCACCTGGGGTAAGATGCTCCATAAGATTTCGCGCTCTTCCTTGCTGACTTGATTGTTGAATCGCACAGCGTTGGGCAAAGATGCGGGTCCCGATGCTGCCGGGACTGCGAGGGAGAGCATCCTTGTGAGAAGATCCACAATAAAGCTCATCTGCAGATTAATCGCGCCGGCCGTGGGAGTGCGCAGATACTCCCTGACCAGGTGAAGAAGACCTATAAGCCTTTCGCCACCAGCATGAATGCCAGACCAGGGAGGTAGATGAAGCACGTCTTGCTCGAGATCTTGCACTTCATCCTCCAGAGTATGGCCATTGACAGGGGCAGGAGCCGTATGAATGGGTTGCCATTCTTCCACCACGGCTCGAAAAACTTTATCTGCAATCCGATGGGTGTTCGTGATTGTGTCCTTCAGTGACTTGGCCCACTCTTCACTTGAGGCCCCTTTGGGCGCACAGCACGCCAACTGGACATATAGTCGCCGAGCACTTTCCGAAATCTCAGAAGAAGTCGCAAGCCTCTGTCCCCGCAACTGTTCTCTGCTGATCTTGCTGGATGGTGTTGGGGCCATGAGCTGTCCGAGGAGTTGCTGAAGCTGCTTGATGTAGGTACGAAATATGGTCGGATGTCTTGGGAGCAGTTGGTTGAAGCTTTCCAGGATCGTCTCTAACAGGCTCGCTGGAGGTCCCGACGAGATGAGTTGCAAGCATGCCTGGATGTAGGCCGGTAAAGACGGTGTTGCAATCTCCCGGACCAGTGTGGGATAGTCCCGGGTGAGGATAAAGATGCGGGTTAGCGTAATCAGACATAGTCTTTTCGAAGACGGAGGATCCGGCTTCGAGAGAACTCCTAGGAGGCCGCGGACCCACGGGAGACTCTTTTGAAGGGTCTCCCACCCTCCAACTTCAAGGCTGGCCTTGACCAAGACGATTGCTGTCCATCTGCCCTGAACGGTGCGGTCCTGAAGGAGAGTCGAAAGTAGAGTCCGATACTTGTGAACAGCTACGGAAGCCTCCGAAGCTGATTGGGATCCAGAAGCCTGTGTTGACGAGAGTAAAGACTTACAATTGGCCAGTGACGCGGTGATGGCCGGAACCTGTTGCGGCAACTGGGTGCTTGAGGTTGACGAGAGACGGAAGGATATGGCACGCAGGGTGGACAGCTCCGCCGCGTTTGGACCTGGTTTGGCCATCACAACCTAGTCCAGCCTCCGAAATCCAGGTGAACGGCAGGGGAAGATAGGTGTTGCTACTCTCACCGAAACATCGTCTGCCCAGTTCACAAAAAAGTTGACGGCGGTCGGCTCTACCTTTTTCCAGAGTGCCAAGGCAGCAAGGGCTCCCTGTCCCAACATGTTGCTGTGACGGATCGATGGGTGCTTCGAGGGGAAACCTCGCGGGCAGTGTGGACAGAGACACTTCCACCTTGTTTGGTCTTGCGAATATGGTTTCGAAATCTCCGATCCACCGCATCTTGCGCTAGCCATATCTCTACCACGATGGGTGTATGTAATCGGTCCCTCAACGCACTTCTGACCCCCTGGCAACGTCATTCACTCGTCTCAAGACATCTATCTAACCCTCCAGCAGAAGCCCGTCGAGAGCGACAAAGCTAAGCGCTATATATTACAATTGGACGACGCTCGATGTGCCGGCCGTTGGACGGATGTTCCGGAGCTTTGTCGCAAAGTCGAAAAACATGCCCCGCATAGACGATGTTCGTCCGCCATTCCATCCTTCTCATACACTCCGCGTGGCTGACGATACGCTAAGGCCTGACCCTCACCGCGAGGTCTGAAGCGCGCATATCGCATCATAGTACTCTCCGGCCTTCTACCGCCGCTTCTACCTCGTCCACCGGCCTCTCGCAGATCATACCTTCTTTGCTTACTGCCATTGATGAGGAGGTCGATCATGCCCAGGATGCATTCCAAGCGACAGTGTGCCTGGGCTGGCTACACTATGTCCTCGAAGAACCTGGCCTTGCTGTGGTGAGGCTACCGAAGGACTTCACCACGGCTGCTGCGAAGCTGTCGAGCGAAGATGGCAGCCTTAGCGGGTGGTCGCGCGTATGCGTGGTCAAGGGCGCATTCCTTAAAGGTTCCTCCCAGGATAGAACAGGCGCGACCGATGAGGCCATTCAGACGTACATGTCCATTCTCCCATGGCTTCGCTCTCTGGGCGACCTCAGCACTGAGTCGTACTTGTTCAAGATGTGGACCGAGCGTTTACTGGTACGGCTCTGCCAACTCGTTGACCAATCTAGAGAAACTGGCAGGTCCGTGGAGATGGCAGACGCATTGTACGCCTATCGATTATGGGCCAGATTCTACGAGACGGCAGGGACTTCTGGGGACAACGACAGTATGACCCCGCATCGGCGCTCTGCGTGGAAGGCGTATTATGCAACACTGTCAACAATCCTTCAACATGATCTACCATATGATGTTGAAGCCGGTGCTCATATCGAGGCGCAATCCGAGAAACCGAACGTCAGATTACGGCAGCGGGCAGAGTTCAAGCGAGTTGAGCTGGTGTACGAAGGCATATTGCTACAAGACATTCAGTTTCCTAAAGCGAGTGGAGATAATAAGGAAATTGAAGAGTGGACAGACGCAGTTATTGCAAACTGGCGAGTTCTATGCGGGCCAACGTGGGCAGACGATGATCTGGGCGAGGGCGGAAAGGAAGCGGTTGGCAGAGGAGTACTTGATGTAAGGGTTTCTATTCTGCTTCGATGTGCTTTGCACGGCTTCCTTCTAACAGTTTGGTGTTTCAGATTTTGTACCGAGCCGCTACTAAGACATTCCATTCAACCCCTGTTCTTCGGCATTTGTTCACAGTTCACGCATCCCTCGCCGAGTTCGAGCTAGCTTTCAAAGCTTATGATTCCTATGTGGAGATCGTTACACGAGGAAAGGATCGCGCTGAGAAATCAGGCGAAGAAGACGTAGGAATCGATGATGACAGTCTCATCCTCCGGACGTCTGCTGAAGCTATTCGACTACTGTGCAGATTTGGGTCCAGAGCGGAAGTCGAAAAGGCCTTGCAAATCGGCAAGAATATCGAGAAGTGGCTCGAACAAACCGAGCACATCAAGTCCGCTACATCAGAAGCTGGCTCAGTGCGATCATATGAGGCCGTGATAGCTCCCACAGCGCTTGCGGCTGCTTATTGGGCGTTGGGAGTCAGCAATGCTCAATGGGCTCGCTTTACCTACGATGCTAATGCTCGCACAGCCATCCAAAGCAAGGCTGCACAGTACCTGCGCAAGGCTCTCGAACCTCGTTTTGAAGACCCCAACAATGTCGAAACTCTGTATGCTCTGGGCATGGTCTTGGCGGAGATGCGAGATATTCCAGGAGCGATCAAAGTGGTCAAGCACGCTCTATCTGCGGCTACAAAAAAAGATGATCCGAAAGCTTCTAAGACTCTCGTGAGCGGCTTGCGCGCAGAGTTTGTGCGGGAACGGAGGCTCATCCCCACGTGGCATCTACTCGCACTACTTCTGACGGCAAGAACGGACTTCGTAGCTGCAGAAAAGGCATGCGAAGCAGCCTTCGAACAATTCGGAGACCCCACCATTCTATTCGGAAAGGAAGAGACGTCAGCGTACAGGAGCGAGCATCTGAACAACATGAATGGCAGCAATCATAATTCGAATCCCAAGGGCTTGGTAGACCAGATGCAGAGCTTCGAGAAAGCCGGGATCCTGCAAATCAAGATGACACAACTGGCGCTTGTCGAAACCGTCGAAGGACCCAATGCGGCCGTGGATGGTTGCGAAGAACTACTGGCGCTCTTTACCAGATTATTTGGAAACATAACCGCAGAAGCAGCGAAATCACTTCCTGTTCCTTCGACCCCTATGCCACCACCCAAAAGCTCGAAAGGCACAATTAGAGGAAGCATCTTCCGGTCAAAAAGCTCTGCAAGGAGTACCCATGTGGATGTTGGAGCGCGTAATCTCTCCATAGCCAGTTCGAGACCATCGACCACGGCAACGCAATTAACAACAGCTCCGGAAATACAGGTAACCGATGCAAATGGCACGGAACATGCCACTAAAAGTGAGCATCACCACCATCACCTCCCCCATCCCTTCCATCACAAACATGACGAAGAAAAGGGGGGAGTGAAGCGAACCCCGAGCAAACTGAAGAAGCGTAGTGCAAATAGCCTCCACAAATCATCGCCACAGGAGCCGGATCATGCTGGAGATGTGCCTGCCGTCCCTGTTGAGAACACGAATGGTGTTTCCGCGCGTACCAGCATATCTCGCGAGAAATCTCCCAGGCGCCCTTCGATGTCGAGTTCGGTTAGGAAGTCGATGGAGAGCAACAACCGACCGTACCGCACAATATCGCAGACTGCACCCCATTCACACCGGAGGGAACCGTCTTTACCCCCGCTGCGATCCCCGCAGCCAGCTACGAGGATGTCACACTCAGACGTACAAGGCCTGAGCTCCGAATATATCCCTCCGGAGCCGCATTTCTCAACTGCCCAAGTGCGGCGGCATAAAATCACGTTGCTGATCGACATATGGATCTTCATATCAGGTCTGTATGCGCGTGCGGGAATGTACGACGATGCCCAGGGCGCAGTGGCCGAAGCCTTCAAGCTGGTCGAAAGCCTGGAAGCAGAGGCCTCGCCAGACTCGTCTGGTAGCAAGGCACTAGCTCACAGGGGTTGGGGCGGAGCGCGAAGTATAGACCGGCTCTGGGCGGATGTTTACGCTGCGGTAAGGTTTCTTCTCATATCCTCTGCAAAGAACCCCTTGCATGCTGACCCTCTTTTTTCCTCTACCAGCGCGGAGACCTGAAATGCATTCAATCTTCCAAACACGCCGCAAAATCCGACTACGAGCAAGCACTTCTGCATTTCCCTGACCATGCCGAGGCGATTGTCGGGTTATCCAACATCCTGCTGGATATCTACAGCAAGGTGATACCACTCGAGCCGAGTGAGCGGGAACAAGCAGGCGCCGTAGAGGGATTTAACCCGCTCTCTCCGCCTTTGGAAACCCTGGTTTCAGACCCTCACAAAGACGTACACTCGCACGCAAAGTCTGAAGGGCAAACGCAATCCCATACACAGCAGCAACACCACCCTCACCATCATCATCACCATCACCATCACACCCCGCACACGCACACGCCCTCCGCGGAAAACACAATCTCTCCGCCCGAACTGAGCCGCGTCGCCGCCCGGGACCGAGCCTTTGGCCTGCTGTCTACCCTGACGAAGCTGGGCCAAGGGTGGGACTACTCGGAGGCGTGGTATGCGCTGGCCCGGGCGTACGAGGAGAGCGGGCAGGTGGAAAAGGCCAAGGAGGTGCTGTGGTGGTGTGTCGAGTTGGAGGACACGCGGCCCGTGAGGGGGTGGGGGGTAGTAGCGGCTGGTGGTGGTGGTGCTGGGTGGGGAGAGGGGGGCGGGTTTGTGCTGTGAATGAAAGTGGGGAAGGGGGTTTGCGGAGTGGATGATGGGGAGGGGATGGAGATAGCAGAGGGGAAGAGGAAAGGAAGGAAAGGGGAAGTTCACTTGGTGTCGGTAGCCGTGATACCCAGCCAGGCTTTGTCGTTGTTGATAGTTGATGAATTGACTGATGCTGTGGGATACATGTATGATGTTTCATATGTATAGGGAGACATTCTCTCTTGCACATTCACGACTACGGGGGTTCTTGTTTGCACAAGCAGACTGGACCAGGGAGGAGGGATTCGACGCAGTAGTCCTTGGATGTGCTCAACTAGACCGCATGCAGCATTCTGCAGAGTAACAGTTGGCTCGCCTATCACCACTCTAACACCAAAGACAATGGAGACAAAAATCGTCAAGCAAGCAATATGTATACGCTCAGCGTGCAGCATCATCGTACGCCTTTTCTTCAGCTGCATGCACACTACAGGCAGATCGCTACCATCTATGCAAAATCTTCGTTGCCGGACGACAAAACGGCCGTACAGAATCCACATCCAATCCCGCCATCGCTTCAACGCTACCACACCATGCTGTGTCCAACAAACTCGCACGCCACATTGCCGACCAGATGAGGAAGAAAAGGATGAAGAAATGAAAAAGGATGAAGAACACGACAAAAAGGAATACTAAACAAGAGGGGGAATCATCCCGTCATAACGGTCCGCTCCCTTCCCTCTAGAGCCCCGGATCCAAATGTACCGACCCAAGAGAAGATTGAGAAAGAAATAAATGCAATGCGACATGGACAAGGCGCGCAAGAAGGGGGAGTGGTAAATCTAAAAAAAGAAGTTGGATAGTAGAAACGAAAAGATTGCCTGGTGCGGCGGCGACATGAGCGGCCAGACGGACGGCGCTGGGACCCGCAAATTAATAATTCTGGGCAGATATCAAATGCTGCGGCGGACCCATAGTCGTGACTACTGATAGCGAGCTGGGCATGTCGGGTATCGATGTGGAAATGTTGCCGAGGTTGGTGAGATAGTCGTTACCGGAATCTGGCGACTCCTCTCCTAGGGACTGGAGTTGCTCTTCCTCGCCTTCCCCTTCCAGCTCTTCTTCCTCGAAGCTGCCAAGCAGCTCACCGTCGCGCTGCTCATGAATGCGTCGATGCCTGCAAAACGGGGTTAGCGTGATTCACAACATATTGCGGCGGGAGAAACGTACTGGGCGAGATTATCGGATCGAGAGAAGGCTTTGTTGCAGTGTGGGCAAACATACGGACGCTCCTGGGTGTGGGTGCGCACGTGTCTAGGCGCCCAGTCAGCGGCTACCTTGGTGTTTCAGGAAATTGCGGGCGCTTACCTCTTGAGGTGTTCCAACCTCTTGAAAAGCCTACCACAGGCGGGGATAGGACATGAGTGGGACTTTTGGGGGTACGGGCTTCCCAGTTCCATCATGGTTGCGCTCCTTGCACGCCGGAAGACGCCCGGCGCACCTGCCGTGCGGGCGATAGCGCTGTGCTGCAAGGGATTTTCAAAGACCTCGGGGTTGACCAGCCCACTCATGTCTCCCTGGGGAAGCATAGTCTGCTGTTGTGGCGGGCTATCCTCAATCGTCTGGAGCGGAGTTCCATGGCGCGAGACGTCAACCACTGGTTTCGAATCGGCAAGGGGGTTGGCAAAGTTGCCGCTGTTCGCACTGTTGGGTGACTCGTGAGCCGATTCGTCTCCCTCTGGTACGGTCATGACAGATTGGGACATGGATCGCCTCAAGTCGCTTGGGCGATGGACCTGATGGGCGCCTCCAGTGGCCGTGATGGCGGCACTGATGTTGGCGGATATGGATGAACGCCGTCTGCGTTGCTTGTAGGTGGGCGATCCTTCAATGACGGAATAGACGTTGGCCGGTTGGAAAGCGCGCGTGGCACTTGGAAATCCTGTGCCCAGCAGATTCGAGGTAGGAATGTTCATGAGCGGATTGAAGGTCGTCGACACGGAAAGTTCGGGTATCGCGCTGTACAGGCCAGTCTCCTCGTGCGCAATGAAAGTTGGCTCGGTTCCCAGACCGATCTGATGTTGAGGAGGAGTCAAAGGCTCAAAGGACATGCCCCTTGTGCTGTAATGATCCTCGTAGTGCGACGAGACAAACGACGGAGCGGGAGAATATTCCATGTATGCGGGCATTGAGCTGTGACGCTGGTGGACGTGGGAAAGAGGGATACCGTTGCGGTCGTACTGTGCTGGTTGGCCGTAATCGCGTTCCCGAGTTCCCACAATATTCTGCATAGTGGGAGCCATTGTCATCTGGTTGTACTGGGTCATCTGCCCGAGCGTGTCGTCGTGTACGGGGGGCGGCATCGGCTGGGGGACCACAGCTGGCGGTGGCATGGAATCCATGGCGCGCAAGACGGGCGAGGTCGATTGCGAGTATGTCTGCTGCGCATTGCTGTTGAAGGACGACGAATTTGTCTGTTGGGCCTTGGTGAGTTGCTCGAAGAGCGACTGTGACGAATCGAAGACGAAAGACAGGGCAGGCTCGCTGACGGCTACGGTTGTGGCCTCCTGGCCCATCTTCTCGCGCTTGAGATCGCGCTCCAGCGCGTCGAGGAAGAGACGATCATGCGGAACGCTGTACCAGTAGAAGACCTTCTGCTTCTTCTGGGTACGGATGCAGTTGTTCTTGTACAGGAAATCGAGGAAGGGGCTCTTGGGCTCCTCCAGCGAGGCATCTGTGCCAGCCTTGAGGTTGCGGAGATCAGAGAAGATACCCTCCTCGAACTTCTTTGAGTTCTTGACTGGTCGACCAAAGGCATGGAAGCGGAAGGTTAGGCATCGGACGATGTCGGTACCCGAGATGTGGAAGAGGTTGTTCCTTTATTGGACGTGTTAGCTGGTTTCGTCTGGCTGACGGCGCGTAGGAGGTGGATGCGCCATGTCGCAATGCATCTGGGAAAACACTCACCATAGTACACAGGAAACATACTCGCCCGTAGGCAGGAGGAACCTGCGAACCAAAGAGTCGGGGGTCCAGTCGACGGGTGCTGAGATGAGGAAGTACTTGACTGGGACAAATGTCAGCGCAAGCGGCCAAAGCACGTGCGACAGTGTTGAGACAGAGGGTGGAGTGGACAGGAGACGGCTTCAAGGAGGTACATACGGTTCTCTACTTGGTTGAGGGCGATGAGGCTATCGCGAGGCAAGTTCTGCTGAGCCTCCTTGTCCATTAAGAAGTTCTCGGGGCCTATAGGTCGCGAGGGAGGGGGCGGCATGGCGCCGTGAGAGGTCGAGTACATGGTGTGTAGCAACACGACACAGGACTTGTGTGTTGTTTTGCGATGGAGTAATGTCGAACAATGGAATGAGACGGATGGGGTTGCTTGCCAGAAGGTCCTGCCAGGCGGGAAATAATGTAACTCGAAGCGCAAAGCGAAGGAAAAGCGACTGCAAACGTTTGAGGAGCGCAAAAGGGAAGTAAAACAGTATCGAGGGCCTGCCTCGGGAGCCTCAACAGTCTCGCCGTCAAGTAGGACTGGGGGCCTAAGAGAGCTTGAAGGGGAGGGCTTGGGGGGAGATGGGCACGAAACGTCGAAGGGAGGGAGGAGGAGCGGCGCTTTAGGTGTGTCGGAAGACGCTGAAACAGGAGGGCCTGCGTTTGAGGGAGGAAGGCGCCGGGGATCCAGCCGAGCCAAGTCTATTTTGGGGCCCGCCTATTAAGTCAGCAAAGCGCAGGCCTGGGCACGCCCGACAGGCCAATCACGGGTGCCCTGCAGAATGTAGCGCCTGTGCGACTCAACCGGATATCCCTGCGCGCAGCCGGGGGTGGGAATTTGCCTTGGAGAAGTGAGCACGGAAAGAAGAGGGAAGAGGGTGTGTCGCGGGTGGCAAAAAGAACAATTAATGATGCAAGCAAGAGGGAGAAGACGCGGAAGAGGGAGAAAAGAAAGGAAGGGTGTGTGGCGTTTTGACGGGGCAGAGAACCCTTTTTGTTGTTGTTGTTGTTCTTGGTACTATGCTATGTACCCTGCCTGGGCAGGCACGACTAGCAGCGCAGAGAGGGAAGGAGGGTCCGAGGGAAGGCGCGGCTCACCTACGAGAGAATATCTTGGAGCGTCGAGAGATGAACTGCTCTGCCCAGCAATCTATCTGTAAGCGTCCCCTCCTCAAGCTCCAGCACGCACAGCAACGACATCTTCTTCACTGTGCAGATGCACTCACTCCGATGTCCCGTGTCGCCGTTTGCAAGTGCTATGGATGGAAATCCGCACCCGTCGGCTTCACTTCGGGCATCCATGAACAACCACATACACCTCGCCTCGCCAGCACACGCCATGGCCATTTCCGAACATCCGTTCACGACTTGCAAAGAAGAAAGACACTTTGTCATGATGGTCGGCTGGCTGCTGCACCCTGCTGTGCCTGTGTGCCGCTGTGCGAGGAATCCAATTCCAGCCTGCACCAGCCCACTACTTGCAGGAACCCGCAGCGCCAGGTTTGATCTGCCCCCTGAAACACACGTCTCTGCTCTGCCGCCAGCACCCAACCCCCCCATCGGAATCCAGGAACAGGAACAGGAACGGGCTACATACGGAGCTCCCGCACCTCTCTTTACTCCGTACACAGTACTCCGTATTGCAGTTGAGACATGATTGCTCTGGAGTCTGTAGACGCCCCTCTGCCGCTGCTTTCTTCCCCTCTGCTGATAGCATGACGCTGGACATGCCTCGGGCGTAACGCTGGGAACGGCCTAGGGCAACCACGGGCAGCTCCACAGGCCACGGACGCTTGTCGTCACCTCGCTGTAGCGTTTCAGGCCCTTCACGACTCCATGATCACCATTCACTCTGGCCAAGCCAAGCCCTCACCGTTTTCTGCCGCCTCCACACAGGGCTCGCGTTCATGGCGAGTCAGCGAATCAGCTCCCTCCAACCTCCCTGCCACTCTATCCCAGCCACTTCCTTTCCTTTCCTTCTCCTCGCTCCCATCGCATCGTCATATTTCATCCAATCGCAGGTTCTTGGTGGGGAACAGCGTCTGGACAGTTAAACCGGATATTCGGAAGCCAAGAAATTCCCTCTTATGGTCAAGCGGTTACTTGTTGGAGTTTAACTCCTACCAGTACAGGTAAAGCGCGTGATTCCGAATATGCGGAACAACTGGCCAGACGCTGTATGCGTGCGGTGCCGCCTGTACCACGTGCTTGCTGGATTGATAGGGAGCTGTGTGAGATTTCTCCCAAGACTGCCGCCATGGTCAGTCAAAAAGTCCGTCCCTCCCCCATCACCACCACAAAACCGCATCAGGCCCTCCTCCACGAGTCCTTGACGTTCTGGCACCCCCTCCGCAAGAGTCAGCTTCAGCAATCCTGCAGACGGAGGGCCGAGTCGACTGTCGGACCCTGCGCGCTTGTCTCGAGTCGGACGCGCACGTGTGCACTTTTGGTGATGGGACCTGCATCCGCATCCGCAGCCTGCACCTCCCCGCCAAGAACTCTCAGCTGCTGCAAAAAGTTGTGACAAGCCTGTGAATCTCTTGCAGCCCTTGCCCTCTCTCTCTCTGCTCTCTCGGCTTTGTTGTTTGTTGCTTGCCCTCAGACCATGCTTCGGGAATGGGATGCATCGGTGGAGTTATCGCTTTGGGATGGGCAAGGCCGTACCTGCATTAGCCTTCACCACCCCATGACTCTGAGACACTTCCCCTCCCCCTTTTTTGTTGCTGCTCATCACACAGAGAACATGCCAACAGACAATCACATCCAGATTCTCGACTGCTTCGTTCGTCATCTGGAAAGAACAATAATGGACTGCTGCCCCCACTTGCTCGCCTTGACCGTTGGAGTGGGCCATCTCGGTTGCAACCAGCGAGATGAGACCTCGACGTCCGTGAGAATGGGCCAGCATTATCCCGTCATCCATCCACCTCGAAAGCTCCAGATCCCCCTCCCTATCGCTGCACTCTTTGTTGATGCAATTGCCTGGTCACCTTTAGCCTCTAGTGGCAAGCGGTCATGATTGTGAAAGCATGAACAAGTACCACAGTAGAGAGCCTACTTGTTTTCTCTAGTGTGCCGATCATATCGGACCTTGAGCGTTCTTTTTGGTCTAGAACAGAGGCGTGGATTTGCTTTGACCACTTTTGCACTTCTTCTTTGTCAGTCAAACTCGACCAGGACTTAGTCGAGCCATCATGACATAATTGCTTTATCGTCCGAGTCGCAATGATAATACCAGTACACAGTAAGCATGCCGGACCTGCCGCCGACTACAGTACTGTGTTTGATGTCCAAGATCCAACCCCCGGCTGTATCAGATGTGCGGACCGTGTCTCAGACCGGCGGGTGTTTCAGATTGATCCATGGCTGCACTGTTCTCACACTGCCATGCCTGACAAACCATCTGGGGCTAAATAGAGTGCAAGAGTGTACGGCGGAACGCCGTCTGGTCAGGCTCTTCTACCACCAGCCTGAGAGTTCGTTGGTGGCGCCCTTACCATTAGCAGTTGGAACCCTTGCGACTGGCTGGAGCTGGGAGAGAGGGAATCACCCTCACCAGCACCTGAAACCGCTACCTTTGCTTCTAGCTCCCGGCCCAAGGTCATTCTAGCCTTGTTGTTCCGTGGATCAAACGGAATGCTGTTGAGAAGCTTTGGACTAGGACCCGGTTGGGAATGTCTATTGTTAGCAAGAGAGATCAGCATTCAGTGCCGTTCCCGGGTGACGAAAACACCATCGCCAGGTGGGGAGGTGGAAGGTTGTAGAAGTTGTTGGAGGATTAGGGTTTGACTTTTGAGTTTGTCCTTGTCTTGCTGAGTAGGATCCTCCGTTGGACTGTTCCAGAAGTCGGTGCAGATCCCAAATTCTGACTATTGGAGAATGTCTCTGGCTTGTAGCAGGTCCGCTCGACCTTGACGATACCTAGACGCTGATTGTTTCCAGCTGTACTGTGTTAGGTCCAATTCTTCATAAATGGATGGCCCTAGACGTGTTGTGAGAAAGGCAGCTTCCCATCACCGTGATTTCTAGCAGTGCTTCAAGTTGCGGCAAATGGCTTCTGATCTGGCACTCGTTGTTGATTCATGTGTAGACAGAATGCAAACTTCACAGGAAAATCCGCGTTTGATTGTTATTCGCTGCTGAATCCATCAACCAAGCGTGGCTTTTGTGTGGAAATAGCAAACCTCAGAACTCATTCGTGTGAAAGTATCCATATATCAACCGCCGACAAGTCTTTCTGGCGGTCAGTATCAATGAGGTCTCGATACAGTAAGGGGAATTAAGCTGGGTTGTCTTTTTGCATTGTGATGATACTTGGTTTCGCATACGGTGCGCAACCCATAGGGTAAGCAGTACTGTACTGCGTTATTTGATGATAATTGAGATACTGGGGCCACTGAAAGGGATGGTGCGAATTCACAAGATGGTGTTGTGTTTTTGAGTGTGATGATGTTTTGATCGAGTCCATGAAAACGGGCCAGCATGAACCTCCACTTGATCTCCGAAGCTAGGCAGAAAGAGCATAGCGGCTTGGCGACCCAACGTCCAACCATCAATCTTCTACGACACATTCGACATCACGAGTCTATTCGCCGGCCATCCATGGGACACTGCTCCCGATAACGAATCCCTATGGCCGGGTCTATGATGCCTCGTGCCGCTACCCGCTCGCTACTGTCTTCGCCATCTTCAGTCTTGGTCAAAAACCGACTTTCCAACTTCCCTATAGCTCTGGTGCCTTACCACTCACGTGCTTCGCTGTGTTGGGACAGTTCGAGGTCCAAACGGCTATGTACGCAAATATACAGACATAATCCTTGGAGTCTGCAGAGATGTGGACAGGCCCCATTCACCATATCGGCCGTACGGGGAGCAGCGAATCCGGAGAAGCCAGAGAAAGATGATCCTGTAAGTCCCATCTGTATTTCCCACAGCGGTCACAATCCAAATATGCTTCGCAATCCGGATTATTGTTCTCCTGCATTTTGTAACAGATACTTTCAATCTTGACTTGTCTACTTCCTGGGCAACCAGACTTCTAAACATAATCCTTCTGTCGATTTCTCGGTTTTCATCTGACGCAAACAATCGCTTTACAGCATCACCTTGATTCAAGTTCGGCACTATATCACGTTTCCGTTGTCCATTGATTCTGTCGAATTTCCAGATGTATCCCAATATATTTCATAATCTGCAATGTACAATTTCGAAATTTGAGAACATCATATCCGCCCAGGTGTTCCCTTTGAGGATGTGTGGCTACAACAACTCGCCGTACTGTTCTCAAATTCGCTGCACTTCACTGACACAGACTCAGCCTCCCCCTAGAACTCTGACCGCCATTAAAGAAACACTTAAGACCAGTGTCTCTGCCCTCCGCCACGAAAACATTTACACCATTCCCAACATCCTCACCTTCTCCCGCCTCCTTGCCACACCCGCCATTGGCTACCTAATAGTTCATAACCACCATCTATACGCCTTCTCCCTTTTCCTCTACGCCGGCTTCTCCGACCTCCTCGACGGATGGATAGCCCGCCGTTGGAAACTGCAGACCGTTGTCGGCTCCGTTGTCGATCCAATGGCCGACAAAGCGCTCATGACGACGCTTGTCAGCTGTCTCGCCATCAATGGAACTCTATCGCTGCCTCTAGCGACTCTCATCTTGGGCCGAGACATCAGTCTCGCTGTCGCGGCAGTGTATTACCGTTATGCCAGCTTACCAGCTCCGAAGACTTGGGGACGATATTGGGACTTCAGTCTCCCCAGTGCGGAAGTGCATCCAACGACGGTATCCAAGTTCAACACTTTCCTTCAGCTCGTGCTCATTGGGACCACCATGTGTGTATCCCTCTTGCACGATCCTTCGGCCATCAATTCGGTCGCGGGGACACACTTGCAGAACGTGCAGGAAATGTTGGGTGGCCCCGACGGTGTGAAGACGATGGTGCAGGGCATGTCCGCGGTTGTGGCCGGGACTACGATCTGGAGTGGTTTGAGTTATGCGTGGATGAAGAATGCGGTCAAGATCCTGGGGGACAACGAAGCGCTGAAGAGGAAGCAGGGGGCAAGAGGGAGAATGATCATTGGTAGCTGTTTTGGGACATGTCTCGCGCTTGCGGCTTGGCTGGCGTGGAGAGAAAGAGAGAAGAAGACGGAGGATGTGGAGCGGGAAGATGCACGGAAGTAGATCTATGTTGTACAATGGGATCAATTCGTTTGAAGCTTTAAGCCACGTCAATGGCTTTTTAAATGATGCACGTCATCTACAATCCGGTCGGTTTTGGGGATGTCTTTCGAAGTGGTTAATAGTTCCTTCCATGAAGTCAGTTACTAGATACACTTGTGTAGGGTACAATACAAGTCAAAGCCTATGGCTGAGCACCTGCTGTGGTGATTAATGAGTCTTGGCAGGTCGATGCCTAACCTTACATCCCCAGCCTAACCATCAAGCTCCAGACATTTACAAAAACATCAGCCTCAGCTGAGACATGTGCAAGTGCCATTTAATGGTAGGCGCATGAACATACTCTAGAAACTTGTTGAGATGAAATGTCCCCGATATCGGGCCATGTTACGCAGAAAACCAAGCACGACAATAACAAACCTGGGAACACTCAGCTCACGATTGTTCTTCCAAACATATTCACGTGCCTTACTTCCAGGTGTTTATTTATTTCTCGACGACACGTGAACTGCTTTGCTAAAGCTTGGTAGATCTTAAGTACAACGATGACCTGTTCAACTACACTCGTGGCCGCTTCATCAGCGATGAAGAGTTCGAACTCTCGCAACGCCATATTCGTTTCAATGTCAACGAATTAGCAAAATGTGCGGCAGAGGCCGTCGGTGCAAAATCCTGTGTTGATGTCGAAAAATACCCTGATGGGATGTACAACAAAGCAATGCTTCTCACGATGGACGATGGCACCCAAGTCGTCGCGAAGGTTCCAAATCCAAATGCTGGCTTACCGCATTTCACCACTGCGAGTGAAGTCGCAACCATGGATTTTGTACGTTTTCTTTTAGAACCATGAGCCTATCTGGACTTACACACGTTAGGTACGGAACGTTCTGAAAACGCCGATTCCTAGGGTTCTGGCATGGCGTTCGAAAGCCGAAGCGACTCCGGTTGGAGCCGAGTACATTATCATGGAGAAGGTCCCAGGAATTGAACTCGAACGCGTCTGGTCTAGCATGTCTATAGAAGACAAGTTCACGGTTGTCAAGACTGTCGCTGGCTTCCAAAAGGCTTGGACCTCAATCTCGTTCAAGAGATTTGGAAGTTTATACTACGCGAAAGATCTGAGTCCGACTCTATCTCCCCAAGACGAGCCACTCTATGTTGATGAGTCTGGGAAGGAAATCGTGGACCCACGGTTTGCAGTTGGGCCATGCACAGGTCGTGAGTGCCTTGACAGTGGGAGAATGAGGGTCGAGTTTGACAGGGGACCATGTACGTCACCTATTGCTAGTGATTTCTTCTACTCACCGTTAGCAGGGACATCATTAGAAGAGTATCACAAAGCTATTGGGTATCGAGAAATCGCCTCCGTTCGCCAGCTTCATGATTTACCCAAATCTCCCGTCATCCTCCATGGCCCAGGGACGTACATACCCACGAAAGAAAGAAAACTCCAAGCTCTGGAATGTTATCTGAATTTAATCAAGTATCTTCTTCCAACAGATACCTCAATCTCAACAGCAAACTTGTGGCACGGCGACCTACATGTAGCCAACGTCTTCGTCAACCCAACTAATCCCACCGAAATCACTGGTCTGATCGACTGGCAATCTACCGAAATTGCTCCTCTTTACTTCCAGGCGCGTCAACCCCATATTCTCGATTATGAAGGACCGCCTGTCAGTGGCTTGGAGCGACCCACGCTTCCGAAGAATCTGGACGAGCTCGAACCGGATGCGAGAAGACGGGCCGTGACGCTCTACTACCAACAATCCCTCTGCGTACTCTACAATACACTAACCCACCGCCAAAACCCCCGCCTGTACGCAGCCCTTGAATTCCAGCAGACGACGAGCTTCATGTTGCTCCTCCTCGCACGCAACCTCCTCGTCGATGGTGAATCGTCCTATCTCGCACAGGTGGCAGAGCTGGAAGCGACGTGGGAAACCCTCACAGGAGCCAAAAGCTCCAGATACCCGTTCTCCTTCTCGGCCAAGGAGCGAGAAGAACTCGAAGCTGAGGTGGAAGGCGTGGTACGTGGCATGGAAGCCATGCGCGCCATACGAGAGGGTATAGGAGAACTGTTTCCTGAACAGGGCATTGTGAGGCATGAGCTTTATGATGAGTCTGTGAATGCGTTGGGGCAGATGAAGGAACAGGTGATTGAGGAGTTTGCTAGGAGTGAGGAGGAGAGGAGGGTATGGGAGAGAATGTGGCCGTTTGGGACTTGAGGGGTCACTTGTGTTACTGGGGGGCTCTGCAACGATCAGGTGCTCAGTATTATATTGATAAAGAAGAATGTTTGTAGATCTAGTGGTTCCTTTTAATGAGAGTGTTCTCTTTTACTTGGATTCACATTACCGGGACTCGATCCGAATGCGAGTTTCTCTAAGAATTTCCAATTTATATACCTTTTGCTGGACAAGTGATTCTGGGCCTGGATTTGACGCCATGACTCTCTCTCTGCGTCGCCGATGTGCAGGATGCCCTGACAAGCATGCAAGAGTCGTGATGTCCAACTCATCGTCCTCCGCAAGTGCCTACAGAGCGGAAGTTCTTGGGCCATGGCAATGCAGATTCCCATTTTGTAATAGGAACAAGTAGGTTCTGCTGCAACTTAAACGTGATTTTATGATAGGTGGTCTTTCCGTGCATGATGCAAGTTCCTTCTCATAGCTCCGATTGCGTTTAGCTGGCCAAATATTACCCATGCCTTAAATAATCAGGGCCCAAATGGTGAAATAATATTAGAAGTGATTGAGATCCCTTCTCAGCCGAGCAATGAGGATTGGAAATAGTAGCATGTTAAGCCATAATGACCAGGTAGTCTTGCACATGCGAACACAAGACACGGAAACCCGAAAGGGATAAAGCTCGCCATATTCTAGAATTGTGCATGACTTCTCAGCAGAAAATTGTAGCCGAATCGATTAATGGCTCCTTAGGTCTGCTGCTGTTGCTACATAAACTGTGGAACAAACCCGATATCCATTCCGTCAACACCCAGCCAGCATCGTTGAAATTCGCCCAAACCCATAAAGATAAGGTGCATCCATCCCACTTCAAAACAAAGAGAATTTGAATTCCACATCCGCGACAATACTCGGCGCCGCCCATCAACCGTGGTGGTAAAGAGTGGGGAAGGATGGGGGTATGTCGAAGAACAGCACAGGAGTGCGCAAAAACTGGAATCGAGGTTGAAGATAGACAGGACCGGGGAGGAAGAAGCCATCCATCGGTGTTGCTGGCCACCTAGCGTGATCGCGTTGGGACCAGATCGACTCCGTACAACTCCACACCGGTTCGCGGTAAAGTTACATCTGTTGCCTTGATACGTCCAGCAAAGAGCTGAACGCGCTTGAAATCCAATTTATGCCTCCACTGCCTTGCCCTTCTTCTTCTGTTCCACCTTCAGCAACAGGGCGCGGTTGATATGGGGTAGGACACCTCCGAAAGCAATGGTCGCGCGGATGAGGGAGTCTAGTTCTTCGTCGCCGCGGATGGCAAGCTGCAGATGGCGTGGCGTGATGCGCTTGACCTTGAGGTCCTTGGCTGCATTCCCGGCTAACTCGAGGACTTCTGCGGTGAGGTATTCGAGTACTGCGGTAAGGTAGATAGCGGCTTTTCCGCCGATGCGTGTCTTCTGGCGCGTGATGGTGCGTAGATGACGCTTTATGCGACCGCAAGGGAACTATAACGAGGCGGTCGCGTTAGCGCGCAATCAACTAGGTTATCGGATGAGGGGTGAGGCAGCAACTAGAAATCGCCAGCGATGTAATGACTCACCTGCAAGCCAGCTTTCGCAGAGTGAGATTTCGGCGCTTTCGCGTGCGAGTCGCCCTTCCCTCCAGTCTTGCCACCAGTTTTGCCTAGTAGATGTTAGCTGGATTTGTTCTTCTCTTCCCATAGCATGTCCATCGGCGCGTACCCTTTCCGCCTGGCATGGTCGTTATTTACGTCTCGTTGAGAATAAAGGCTTGTTGCAAAGGTGGTGTCGTTGCGACGGGGTTGGCGAGGTTTGGTGCGGCGACGTGTTGTGATGATGCTGGTGGTGGTGCGAGGGCGGGTGGCTGGGGTTGGTGGTGGTGAAAGAATGGAGAACGCGCCCGCCGAGCTTAGACCAAAATACTCCTGATTAGGAAGCTATGACCACGTGACCAAAAGAAAACCTGGGCTGCCCATATGTCGATGCTGCCGCCTAGAACGCACCATAAATATCGAGCTGTTGAGTCCCTTAAGGAGAAGTAAAAGGCCATTCATATCGAAGAAGTCGTCGACGCATGACTCACGTGACCTGCCTCCATCAAGCTGGTCGGAACCAGAAGTGTTATGGAAGCTGGGTCGAAGTCCTCGAACCGGATGAAAGAGAAACTGAAGAGCAAGGCGAGGGAGTTTGAAAATGGACGATGATTGAGACTTGTCGAATTTTGGTCTTAAACTCTTAAAAATAAACAGGTTGAGATGGGAGAAGCTGGGACAGACTTGTCGAACTAGAGCTCGATAACGTCGTGGCCGGTTTTGGGTGACAAAAGGAATGGGTGGACTGAATGAAAACATGATAGGAAGATGTAAGAAATTCCACTTAGCTGTTCAAGTGTGCTTGGGCATACGCAACCGGGCGTGGTTAAGGCCCACGATGGGGCGTCGGAGTGTGGTCCATCTTGGTAAGACTCCTGGACAGCGGTCGCTTTAGCATGGCCTCCTGATAGATCCCGCAGCAAGATAAGATAGCCAAGATACGGCCGAGGGCCTAAAGAAGGGGTAGGTACAGTTGTAGAACCCGAGGTGGTGCATTCACATATCCAATATGCTGGTGGCCGAGTGAGGTTGTGATCGCATTGATGCGCACGGGCCGCACCTGCCCGCTGCCGCTGGCAGCTATTGTGAATAGGGGAAAGCGCCGTCTTGGCAACCCTGGACCCGTGGACCCCAACTCGACATCAGTTCAACCACATCACAGCGGTGTCGAGCCATTTTCCCCGCTCTTTCACTTCTATTGTCGCAGTAGTTGCTTTGTGCTCTCATCCTTCTGTATACTCTCGAACAGTATCACATAACCCGTCGGCGCCGCTGTTCAACCCGAGCTCTCGCCCTTACCACCCCGAGCTTCACGCTCACACAGTCCATCCGTTCGAGCTACGCCGCACAGTGCATGTGGACGAATCCCAGACTTGATTCCTCGGGACGCTGATATTGAGGAGCTCATTCATGGCGTGGCAGACGCCTTCAGCCATGAATGCCGGCGGTGCAGGAGATGGCTCTGTACCTACGGGAACGGAATATACATTGCAGGGTATGCAATAAGGATTCGTCTCTTGTTGCTTGGCAAGAGGGGTTCTATGGGACTCTAAGCTAAATGATGTTCCCAGGGGTTATGCGCTTTCTTCAGTTAGAGTGGCACAGCCATGAACGCGCGCGGAATGCCTGGGATATAGAGCGTGCAGAGATGAAAGCGAAGATCGCAAAACAGGAGGGCGAGGTTCGGAGTGCGAAGAAGTTGAACGAGCAGCTGAACAAGCAAATCCGCATGTTGGAACATGCTCTGAAGAATGAACGCGCAAAGAACAAGGCTGCAACATCTGGTGAAGACGTTCGACAGCCGGAAGGAACGAAGGATTCGGGTATGTCAAAGCAGTTTGTCATGCAAGTTACAATTCAAGGCTGACAGTTGCTAGCCCAACGACCGGGTCGCGACTCGAATGACGTCGATGTCGAACCCTTCGAGCAGTTTACCGATCCCGAAGGGCTACGTGAAAAGTCCAAGCTATACCTCACCAAGTGTGTGGAGGAGATAACATACCTCCTAACGCCCCCAGCCCAGCCCCCATCTTCCCATGCAGCTCTGCACGGTATGAACGGATCCGGTTTCCACAATGATGTACCCTTGGAGGAGATGTATCTTCAACAGCGGCAGAAGATGCAGACACATCTGCCCACTGCCCCTAACACTGCCATGTCCAATCATCAGCAACCAAACATTCATAACGCCGCTGACTCCCACGCCAACCTCCCATCCCAAGTAGCCCACCAAGCGCCTCCGATGCAGAGGAAACCGACAGGTCAACGGGCGAACCACGTAGAAATATACTCTCAGGACTTTGGTCAGCCGCCGCAGCCCCAAGCCCAACAAGATCTGAGTACATTGCCAGAAGAACAAGTCGAACGTGTTACGCACACTTTTGACAATCAAGGCCGTCAAATTGCGAACAGGGACGAGGCGAGTCTGGCAACAGGGAACGTAACAGCGCTTGACTCAGAGAGCTGGAATTTTGATGACCCCCCAATCATCGAGACATCTCAAGAGTTTATACCATCCCGCAGACCGGATACCGATGTTTTCCCAAGTGCTAACAGCATACCTTCCAAATCGCCACCGCCTAAGAGCCTTCATTCTCGCAGGAAAAGCTCAGACACGAAACTACGACGCCGGAGCGAAGGACATGAATCCCGGGACCTTTCCTTAGCGCAAAATGCACGTTCAGATCCGCAAAACTTCAAGGTCCGATTCGCTCTGCGAGGACATTTGGATGTCGTTCGTTCCGTTATTTTCACCGGTGGTGGTAGTCCTTCAGAGCCTGAGATTTGCACGGCTGGCGATGATGGTCTCATCAAGAGGTGGATCATTCCGGCGAGTTACGCCAACCAGCATTCCACAAACAATGACCTCGACATAACTCCTTATTGGTCTCACAGAGGCCATGAGGGAATTGTTACATCTCTTGCGGCGTGTCCAGTGTCGGCGTCTTTCTCCACGGGAGGCCGTGTATCAGGTGACGGCTGGATATTTTCAGGAGGCCAGGACGCTACCGTTCGTGTGTGGGAACGAGGGCGGGTCGACCCCAAAGCCACCTTGGAGGGACACACGGATGCTGTATGGACTGTTTGCGTGCTCCCCACAACATGCGCAACGATTTTCGGAAACGATTGTAACAACTATGGCGGCCCTGACAGGATACTGCTGGCTTCGGGCTCCGCTGACGGCACAATCAAGATCTGGGCGGTCAGCGCTCCGCCGCAAATCATATCCCCGCAAACAGGATCTCGAAGAGGTGTCGGTGGTAGCCGACGCCATAGCGTGACATCTGGCTCGAATTATCCCTCTTCTCCTCAACCAAGTGTTCCATCCTCGACGCCTTTCCACTATATGCTTGTGCATACAATTGAACGGGCCACATACGCATCGCCGACGTGCATTAGTCCGAGGGCGCCAACCGGGGAGAACTTCGTGGTGTCTTTCAACGACTCCACTATCCTCATCTACGACACAAGAACGGGTGAGGAAATCATCGGAATGGCAAGTGGCGAGACGTACGACGGCACACCCGCCACCGGCGTCAACTCAGTCGTCGCAACCTCGTTGGCACCGGAGGGCACAACGGATTCCAGTCGTGGTGGATCAGACGAGGAGGGTGTGCATGGTCCCACCGGTTCAAGCTTAGCTGGAGGCGTGGAAGGGGTCATCATCAGTGGCCACGAAGATCGATACATCCGCTTCTATGATGCCAACTCTGGTAAGGATCACGTTCACGTTGCTGACATGCTGAAACTAACAGCCGTTTAGGCCAATGTACATATAGCATGCTCGCCCACCCATCCGCCATCTCATCCCTCTCACTAAGCAAAGATGGCCACGAGATAGTGTCTGCCGGCCACGACGCCTCGATCCGCTTCTGGTCACTTGAAAAGCGCATCTGCACCCAGGAAATCACGGCTCACCAGGTCACGCGCGGCGAGGGCGTATGCAGCGTTGTCTGGAGCCAGGACGGGAGGCTCGTCGTTTCTACGGGCGGTGATGGCGTCGTCAAGGTCTTCGCTAGGTGACGTTGACCTCTCCCGCTTTGACCATACTATCACCAGCCATCTTCCAAGCCGCCAAGTAGGCTTCGTCCATCCAGCCTATGCCCACTCCTGATCGGTTTTTGTTAATGCATGAGACGCGGATTTGGCCGAGCCAGCAGAGAGCGAGCAACTTCGCTGTGCCGAATAACGCAATTACCTTCTTGTATGATCACCCTTTCGCTATCTTTAGGCTTGAAAACGTGCGATGCCTTCTTTCTTGCGCAGCAGTCTTTCTCTTCTTTTATTATTGCCAAGTGGGGCCAACGGAGAAATTCTGATTCAATATTTTCATTCTCCTCTCTTCGTTTGGGAAGACTGAGAAGAACGTCTTTACAAATCTTGACTTCCCTGCTGTATTATACACGGGAGATTATTAGGAGATGCAGGGAAGGTTTTAAAGGCGAGGGATGCATTGGGTGCTTCGAGCACGCGGCAATTTACTTCGTTTGGCTTGGTGATTGTGATGTGCCTATGATTCCATTCCAGATGCTATGGTTGACATCCTGGACCACATGCAGGTGCATATAGACGAAGCGAGCAGGCTACAAAGAGATTCGTTATAAATCATGCCATATGAAGGGTATTTACTCGATATACAGCTACCAAATGCGTAGGCACAGCCGCTTTTATGAGTCGACATCCTTCTCCTCTACGCCGGGGGACTTCCCAAAAAAAATGAGCACCAAAAGGGAATCTCCAACTCCGCAGAAATCTGCCAAGCCTAAACGTCCAAGTCGAGCCCGTCCCATCATGCCATGCGTCCCATCATCACCATCGTTTCGTTCGACACCAAGCCACTCCTTAGACCCTTTGCCTCTTCTCGTCCATCTCATCCACATCCTCCTCCTCCGCATCCCCACTCGTGACCGCCGGGCTCGCAGCCGAACTGCTCAAGCTCTCCACTCGCGACTGGTCATTCGACCCATCCAAGCCAAAGAGGTCGTCATTTCCGCCGCCGTAAGTCCCATTTATATTCGACTGCTGCTGCTGCTGCTCCGTAACCCCTGCACCCGCCGTCCCAGCCAACTCCTCAAGATTGAAATCCGGCAGTGCAGTCCCATCATTCGCAACTGCACCCGTCGCAACACCCGTCGGCGCATCTGCGGCAGCCTCACTGATCTGTGTGAAAAAGTCGTCTCCCTCAATGAAGCTGTCGAAGTTGTTGAGATCGTACTGGCCGGGCTCGCCCAGGTTGGCCGTGCTGCCAAAGTACGAGTTGTCTGAGAGGCCCGGGATGGTTCCGCTGGGGCTGAGAGGCTGAAGGCGTTCCTGGAGAGACTGCACGCGGGCGTTTTGTTCTTCCGACATCTTCTGAAGGAGGTCAAGTTGGGCTTGCGTTTCGGCGAATTGGCTGAGATCGGGCATGGTAGGCGGTTGCGGATTGACCATGGCGTTGTTGGTATTGCGGACAAGGGAGGAGTTGGTTGACGCTGCGGAAGTGCTGTTGGCCATGAGGGAGAGGACGTCGTTGCGTTCTTGGGGAGTGAGAGGTGTGTTGCCTTGGGCGTAACTCTGAAGCGCCGCGGGAAGGTCGATGGTCGGTGTTGTTGCAGATTGGGAAGTGCTTGCATTGACGTTTTGAATAGCGGACATGACCTCTTCGGCTTCAGGGAGTGATTGCAATACGTCTGGGGTGGGAGCAGTTTCGACCTTGGGTTGGATATGTGAAGTCGTACCAGCTACCGGCTGAGTATTCATTACCGCGGAGCTTGACGTACTCCTCGACATCGCTGGAGATCGGAAGATGGACTGCGAATTCCTGGCCTTGGGGATCGGGCTCCCGGTTGAGGACAGAGCTGACGGGCTAAGAGTAGCTGCTCGGTCCACCCCTTTGCCTGGGCCATCCTTGGCGGCAGGTGCGGGAAGGAGTAAGGATCTCCTATTGTGCCGTTGCATCTGCATTTGAGGAGACTTGGTAAAATTCTTCTCCGAGAATTCGTCAACGTCCACGACATTACCGCGGGGTTGTTGTTGATTCATGTTGGGATGGAACAGGTCTGCGAGGTTGGCGCCACCGTTCCCTTCCAGGGAACGATTGTAGAAAGTGGCGAGGAATGTGAGAATGGCGTTTATGGAGTTCTCGTGTCTTTCATGTAACGTCTGAAAAGCGGTCGCTTGCTGATAAAGTTGGTCATTCTGCCGCCGTATTGACCCCAACACGTTGGAGATGACCTTCTGTTGTTGTTGCAAAGCCTGGACTTCCTTTCTAAGGCTGTTATACTCTGTGCGGGGAATCATGGCCATCTCGGTGTTGCCGTGTACGCTAAGATCTCCTCCGTAATGGCCGCCGCCTCCTCCAGTATCTTGCACATATCTCCGTTCATCCTCGCTGTCACCATGCTTTCCGTCATCTTCCCTTTTCCGCTTGGCGCTTGAGGACTTATTGCTGGGCTTTTGTATCAACCACAGTAACTCGGGCCGGCCTCGCCTGAAATACTTGTTGTAGTACTCGCTGGGGGCTTTGGCCTTCAGCTCGCTCGCCTTCATGGAGTTGTCCGATAAGCCAACCTTCTTGTGGAAGCCATACATGTTCAACTGCCGAACGAAGGAGGCGTAGTTGTTGTGTTTGAAGAGTTCCGGAATGAGAGTTCTGGCGAACTCATCCTCGTCTATTACTATGAAGGAGTCGCCACTATCTGACCAGCGGATGAGATTGGAATTTCGGTTGTCGTCCAGAAAACTGCACGGCGATCAGATGAGATTCCTTCATCGTAGGGCGTCAACTTACCTGCTGAGTTTCTGGACGAAAGGGGGTATAGTCTTCTTCTTCGCAAGTGCCTCCTTCTTCGCCAGCAAAGCCTTCTGTTCTAGCTCCTCGTCCTCGTCATCTTGGTGGTGCCAATCGCCCTGTAAATCGTTGTTCATGGTCTCCCAGGGAGCAGGGCGCCTTGCCGCAAGTTGTTGGTTCGGGTTTCGCCGGACCAGCTGTCCCGAGTTCATTTCAGCAGCTGGCGCGGCGATATCGCTCATGCCGTCTAGAGAGACGACGCGGCTGCGGTTTGGTTGTCCGCCTGTAGCCCCTAAACTCCCTGCGTAGTCGTACAGACCATTATCCACAAAGGCGGTCCCCAGGTCACCTTCTACCCCAGCGTTCCAACTATGAGGGAATTGATCCCCAATGATGGGCGCGCCTGCCGATGTGTAGATATTGCTCTGGATTTCAGGCGGTGGTTGTGGTATGAGCGGCGAGGCTCCTGGGGCACGCCTCTTACGGGCCGCCATGGTTCGCTGGGTAGCGTCGATCTCGCTACCGTTCGGGGATGGTTATGGGAGAGGAAGGGAACACGGAGACGTTTGGAATATGCCGGGAGAACTACGGACCAGGGAGGCGACAGATGGAGGCTTCTCGGAGGTGCAGCAAAGGTATATAGAGTGAACAGCGACTTCTCTCACTGCTTTTGTATTGGGCGGTGGGGGCTTGCTGGTCTCACTGGCGACGAGTGTCCGCCAAACTACTCCGCAATTGTTTTCAAACAGTCTTTCCAGCACAAAGGGCGCTCAAAGCGGGCTGGCGCAAATTGATTTAACGGAGAAGGGCGTTCCGGAAGGCCGTAGAAGGACAACCGCCCGGCGCTGATGCTGATATGTTGAGGGCGTTGCGGATATCGCTCCAAGACAAGCTCTGAGTGGGAGGGTCAACGCAGGGTCAACGCAGCGGATTTTCGAGGCGGCGCATTCGTGGCTTGTGGGGAACTCTACTGCGACTCTAAGAGCGGAGGGCGAATCCGTGGATGACAGGAGGAAGAACGGTGCTGGGACTGCAGTCGCGCAGTGTGAAGCAATGCAATACACCAGCGTTGCAACAGCGGCAACATCGCCGCCGGGGTGCTAGTTTATCCGCCCCCCCCCCCCCCCCCCCCCCCCCCCCC